>NC_081410.1:667291576-667649576 GCF_030272615.1 Cryptomeria japonica | reverse complement strand
TAAATCAAACTCATCATGCGAGCCAAGATGAAATCCTTGTAGACCATAAAAAATAATTCTTCAATAATCTCTTGAAGTAATTGGTTATCAAATTTTGGCACAAGTAGAGAAACCCATTGAACTAATAGAAATAGTGCAATTTGGATAGATTGTGACACTTCAATACACAATATATATAGCATTGCAGAGCACCAATTCATTTGAAACTTGCATTATGAAAACCTTATACAATCTTGGACATGTCCCAAATCCGCACAATCACACGAATCACTTCACAAGATTGCAAAGCATTCTAGCAAGTCAATAGAGATACATTACACTATTAAATTATAATTTAGAGAACAAAAACTTATATCTCTTGTTGCACAAATGTGTATGACCTGAAATTCAATAAGTATGCCTCTTACAAAATATTGAGAATAAAATTTTAACCCCACAATCATAACATGCAATGCGGTAGGATGAGGACCAAAATACCAACTGATGGACTAGGGAGACAATGCATTATTCAACCCTTAGACAAATTTCGTCACCAACATAGATATGAATCCAACTCAATTGTTAAAAAACTAATTTTTTTTAGAATGCATCCATCAACAAATTTAACTAAATCATAAAGAAAATGTAACAATATGCTACCATATACTTACCAATCATCTAGACTAATATTTTGCCATGATTACATCTAATGAACTTTCAAACTATCTTCAATCATGTCAAAGCATCTATCTCAAATGTTAAAACTTCTCCCTTGAATGCCTCATCACACACCATTTTTTCAGTCTCCTCAAATTCACCAATGACCTTAGGTTGACATCAATGAAAACACATATTGAGTTATCATCAATGACAACACCATGTTGGACATATTTCCAACAAACTTAGAGAGACTTCCAATGACCACATTATGCCTATAAATTACAAAATAAATAGGTAGGCAAATGAGTGTAGATAAAATGTGTGTTGGATTGTAAATCTGCTTTCCTTGGCTTGTCAATTTTAATTTTACAAGTTAAATTCCTTGTTCATATCATGCTTACTATTATTCACATTAGGATCCTTCTAAAGCATCTTATGACAAACATTTCAAATTACTTTGTAATTTCATCTAGCCCAATGTATTTTGACAAAGTTTCCTAGAATATTTATTTTATTTAATGAGACAAAGGAATCAAATTGGCCTCATTGATGTCCAAAGATATAATATAATATTTTTTTCATGTGGAATATTTTGTCCACTAAAGATTTGAAGGATTGGAAAAAATCTACAATAGTTGCATATATGCATATGTACCTTATAATAAGAGCTCATAGAAAAGAATAAGTTCTCACACATTCCCCTTCACATCAACCTTGGTTAAAATTTAAGGCTTGTATGTTATTTATAGTATTCAAAACAATTATAAGTAAGCTAAATTAGTCCTCATATTTGATGGAGATGGATTTAGGAATTTAAATACCTTGCAAAATTGGTGTAAGATCATCTAAGGCTCTTAAAGATGAATATTGCATCAAAAAACTTATTTATTTTAAATTTTTCATTTTATTTGTAAGGCTTCACTTACTTTCCTTTCATTTGCTAGTCACCATATAATTCACTATATTTCATTTAAAACATATATATCACTTCATGATTGGAGACATATGTTCACAATGAAAACTTTTATAATATATCCAAATATCATAAACTAAGATCCTTGGCTAATAGATGTAAACTAAGATCTCGAATCTCCATGGAAAATCATTAAAAATATAACTTGATTTAGTTATAGTCAATTAATTTAGGAGAGATGAACACTATTTTTTATGATTCTTTTGTTGTAATGGAGTTGATATTGTGACGTGTGTGTGAATGAACTAGGTTAAATAATGAAAAAATGATGTCTTTTAGCAATAATAGTAAATTATATAATAGAATAGTAACATAATTAGCCAAATATGGAAATAAGACGTAGATAGGAACCTGGATCTACAATTTGGAGTTGAATTGCTAGATATGGTTGGGGAGTGTCCTAGTCTTGAGGGCATCCAAGTTGACAAAATATGTATAAATTCTATCAAGAGGTCTTGTAGGTTTGTTTCCAAAAATTATAACTAAAAAGTGTTGTAAAAAGTTAGATGGTACCCTAGTCTAGGTGTTTCTACCTATTCAAAATCTAGAAATGACTATCATTGTCTAGTTTTCCCTCATGCAATCCTCTCAACTATTGGATATGAACTTGCACACATGAAAATGGGTGAAAATAGTTGTTTTTTAAAGGGACTTTCCCAAGTCAAAACATGTGTTGATTTTTACACCTCCACAACAACTCCGATTGATGAAAAAGACAACTTATCCTTAATAGGATAGAGGCTAAGAAATAGTGGAAATAATAAATTGAAATGATTATACCTTAGGAATGAAAATAGTAGTTATGTAATTCATTTATTAAATCTGAAAGGAAATACAAGAGCAAGGAAAGAAAAACAAAATCCAAGTAAGTTTATTAATGAAGTAAATGTTACCAAGAGAAATGTAAAAACCTTGGAGCAATCACCCAAATGTGAAGGAGGAGGAACAAGAACGTTTTAAAGGGGAAAAGAAAAGAAAAACCCTTTGTGATATTATGAATGAGGCAATGCCTAAAATGAGAGAGAGAGAGAGAGAGAGAGAGAAAGAAGCTCTTTACAATATTGTCATTAAGAAGAAATGAGAGAGGACACATCTCTTAAATAGAGATGAGGAAGGGAGTTACAAAGTAACTCCCAAATCTATGAATGCCACCATTCATAAAATGTGTGTGCCATGTGTCTACATCCTCTTATGTAGGAAATCTAATATTCCTTAATAAAAGAAATGACTTGTCCTCACACATGTACTAGAGGACAAATTATATGTAATAATTCCAAAGGAATATCCTAAACTAAATACAAATAAACCTAAGCCAAGTAAAGATTAAATATTCTAACACCCCCCCTTAAGCTTTACTTGGGGAGTTTACATCAAACCCTTCAATGGGTTGCAGTCCAAGATTTTTACAATGAAATTGGAACTTTTCTTTACAAAGTGGCTTGGTCAAAATATCTGCAACTTGGTCTTCCCCCTTGCAATAGAGGAGTGAAACTTGCTTGTCTTCAATTTGGTCTCTAATAAAGTGCTTTTGGAGAGCAATGTGCTTTGTCTTTGCATAGAAAACTGGATTTTTAGCCAAGGTAATGGCACTTTGGTTGTCATAATACAATGGAGTTGGTTCATGTTGAGGTAGATCCAAATCTTCAAGTAGTATTCCAATCCACAAGGCTTCTTTGGAAGCATTACTACATCCTTTGTACTCAACTTTAGTGGATCCAAGGGAGGTAGATTGTTTCTTTTTACTATTCCAAGAAATTGCTCCTGAACCAACAAAAAAACAATAACCACAAGTAGATTTCCCATAATTAGGATCTCCACCTAGATCGGAATCAGTAAAACCGTTTAAAGTAAAATCAAAATTTGCATCATAAAACAAACCTACATTAATAGTTCCTTTAATATATCTTAAAATTCTTTTAGCAACTTTAAAGTGTGTTTGTTGAGGTTTAGACACGAATATTGAAACCAAACCAACACTATAATAAATATATGGCCTAGTAAGAGGTAAATAATTTAAACTTCTAACTAATTGTCTATACAAAGTAGGATGAACAAGATGAGTTTGCATGTCAAGCATTAACTTCGTGCCTAATTCAATAGGAATTGAAACATGGTAAGCATCATTCATTTTAAACGTATCGATGAGATCATGAGCATATTTACTTTGAGATAAGAAAATTCCTTTAGAGGTTTGCCAAATTTGCATTCCTAAGAAATAATGTAAAAGATCTAAATCAGTCATTTGAAATTTTTGATTAAGTTGAAACTTGATATCAGAAATAAAAGTATTGGAACTTGAAGTACGAATCAAATCATCTACATACAAGATAATAATGATAATATCATCTTCACTATGTTTAATATACAAGTTAGGATCATTTTTACTTCTAATAAAGCCTTGAGAAAGAAAGAATGTATTAATATTTGAATACCACTCCCTAGGAGATTGCTTTAACCCATAAATTGATTTCTTTAATTTACAAATTAAGCGTGCATTACCTTTTTTAATAAAACTAGTAGGTTGAGACATATAAATTTCCTCATGTAAATCACCATTAAGAAAAGCACTTTTAACATCCATTTGGTGAATAGGCCAATTCATTATAGAAGCTAAAGCAAGCACAAGTTTAATTGTGGGCATTTTAGCAACATGAGTAAAAGTTTCAGTATAATCTAAGCCTTCAATTTGAAAAACACCTCTAGCAACTAATCTAGCTTTAAATTTACTAACTTGATTATTAGCATTCAATTTGGTTTTATAAAGCCACTTGCAAGAAACAAGATTTTTACCATGAGGCAAGGGAAATAAATCCCAAGTTTGGTTAGAAATTAGAGTATCATATTCTTCCTTCATTACTTTTTTCCAATGTGGTTGATTTTTAGCTCGATCAAATGTTTTAGGATCATTAGAATTCATAATAGTAGTCATTAAAGCATAATTACAATAATTAACTCTTCTAGCTTGAAGTCTATCCATTCTAGCTAAGTATTCATCACTATCTTGAATTAAAGATTTAAACCATTTAGGTCTTCTTTTAGAAGTAATGGATTCATCACTAGAAGAAGAGTCATGAGGAGTAGAGTTATTATTATCACTAGAAGGAATAGAAAGAGATGCATTAGGAGTAGGGTTAAGAGAAGGAGGTTGGTCCTCCACAACCACAACTTTTCTTTGAAAAAGTTCATCATCCTCCACTTTAGAACAATCATGAATGCCTTTTTCTGCAATACAAACATCTCTTGCAACTTTTACCTTGTTAGTAATAGAATTGTAAACTCTATAACCTTTAGTATTTTCATCATAACCAAGAAAAATAAAAGCAGAAGATTTAGCATCTAATTTTTTCCTTTTCTCCTTAGGTTTGTGAACATAAGCTATGGAACCAAAAATTCTTAAGTTCTGCAAATTGGGCTTTCTTCCAGACCAAGCTTCTTTAGGGGTTTTATCCTTTAAGTTTTTGGTAGGTGTTCTATTAATTAAATAAGTTGCACAAGCCATAGCTTCAGCCCAAAACTTGTAATCCATATTTTTTGCATGCAATAAGCATCTAGCCATTTCAACAATGGTCCTATGCTTTCGTTCTGCCACACCATTTTGTTGTGGTGGATAAGGAATGGTAAGCTCATGTTTAATTCCAAAAGATTTCAAATAAGCATTAAATGAATTATTGACGTATTCTCTTCCATTGTCAGTACGAAGAATCTTAATTTTAGAACCAAATTGTCTTTCTACAAACATATGAAATTCAGTAAACACATGAAGCACTTGGTCCTTACTATGAAGGAAATATATTTGTGTTCTCCTTGAAAAATCATCAACAAATTTAAGTACATACCTTGAACCTTGGATGGAGGGATTCTCCATGGGACCCAAGAGATCACTATGAACTAGATGCAATTTAGTATATGCCCTCCAAGATTGACCATGAGGAAAGGGTTCCCTATGCATCTTACCACTCATGCAACCATTGCAAACAATTTGAGAAGGAACAATAGTAGGAAATCTATCAACGATATTTGCTTTTTACATCAAGGAAATATGATTAGAGTTGAGATGGCCAAGTCTTTCATGCCATATAGTAAAATCAACAGTATTAAGTAAGGAATACTTTGTAGGAGAAAATTCATAGAACTTGAATAAGTTATCACTATCCATTTTAGTAGTAGCAATACCATGATTGGTTTTTGGATCAATGATATAACACATGCACCTATAAAAGTTAATCTTATAATCTTGACAAAGGTTAGGAACTGAAATCAAATTTGATTTTAATTTAGGAACATAAAGAACATCATGTAATTTCCCATTAGGAACATTCACATCACCAATAGCTTCAACTTTGCAACTATGATTATTAGCTAATTGAAGAGGAATATTAGAAGTATCAGGATGCAAAGAATAAAAACATTCTTTATGAGAAGTAACATGCTGAGATGCACGAAAATCAATAATCCACTCAAGTGGTTGAGAAACTTTATAAGTACATGTATATGTATGACGAGATGAATTACCATTATTATTACCTTTCTTATAATGAGGTTTATGTTGTTGATTATTTTGATTATTTTGGTTCATGGGATTTTTACCATTTTGCTTCTTAAAACAATTATTAGTAATATGTCCATCTTTCCCACAATATGTGCAATGGGGTCCTGTTTGAGAATTATTCCTTTGATTATTGTACGTATTATTATGATTATTATTATGAGAATTTTTATGATATGATTTAGAATGAGATTGATAATTAGAAGTTTTGTGATTATTATTATAATTATGATTATTATTATTGGATTCTAAAATTATTATTATGATTTTGGTTTTTAGACATAAAAGCATGTTCACTACTTTTAAGAGTACCAAATTGAATTAATTTAGCTTCCTCTTGACGTAATAAATTATGAAAAATATCATAAGTTAATTGAGTAGCTAAGCTAGGAATAGCAAGTTGAGCATGAATATTCATAATAGTTTGCTGAAACTGATGAGGAAGACATTTTTTAAGAATAAGATGAATTAAATGTGAATCGGCTAGAGTAACTCCTAAACCAGTTAATTGACTATTAACAGTCTATCAAACTTTAATAAGAAATCATCCATAGTTTTAAAATATGTATACCTGAGATCTTCAAGTTGATCTTGAAGCTGAATTTTTCGGGATTCATTTGAGCTATCATAAGTTGTTTTTAAAATTTCCCAAGCTTCATACGCTTTTGTACAATTTCCAATTAGAACATACAAATCAGGAACCATTGAAATACCAATTAAACCAAGTGCTTCCTCATTTTGAGCCTTCCATCTATCTTGGTCAGCTTGAGGAGCAGTTAAAGTAGGCTCAAAGGTTTTATCAGTAGCAACATCCAAAAGGTGCTTGAAACGAAAAATAAAGGAAATATGAGTTTTCCATGAAGAATAATTACTGCTATTTAATTTAATTTCTCGAATTAATGTAAACATATTTGCAAATAAATGTGAACAAATAATGGTTAAAATTGAAAATAAATAAAATTTACCCCCTTTGATTTTTAAAAAAACTCCTTGATTAAAAAATTGAACAAAATTTTAATAATTCTTTCTTAAAAAAAAATTCTGTTTAAAAAAATATTTATAAAAAGATACTATTTTCAAAGTTTAACTAACAAATTTATATTAAAAATTTTAATTAAAAATATATTAAAACTTCAAATCTTTCGTAATAATAAAAAATAATTTATATTAAAACTCTATTAAGAAATTAATATATATTTAAAAAAATATTTACAAAACTATAAACTTTTAAAAGTTTTTAATTAATTTTTTTTAAAAAACTTTTGAATAGCAAAAGAAGTATTATATTAATAAAGGTAACTTTATTGTGCATGAATAATTTAAACGTTTTATATGTTAATAATCTTATAACTTTTTAAACTTTTAATGCATGCAAATGGTAATAAAAGGACCAAAATTTAAACTTATTATTAAGCTTACAATGAAATGAAATGAGGACAAGCTATATAGGAAACTTAGAAACTTTTAAATAAAACTAAACTCAAATTTAGACTATATGTGAACTTTTGAAGACTGAATTCATATGAAACAAAATGAGAATAAGAGGCGTTAGAGAATATAAAACGTTAAAGTTTGCAGATATGTTAAACTGCAACAAACTTTGAGTAAGAAGACAAATACGTTAGAACAAAGACGTTATGAATATAGATTGACAAGTTGAAAGCGGGAAGAGAACGAGAGCATGCAAGGTGAGAGCAGAGAAACTTAAGACTACTATGAATCAAGCAAAGGAACAAAATAGGTTACAGGAGATACGTTACAAGGCAAGAAATGAAGAAAGGTGAATGAGATGACTGCAAAAAAATATTACACAGAAGAAGTGTTATAATCAATGAGCAGAAATGATTCTTTGCCAAATGACTACGTAAGGAGTAGAAATTTAAATTTTTGATATAGATAAGATTTGTAATGAAAATATAAACAACAGAGGTAAAAGAACTAGTTGAAAATGATTTCTACAATAAACAAAAGACAACAAATGGAATGTGATATTCAGAATATGTTACTATGAAAAGATTGAATAAAGAATATAATATAAATATTAAACTTCTAGAAAAAAAACTGCAAAATGAAAAATGTTGAAACTTGCAAGAAAATCACAGATGCAACTCAATGATAAACTAGTTTTGGCAGCAAGCCTTCCAAAACAAGATAGATAATATGGGTTTGGCGGCAAGCCGACCAAATAGATTAAGGAGGCTGAGTTTGGCAATAAACCTTCCAAACTAGACAATAAAAAAAAGAAAGAAGAAACTTTGGCGGCAAGCCTTCCAAAGTCACGACTTTAAACCAGACAGAAGAAAATTTGGCAGCAAGCCTTCCAAAGACTAGAATCTAAGAAAATTAAACCTGCAGGCAAACTTGTTAACATGTTTGAAAAAAAAAATTAAAATCTGAAATAAAAAACCTACACAGTAGAAAATATTAGAGAAAGAACTTCTTCTCCTCTCAAGCATGTCTCCAAGAAGGTGAACTCCACAGAATGGTAACCTTCATCAGTCTCAACTTGAAACAAGGATTAGAAACCTGCTATGATACCATGAAAGGAAATACAAGAGCAAGGAAAGAAAAACAAAATCCAAGTAAGTTTATTGATGAAGTAAATGTTACCAAGAGAAATGCAAGAACCTTGGAGCAATCACCCAAATGTGAAGGAGGCACAAGAACTTTTGAAAGGGGAAAAGAAAAGAAAAACCCCTTGTGATATTATGAATGAGGCAATTGCTAAAATGAGAGAGAGAGAGAGAGCAAGAAGCTCTTTACAATATTGTCATTAAGAAGAAGCGAGAGAGGAGAGAGGAGACATCTCTTAACTAGAGATGAGGACAGGAGTTACAAAGTAACTCCCAAATCTATGAATGCCACCATTCATAAAATGTGTGTGTCATGTGTCCACATCCTCTTATGAAATATAATATTTCTTAATAAAGGAAAATAAAAGAAATGACTTGTCCTCACACATGTACTTGAGGACAAATTACATGTAGGAATTCCAAAGGAATATCCTAAACTAAATACAAATAAAGCTAAGCCAAGTACATATTAAATATTCTAACAAAATCCCTATAAGTGTTAATGCAATAACATGATAACAAACATGTAGAAGAAATCATACTTGGAGGTAGAGTGTTGTATCTTGTTGCTCAACATGTTAAATGCTCATATCTGGGTAAAAGCACAAGATTGTGTCACTCTTTTATAAGGAAGTGGCCAATACAATTAAAACTGATTAACTTCGATCGCATAAAAGTGACATTTCTAAATTGAATTTCAAAATGATGTAAATTGATCAAATGTAAAAATATTAATGAAATTTATGTCTGTTATGAGAAGGAACTTATTTTTTTTAGATTTTAATTTTCCAAATAGAGGACATGTATATGTAGTGCTAATTTTTAATTTTTTTTTTTATGTTTAATGCCATGTCACGTTTCATTTAAATATGTTGTAGTTAAGTTTATGTTTCCTATGTTGGCTAATGATATGGTAGATTGTTTCTCTAGTGTCCTTATATATGATGTCCACGTATGAAGAGTTTTTTAACTTATAGAGTTAGTTATATTTTTATCTCCTAATGTGGAAAATGTAATGTCCTCAATAAATAGAGGCAATGTAATTTGTTAAAGTGTAATGAATGAAATGAATGAAATAAAATTTGATTTGTGTTGTAGCATACAAACTATCTTCGTTTTATTTCTTCTTTATGAAGAAATTTCGTATAAGAGCTAGAATTGCCGTAAAAAAAGAGATTGGTGTTTAGGCAGTTCGAAACATGAACCACCATACTGAAATTTACAAGTTGTGGTAAGAAAAGGAGAAGTTGTTCTCTTCTATACCAGAGTCAGTGCAAAAAGCTGAGTCGACTTTTTGGCCAAAAAGTGGAAGTGTTTTCCCTGATTTTCAGATTTTGTCTCATTTGAGCAAAAATTTTGAAACACTTGGAGATTGAATCTTGGAAAAAGTCAGTAATATAGAAGATATCCCTCTGAGTGTACTTTCCAAATATGTAATTTATTTTAATACCTACATAATAAAAAATAAATTTTTGAATGGATTTGTAAAAACTATGTTTTACAAATGCATGTTTCAGGACCATACCATGCATGTGTACGAGCCACACTTTTTGACACAATTAAAATTATTTTCTCAAACTGTTTTGGGAAATGGTTTATAACACACTGAATATTGATGAGCATATTTTTCTGTATTTTTTTTTAATTAATTTTTTAATGACCATAATTATCTTTTTAAAAATTTGACGTGTACGGCCCACATAATTTGATGTAAACTTAATATTTTTTTTTAAATTTTTAAATAGAAAAGAATTTTGTCTACATTTATGACATAGATTTTTTTTCAAAATTCATTAAAATAAAAAAGTTATTAAATTAAAAAATTAGTTAATATTTCAAGTTTTTGGACCCGATTTAGTATAAATTAAATGGAAAATAGTTAAAATAATCAATATTTAAATAAATTTACATATTTAGAATCTAGACAGTATAATCTGAAATGAGTTTTAATTTCGTATAAAAATTATCTAATTATAGGCACGTAAACTATTTGAGAAGTTCATATTTGTGCTTTCATTCATGGAGATTTGAATTTGCAGGTCCATGTCTCAGGTGTGGCCATCCCAAGCCTATCCTGGGCCTAATCCCGAGCCAAGTGGTGGGTTGTGGAATGAACTTCCACAGAACTGAAAACGGGGGCTCGTTTATAAAATGGGGGCCTGTTCCTTTTTTTACCGTTGGATTTAGGAATGGGGGCCCGTTATTTAAATAGCGGGCCCTTGTACCTAAATAACCATTACTGTAAAAAAAAAGACAGATTGCATCAATTTACCACACTATCATTGAAATCCATACTGACAAACATTTTTTTACAACATTTGGCAGTACTTTTTAATATTTTTTACACAAATTTCTAAAGAACTCAATAAAAAGATATTATTTTTTGAAGAGTAGTTTGTAAAGATGGGTTCTAAGAAACGTCAAAAGAAACAAAGAAAGACAATGACAGTGGACAAAATTCAAGCAAAAAGAGAGAAGGAGGCAAAACGCCAAAGAGATCAAAGATCACAACAACAACAATTGAATAACACTTCTGAAGCATCTAGTTCAGTGCCCATTCTAGATGAGACCATTGAAGAGATCATGATGCCAATCAAATTGTTGATTTAAATGAAGCTGGATATAAATTTCATACACCAATACGAAAAGAAATAAAAATTGAAAATATTACACCACCCTCTTTGAAAGAAAATGAATGTAATTTATTTACTATTGATAGCAATGTGCTAGATAATCTTAATGGGTTAGTTTCTTGGAGACAAATCAGAACACATGAGAAGAAATTATATAAACAACTTTTCTATAATAAAAAGTTAGGATTCCAATGTCAATTAATGCTACAATTAATAAAAATGTTAAAAATGCGTAAAGTCATGAAAAAAAAAGGTATTTATGCAAAACCAAAAAGAAAAGATGAATCATATAAGCAAGTTGTATCTACTATTGCCAGTGCCATCGATTCTATCAGAAAAATAAGTCAATCTAAAGATAAGAATGTGGCACGTAGAGTTATAACAACTGCTATAGTTGACAAAATAATTGTTAGTAAAAGAATGTTAAGTGATATAAGTGGCTATTTAAACTTACATCGTAGAACCTGGTCAAGAGCGGACAAAAGAAGAGACACAATTGAAATTGATCCACTAAACCATTGTTGGAGTTTTAGTGGTAGACTTCAAAGGTCAGACATGAAATTAAATGATGAAACTAAACAATTAATTGCAAAATTTTGGCATGATAACACTAGAGTTTCATCAAATGCTAGAGATGTTTTAAAGTTAAGGGTGGGATAAAAAATTCGTGATCCTCATCCAAATCATCTTCTTGGCATGACTCAAACTAACTTCTTTAAAAAATTTAGTGATGAATCTATGTTAATGAATTTACAAATTAGTCAAAGATCATTTGAAAAATGCAAACCCTGGTATGTTGAAATCAATAAACAAAGAATATCTTGTTGTTGTAAAACTCATGTTTAGTTTCGTTACTATTATGATGTTTTTTGATATATACATTGTATGTTGCATGGTAATGATCTTGTGTAGGATTGTGGTGTTTATGTTCCACTTGAAACTATAAAAGATTTTATTGCAAGTTTATTTTGTAAACCACTTAATGAGCACTTATTTCTTTCTAGTTCATGCATTTATGGCCTTTGCAATTTATGTGGGAACTATTCTTTGATAGGTGAATATTTGCGTGAACATGTTTCATCTAAGTTTGGACAAAAAATGGTTGATGTTAGGAGATTTAAAAATATAGAATACCCTCTAAAGAATGGAAAGATGGGGAAACATTTAGAATTGATTATAGAACAAAATAGTGTGAATGCATTTATCAGTGAGTTTAAAAGTCATATTGTTCCAAAATATGTGAAACATTCCCAACATTTCCAATGGCTTGAAGGACAGTTTCACATATGCAAGAAGACATTTCCAGTTGGAACAATAGTATTAATTATGGATTTTGTAGAAAGTAATACTCTAAAACCACAAGAGGAAACTCAATCACAATACTATAACTCAGTGCAAGTGGCCATATTTGTGCACATTATATATAGACATGACCATGACAGTATAGAAGGTAACATAAATTTTCTAAGGGAGTATCATTTTTATGTTAGTAATAATCAATTTTACTCGTCAGAGTTTGTTTAGCATTGGTTCAAGGTATTTCATGATAATCTTAAGGAAAGAGAAATTGACATGAAATAACATATGATATGGTCAGATAATTGCACTGGACAATTCAAAAATGCAAGAATGTTTTATTGGCTATGCAAAGTTCACAAGAAAACTAATGTCCAACATTTATTGAGTTCTTTTGAAGAGGGACATGGTAAGGGGGAACACGATGGAGCTGGTGCCTATGTAAAAAGAGCTCTTGCTAGAGAACAATTGAAATTCGAGGATGTAATGAAATTCACAGATGCTCATGTAGTTGTAGATTGGTGCAATTCAAAGTTGTCAAAAGGATCAACTGAGAACTCTGCAATTTGACATTTCTTCTGGTTGGTAGAGGAAGATAGTATTCCTATTCGACATGATTGTAATGCCATCATTGGATCAGCTAAATGACATTCATTTAAGAGTTCTAATTTAAACAAATGGACTATATTCACAAGGGAGCTTGCTTTCTTTTGTCAATTTTGTGTTTCTAGAGATTGGGAATTTTGTGATAATAAAGAATGGGTTGAAGAATGGCAACAAAGATCATTGACACCCATAGATGCAAATGATCCACATGAAAGAATTGATGTGTAAGGAAAGAACAGTGCGAAAAACGCTCTCCTAACACCAATTCTAAGGGGAATCAAGAAAGCATGTCTTTAAATTCTTTTGCAGAACATTAAGGTATACATGGACTAATGAAAAAATAATCACATAGAAAACACAGCAGAGAGTTAACTCCAGATTTATGTGGGAAAACACTTTCGGGTAAAAAACCCACCACCAAAGAGAGATCACTTTATTCACAATTAACAAAAGGTTACAATAAAGTTACAAATCCTCTTCACAGACATTTTCTCTCAGAATCTATGTTCGGATCACAGTCATCACCTATGCAGAACACTCAGGCTTCCAACAGGACTCCACACCATACATCACACAGTAACCTTTGTCACTCTCTCGGTTACATCTCTGGCAACATAAATATCAGCCATCGATTATAATGTATCGGTTAAGTATAACCATTATGGAGTCCAACAATCTGTCATTCAGTAACATCCATCCACCTAACCAACATCTAGATTCTCTGATTACATCTTCCATGTTGACCATTCAACTGTCAGTTTGCACAAATCAGTTAGACATCTAACTGCCTACGTTGGTCTGTATTCGTGAGAAAATAATTATCCCACATGCACCCAAGAATCACATTGGTTCATATTCAAATACACCAGTAGGAACTTCTAATGTAACCACGAGCTCATCTTTTACCTCTAACCGGTTTGAGCCCTTGTCCCACCCAACTCATCAGAATAGCATCAGATCATTGGCGAGACCGCTTCCAAGCTACCTTGATCTTTGATGACCAAGAAGATGGGTCCATCGGTCTATTAGCATAGCACCCAACAGGTTCTCTTGATCTCTGATGATACCTTGATCGCCGAAGGTGACTCCATCAGGTCATCGGCAAGACAACCAAATTGGCTACCTTGATCCTCGATACTAACAAAGGCGATCATTGATAGCACTTAGTTGGTTTCATTGGGTCATCGAAAAGACACCCAAACTGGCTACCCCGATCACACCGAAGTCGATGAAAGTGGATCTATCGGGTAATTGACATAGCATTCACCAAACTTCTCCGATAGGTGATAACAATCCGATGACCCAAGGAGGATCCATCGGGACTCAACGTAGCTTCCATCCCGTTCCTCTCGATAGCCTATGTCAACCTAAGGCAACTCCATTGGGTATCGGCATAATGCTGAACAGGTCCACCTAATAGGCGATGCTACCCCGATGACCGAAGATGACTTCGTCAAGTCATCGGGATGACTTCAAACTTCTTTCTTTGATCTCCATTACACTTCAAGTCATAGGAAGACGGACTCATTAGGTATTGGTATAGCAGACCGAGACCACTCCCGATGACCGATACCTACTCCAATAAGTCGAGTTCATCAACAAAGGTTATACCGATAGAGCTCACATATTTTCTTCACACTGTTTCATCGACCAGAGTTAACCTGCTCACTATGAACAAAGGTCAAGTGAATTAGAGGCACATTTCCAACAAACTCCCACTTGACGAGGAATTCACTTGACTACCAAACACTTACAAACTTAACTGAGAAACATGTACTCTAAAACCCATCAATGTTGATATACCACTCGATCATAAATCATCAGGAAATAGAATTTACTGTGTGCATCATTGAGATGCGTGCAGAGTAGTCACATCTCATTCATGGACATACCTACCTTCTACCATGCCACTGCCACTGGACACACATAGAAGCTATCCACTAAGAAAACCATATAATCTGTCTCACAAAAGACATAACTCTTTCTCCCAAGAATACAAAACTCTCAATCCAAAAAGGTTAACCGAATGTACCAACATTTGTCACAAACATAGCTGGAAAAGCACCTATAGCAAGTGCTAGCACATCCAACTATACATACCTCCAAGGTATACTATATTTCCATGTATCCATGAGTACCTTTAACTGATTAACCCATGCCAAAAATCCAAATGAAAAACCACAATATCATGAAGTATCAAGCAAATGATCAGTGTCCTCAAAACACAAAACCAAGATCAATGTCAAAATTCCAACTACAGATTCGGGAACTTAAACATGACAACCATGATCTAAAACATCTCATCCAAAGAGATAACATGCTCCATATGAGATCCTCCATATCATGCCATAACTCTAAATGCATTTCAAGAGTGTACCATGACACAATAAAAAATAGCTTAAGAAGAATAACATGTTAAAACATAAACATCTCTACCAAGGACTTATGAATCCTCAAGATGTCAGCATCTTTAGTCACATGAAGATGATCGACCATCAAGTGATAAATATACATCACTGCTAAACATGGTACCAAGTGCTACATCGCATTGTGATAAACATATTCTTCATGAAGATTGAGCCACACATTAATAGATGTCTAATTTGCCAAAGTAGCTTAGAAGGCATCTCCATCATCATTCTGAGAGAACCCAAAATCTGAAGAACTCTTATTTTTCTTCTTCTCTTTGCAATCCTTTTGGATATGACCATTTTGCTCACAATTCCAGCACTTCACTTTGGAATTCTTTTCAGGAGACTTATAACTTTCCTCTGACTTGGATTTAGACTTCTTGTCCTCTTGCTTACCTCTAACAGTGAGAACCTCCATTGTGAGAGTGGTTGTTGTACTCCCAATGGCCATTACCAGATGATCCCATGTGTCAGTTAGAGAACATAATAGAAGCATACATCGATCCTCATCGTCAATCTTGACTCCTATGAATGTTAACTATAAAAAAATCATGTTGAAAACATTCAGATGATCTGCTAAAGATGTACCCTCGTCCATCTTCAAGGAATACAACTTCTTCCTCAAGAAGAACTTATTTACTAGAGACATTCCCTGATAAATATCACCAAGTTTATTCCACAAAAGAATAGAAGTCTTCTCCTAATGAACATTTAATAGAACGGAGTCTACCAAACAGAGTGTGATCAACCCTTTGTCTTTTTTATCTGCAAGGTCCCAGTCCTCTTGTTTCATGCTTGAAGGTTTAGTTCCCGCCACTGCAATCCAGAGATATCTATCAACTAGTAAATCTTCAACTTTAAGTTTGCACAACTCAAAGTTGGAGCTATTGAACTTCTCAATGTCCATTTGCCCAGAGGTGTTCACCATCTTAAACTACAAACAAGACAAATAAACACTCTGCTAGACTCCCACTGAAACCAGAATTGGCACAAAGAACCAACCCTACCCAACAAGGATAATAAAATAGGCCAAGCTTTTATACCACTTGTAAGGAAAGCACAGTGTGGAAAACACTCTCCGAACACCAATTCTAAGGGGAATCAAGCAAGTATGTCTTTAAATTCTTTTGAAGAACATTAAGATATACACAAACTAATGAAAAACTAATCACACAGAAAACACAACAGAGAGTTAACACCAAATTTACATGGGAAAACCCTTACGAGTAAAAAACCCACCACCAAAGAGAGATCACTTTATTCACATTTAATAGAAGCTTACAATAAAGTTATAGATCCTCTTCACATGCATTTTGTCTTAGAATCTATGTTCGGATCAAAGTCATCACCTATGCAGAACACTCAGGCTTCCAACAGGACTCCACACCATACATCACACAGTAACCTCTCTCACTCTCTCGGTTTACTCTCTGGCAACATATATATTAGCCATCGATTACAACTTATCGGTTAAGCATAACCGTTATCGAGTCCAACAGTCTTTCATTCGGTAACATCCATCCACCTAACCAACATCTGGCTACTCTGATTACATCTTTTAGCTCGACTGTTCAACTATCAGTTTGCATCAATTGGTTAGACATCTAACTGCCTGCGTCGGTCTATATTCGTGAGAAAATAATTATCCCACATGCACCCAGGAATCACACTGGTTCGTATTCAAATACACCGGCAGGAACTTCTAATGTGACCACAAGCTCATCTTTTACCTCTAACCAGTTTGAGCCCATGGCCCATCCAACTCATTGGCATAGCATCAAATCATCAGTGAGACCACTTCCAAGTTACCCCGATCTCCAATGAACAAGAAGATGTGTCCATCGGTCCATCGGTATAGCACCCAATAGGTTCTCCTGATCTCTGATGATACCCTGATTACCGAAGGCAACTCCATCAGGTCATCGACAAGACAACCAAAATGGCTACCCCGATCCCCGATACCAATGAAGGCAGACTCATTGGGTATGGGTGTAGAAACCAACCATGTCATCCTGATCACCAATAGCACTTAGTTGGTTTCATCGGGTCATCGAAAACACCCCCAAACTGGCTACCTCGATCACACCAAAGTCAACCAAAGTGGACCGTCGGGTAATCTACATAGCATTCAACAAACTCCTCCGATAGCTAATAACACTCCGATGACCCAAGGAGGATCCATCGGGACTCAACATAGCTCCCATCCTATTCCTCTTGATAGCTGATGTCAACCTAAGGAAACTCCATCTGGTATCAGCGTAATGCCGAACAGGTTCACCCGATAGCCGATGCTACCCCTATGACTGAAGACGACTTCAATGGGTCATTCGGATGACTTCAAATGTGCTTATCCAAGCTCCGTTACACTCTAAGACATAGGAAGACAGACTCATCGAGTATCGGTGTAGCAGACCGAGACCACTCCTAATGATCGATACCTACTCCAATATGTCGAATTCATCGGTAAAGGTTATACTGATAGAGCTCATAGATTTTCTTCACACTGTCTCATCGAGTATCGTTTCTTGGGTTGCTTCGAAAGTCCCAATTTCCCAGACGTGAAAGGTGCAAATTCATGCTATGTGCATGCACACTGTCCCATATAAGTTATGCAATGGTGGAGGAGCCCACGACTCATAGGGCATGAATCGCGATATAAATTTTGAAGCTGACAGCCATTGACAAAACTAAGTTGATGGTTAAAATTATAGTGTTTTGTTCATTAGTGCTGCATGGAGTTGAGAGGAACATTGCATGGCAGGTAGTTAAAATAGAAAAGACTTTTGGAGCGGTGATCACCCGAAAATACAAATACCGAAGATTTTTGGCATGGGCTTTTATCTATTTCGCACCGGGTCTTCCACGTTCAATCGCATCCGTTTCATCTGATAGCAACATATAGTGTGTGTGTGTGTGATGGAAAAATTGTTTGATAAGTAAGATTGACTTAAATTTATATTCTAAATTGTAAGCTAATGAGTCAATAAAAGTGATAATATTGTAAATAAAAAAAAAGCGTTCTTTAATATTGATTTAGGTTAATTAAATAAAATACACAGATTAATATAAATTAATCAAGACTAATTAATGTGACTATTGAATATTGATACCTAAACAATTAATTTATTATAAGAAAATAAATGCAATAAATTAGGGTATTTAAATTTGAGAATGGTGATAGAAAATTGACTCTAATATAACATTCAAATGTGTTGCTTTTCTTTAAAAAATAAGTATTCTAGATATGTCATGGCTCTTCAGTAAAAGGAAAAAAGGGCTTAAGCTAAAAAAAAAAAATGATTATTTTATCTATCGGTACTAAAGTGTTAGGGCAAATCTCCATGCAAATGCATGGGAACACTCCAAGTACTCAAATTTAATAAGGAGATTAATTTGAGAAACCACATAGGAACATGGGTTTAGTGTTGGAATAAACCTTCTTCCATAGTTAAACAAATGAAATTTTAAAATAGAAACTCCCTCAAAAGAGAAATGTTGCCTTAAGGAGGCTATAAAATCTAGAAAGGCTTTCGTCAAAATATCGTAGTTTCCAAACTTGTAAGGTGTAGATTCATAGCAAGAACTTGGAGCGAATGTGCACACACACACACACACACACACACACACACACACACACACACACACACACACACACACACACACACACACACACACACACACACACACACACACACACACACACATATATATATATAATATATTTGACATAAAATTTATGCTACTTTAGGAAATTGTTTTGAGTTTAATGGTCATAAATATATATTTAATCTCTTTTAATTTTAAATTAAATCACAGCCTTGTACATAAATGATGATAGAAAAAATAATTTGATTGTAAAAAGTATAATGTTGTCTTGTGTGTGGAAGGATAATAACTAGTTTAGTGTTTGAAATCAATAAATGACTAATCAAGTTGAAATGATAGGCTAAGGGCTATGAATGAATGAAATATTTTTAATCGTGTTCACGAGGCCAAAGCAACTTATGGGATCCAAGAGAAGTAGATGAACCCCCAACACCAAAGTCTTATAAAGTATGTAATTTCCTCTCGAGATTACCTTTTTTGCAATGAATTTCCTGATGTCAAAGTTGTTGAAGTAAATATTGTGCTGTGATACCATGTTCAATTTTGAGAAAGTTTTTTATTTTAGGAAATTTAATATTTTTAAGTTTCCCTTTTCAAAAAAAAAAATCAATTCTAGAAATCCTTCAAGCCCTAATTAGCATGTAGTTTGTTTCTTGGCCATGTAACATCATTAAACAGACTCTGTTTTTTGCCAATAAGATTGTAGATGAGGAAAAAGGGGGTTAGTTTTGAAAACCAAAACATGCATGCAATATTTCCTAAGCTAATCATGAAAACTCAAATTGAAAGCTAACTTTCCTAATCCAGCCAACAAAGTAATTGAAACAAAACACAAAGTAAATGCAAACCATTAACTATGCTCCTTCAATTAGACCTCGATGTGCTTCCTTTGAGCTCTAACGTTGATATGCCACTCTCAAAAGGCAAGGTGCATGAAACAATGAAAGCGAAGTAGATGGTGTATGAGCTTTATTCAAAATATGTGATTAAAGATGACTTAGTAATGATTATCTGGACAAATTGACATAATAACAATGCTCAATCTAAATGATTACTCAAAATTACGAAAAAATAAAATTACTAAAAAAAGGGATGAATTGATTGAAGGGAGAGTCCTTAGTTTATAGAAATATGGAGACTCGATGGACAGTTAGGATTGAAAATATTTTTGATCGGGCAAATGGATGAGATCAGATGAATGACAGAGCTATCTATTGGATATTAGAGTTGTTGGGATACATTGTTGTCATTTATGTCAACATATTCCTATGTTGCAGTGAACTAGTTTGTTGCAGAGAGTTGCTTTGGTGATCTGTTGCAAATGTGCTGATGCAAATTATTGGATTTTGAGATACTCATCTCTAGTTGATTTAGTATGAGTATCATGATGCTATGTGGTGATTTGGTCAAGTTGTGAGGCTCAGTATGTGAACTGGTTTCTTAGTATTCTATGTTGCGGAGTTGATCCATATTGCCCTCGAATGGTTATATATTGAGTTACAAATTTTGGAGAATGTTTGGGATGTTCATGTGTATCCTCTGATCGAGTGGTTCATGATTTAGAACTTCACAAGCATATCTTTTAGTTTGTCAGTTGGTGTTCTTGAGCTCTGGTGATGTAGTAATGATGAATCTTGTTATTCGAGGTATTGTGGTGATTGTGATGGAATTCACATTTCTTTTTGATACTCTATGAACATGTACTATATGTTTTGGTTGTACGCGTTGATCATGGTGTGCGTTAATGAATATTTTATTGATCTGGTGGTATTCTTCATGTTATGCAGCATATTCGATGGTGTACCATGTTGTGGATGATCTTGGAAAATTATTTTATGGTCTAGCATGTCCAAAGATTTGATTTGGGTCCATGGTATGTCCTTGCTAACATTGTATTGGTTCAATTATGGATTTATGTATCGTTTGATGTAATTTAATAATTAGGTCTTATGTGTTGAACTGACCTTAAGGGTTAAGGTTGATGATCATATAAATAGGCATTGTAATCATGTAGATCATGTGTCTGCATGAATGTGTGAGTTGTATGAGGGTATTGTATGAGTGAACAAGAGAATCTATCATTCAGAAGTGTCAAAGAGCAGATAAGAGTTATTGTGCAAATAGTGTGCTTAACCATAACTATAATCAGGCATTTAGAAATGTTATTCTTTCAGTTCATGTAATTAAGATTGTTGTCCAGATGATCTTTGTAAGGCATTGAACCCTCCTTTATGTTGTAGCCCTCCTTGTTTTTGAGTAGTGAGCTCTAGGCAGTGTGCTTGAATGCACATGCATTACCCATTGTAATATTTGCACATACTACTCTAGAGTATCATCTTATTGTGGGTAGATTCCCACAGTGGTTTTTCCCTTAACCTGATCTTCCATGTCAAAAATCCTTGTGTTATGTGTATTTGTTGATGTGGTAATTAGTTATGTTATTGTTGTTCATAATCAAATCTAAAGTTGGGATTAATTTGGTTGAGTTTGGTGAAAACCGATTCACCCCCCCTTCTCAGTTTTCTTACATTATTGTTGCCCTACTATCAACAATTGGTATTAGAGCTAGATTCTCTAGAAGGAGCTTGTCCGCTTGAGGAGATTTGGGATGGAAGTTGTTATTTTCAAGAAGGAGAGTCTGAGATTTGATGGAACTAATTATTATATATGGAAGCATCGGATGGAAGTTCACCTTAACTATCTTAGAGAAGACTATTGGACGATTAAAAATAATGCATACATTATTCTTGTGAATGGTCATGTTATTGTTGATAAGATCAAATATGTTGAACATAATATAAGAGCTAAGGAAGCATTTTTGAGTTCCCTAATTGATGTATAGATGAGTAATGTGATGCGATTGCAGACTGCACATGAGATTTGGGTGAAGCTTGAAACCCTGTATGAAGGATATAAACATTTGAAAGTTGCTAAACTGTAGAGATTGAAAGGTGTAGTGTCATAAAATTGCACCCCTTGCAATTTTGACCATATTTTGAGCCCCCTACCTTGGCGATATCATCTCCAACACTTTATCGGGATCCATCTATGCCTCCACCATGGAACTAGGCCTTATTTCTGCACTTTAAAACTTGTTTAGACCATGTTTTAGGCCCCAAAAATGGGCACAACCATTGTGTGGCACCCCTATCCCCTTAGAACAGGACCTTGGCACCCTTATACCCTTAGGACAGGTGCGTGGCAACCTTGTCCTCCCTCTTTGTGTGGCCTCAAAATGGGTCCATCTGACCCTTAGACCTAATTTTCTCTTTGGGATTTAATTTCCCCTACATTGGCCTTCAGTGAGATGATAATTAACCCTCCAAGGCAAGTATAAAAGGGATCCAGTCTTCTCATTTTCATAAGAAAAGATAAGCAAATATTGGGTAAACAAGTGGAAGGTCTCCATTATTGTCATCAAGTGTTCAAGTCTCCAAGTCTTCAAACATCGTCTTCTTCATGTGTCTTCCTCATTCATCGATTGGAGCAACATTACAACATTCATTTTCAAGCATGTGTGTATGTTAAGGTTTTGTCATGTTACATGCCATTTCATGCAACACTTGTGATTACATTCAAGAAGAAAAGAAACCATCATCAACAAATTGCAAATCTAAAAGGTATGCATTTTCATTATTTTCATTTAAGCATTTGCAATTACTTTCTTTCAACGTTAATTCCTCAACCGGGGTTTGACTAAGGCCAACCCCTATCCACAACCCTTCTTTTCTTCTTTTCTATGTGTAGGTTGCAGGTGTGTGACTGTAATTGTAGATTTAGGCTTCATTTGTAGATATGAAAAAACCTTTTTCGACTTGCGGATTTTTTCGGAGGACCGTGTGGAAGTTGCACATGGTCCCACTGACTTTTCTCCAAATTTGTAGGGTAGGTTTGTATCAGTCTAAATACCTCAGATCCAAAGTTACAACATGATCCCAAATCAATAGCTCCTTATTTCACGCATTTTATCTTCATTTCCTATATAGTCAACAAGTCATGTCTTGATTTCCCTTGATATTCATGGTTATGTGGATTCAAACTGGGTAGGTGATATTTGAAAGTAGAAGATCCACCATTTCTTATGTGTTTACTTTATTTGGTGGTGCAATTAGCTGGATGAGTAAGAAATAGGCTATGATTAATTTATCCACTATGGAAGTAGAGCATATGGTAGCTACCCATGCTTGTAAAAGAGCCATTTGGATTAAGAGATTGTGTTCAGATATTAGAATAAAACAAAGTGCAGTGATAGTTTATTGTAACAGTCAAACTACAATTTTCTTAGCTAAGAATTTGACATTTCGTGCTCAGACCAAACAAATTGATGTCCAATATCATTTTGTCAAAGATATCGTTGAAGATGATAGGGTGAAGCAGGTTAAGGTAGAGACTTTGACGAATGTTGCAGATTCTTTAACTAATTTTGTGAGCGCATAGAAGTTCAAATGGCGTTCAGAGTCTATGGGTCTCATGGCCCCTATAAATTAATTTATTGTGTAGATAATTCATTTTCTCTTGCAAGGTGTTCGACAAGTGGGAGAATGTTGGGAAAATGATGTCTCAGCCTTGCATTTACATGAGGTTACTATGTATAGTAGGTTTTTGATTGAGCACAAAATGGTGCAAAATTCTCCCCAAAGCTTTGGATTGGCTAGATAACCATGCCAGTAAACTTTTATCGCAAGATCATAGCTAGTTTTGAAGATATTAGTTTTTGTTTTTGGAAGGTGTGATGAAAGGTTTAAATTTAATTTTGAGGACTTTAGACCCTCAATAATACCCTAAAAAGTTGGCATAACTAGTGTAGAGGTTTACGAGGTGATATATCACTTCATGAGCTTTTTGGTGCTTCAAACAGTTTGTCAATCAGACATCCAGTTCATAAGTTATGGCCTTCGGAAGTTTGGACTCTTCACACTGTTTCATCGGCTAGAGTTAACCCGATCAGTATGAACAAAGGTCAAGTGAATTAGAGGCACATTTCCAACATGATGAAGATTTGGATCTGTGGTTGTTGTTGGTTATGATTATCCAACAGGATCTATGGTTGTTGTTGGCACTTGGGTACACAAATATCTAACAAGAAAGAATGGATTGCCCGCATTTGAAGATTATGAATTAGAGAAGAATATTATACATTACTCGCATTTGGTAGTGGAAACTAATATAAAATTGGATAGATATTGTGGCAGACCTGCTAATAAACAATTATGGTCTCTCTCTATGGAAGAGCACGAGACAATTATAGATGCTTTGCAAAAGAGAGAGGAGGTAGATGGTATAATAGAATGAATTTCAAGCAAGTTATAATTTGAACCCTTAATCTAGCTCCCTTTTAAAAGTCGTGATTTATATTTTATATAGCATTTTAAATCATGCATCATAATTATATAATCTAATCTAGTAATTTTGTTTCAGGTCTACCACAAGTAGAAGGCATCAATGAAAACAAAGTTATTTGTGCATACTTTATGTTTCATTTTGAATAATTACAAGTTAAGGTTTTGTACCCTTAAGGCAAATCCCTTTGAAGAGTCGTGATGTATGCTTTATGTTGTATTTTAAATTCAATGCATCCTCATTATAAAAACTAATCATATGTATTTTTTTTTCTAGGTCTCTCAGAGTAGATTTGGCCTCAATGACTACTATTGTTTGTGCATACTTTATGTTTTATTTTGAGAGATATAAATCCTTATTATTATAATTTAAATAGACTATTTTTTTAATTTTAGATAGGTCCTGTTGATTACACTTTGTGTAATATACATAAATGAGGGATTATTGGTCAAATTTATGAATGAGATAATTATGTTTTAATCAAGTTCTATTCAATATATTTGTTTTGATACTTTTCTCTTATCATCATTATTATTGTAATGGTAATTATATATTTGATTATATATTTTGCTTATCTATGATGATTTATACTTTTTAATTTAGAATATGTTATAATTATAAGATATGTTTTCATACTTTCGTCTTATTATCATTGTTAGTTCATGATGTACACGTTTAGTTTATCTAATCACAAGTTATTTAAATAAAATTCCATAAATAAAATTTCAAGTCCACATAATCCATATAAAGTAATTTAAGCACAAGTGCCATAAATAAAATTTCAAGTACACATAATCCATATAATATCTAATCCATATTTATATATCTGGATCATAACATGATCAACTCCACATAATATCTAATATGCACAAAAGATATAAAGTATGCACAAAATATATATGAACTAATCCTATTATGCAACTATCCATATATATAAAGTATGTGCATATCCAGGACAATATATACAATGTTAAAAAATAATTACATGCGTAAACAAATATGTAAAGTCCATAAAAAAGTACATATCATATAAAATAGTACATGTACATCATATCAGAGCCAAATAAACTATAAAATCTAAGTGCTATCATCAATAACATCTCATGGTCTCTTCTCCCTAGAATGTGGACCAGATCCACCTGTCTCATGCTGTACAAGGAAAAAATAATAATAAAATACTTGAAATTAACTACTAAAAGATAATCATTTATCAAATATAGTTGGAATTCATAAATTAAGTTACAACCTTACCATATGTGTGTGCACATCAACTCTAGTAACTTGTTCTGCATGTACTATATGCTCGATAGTTGTGTCATCCTGTATACAAGATAAGAAACATGGTATAACAAACATGAGCACATACACGTGTTTATTTTTTTATTAAATAAAAATAAACATTTATAGTTTGATTTTAAAATAATCATATAATAAAATATCATACATAAGGTTGCTCATCTCCTCTAGCAGTATCTTGTGCAGTATAAATGCCAAATGTAGTGCTAGCTAAGTCCTATACAAGGTCAAATTCAAAGTGTCCAATTAAATCTTAAATTAAGAGTCAAAATAAGGTCAAATTAAGTATTAAATATTAAGACCTCAAAGGATGCCGATGTATGTTCAAATTGGCTCTGATAAAAATTATGAGGATAACCTATCCTGATAGTAGTGTCCACCTGCAAACAGGCATTTAATGAAATCATATTTATTAAACATATATATGTGTATTAATTAATTTCAAGTTAAGTTACAATGTTCTGAGAGTTCATATTTAATTTATGAATTCTAAGATGCATACCATAGATGGTGTAACAGTTGTCACACCCTCTTCTCGATGTGATGTAGAGGGTCCCTCATGACCTGAAGCTTGGAGAAAGAAGCATTCAATATATCAACATGAAAATTTATATAGTATACAATGATAACATATTAACTTAAAAAGATGGTACAATGTCTAGATAGAAATTGATGCTATACACCATAAGGTGTGCCGAGTTGTGTAGGAGTAGATGCAATATTGAATCTAATATTTGGTGTATTCCTTATCTACATAAACCAAGTTTATTTAATGAAGTATTAGATTGTATTAAAAAAAAGACATGAACTTAATTTATACCTATATTTAATGAAGTATTTAAATATTGACATGTACATGTATATATATCTATACCTGCTCAAGATGATCATTAGAGCAAAGAAAATCCATATATGATGTCATCATACTATCACTGGTTGCATCATGTGCTCAACTAGAACTTAAGCAGATCCTGGATCAAAAGTAGGACCTACACACATCTGATAACAACTTTAACACATATATGGCATCCATCAAGGATCGGATGCCATGTGAGCAGCTTGCTCACTCAGGTTACCTGTGAGGGAAGTCAAAGCATCTAATGTTGAAATGAATGATGTATTCTGCACATCTACAGGAGTCGATGGAGCAACAAGTGGAACTATGGGTGGATCTGGTAGGGGATTATTACTCAGTGTCCCTAATCTATGATATGACATTCCATGACCAACACCCTTGAATGACTTAATATCAAAATAATTTGGGTTTTGGCGCATTACAAACTCATAGTATAATTTCTTCAAAAAATATAAAGGGACCTCATAATTACAATGTGGTGGATAATAAAAAACCATCCACCATCTATCCCAAAAGTGTCTAGCCATTTTTGGATGCACACACCACCTAATTGAAATTCTTTTCTAGCTAGGTTGCATTTGTTCTCTTGTTTTTGGGTTAGTAAAATATGGACATAAATGAGCTTTGGCTATTTTGAGATCAATGATTTGCCTATAAGTTAAACCATCGGCATAAAAAATCACTCAACTCTTGTCGTCATCTATGAAATTGATCTAATTAAGAATCAATAGATCTAATTGACTCAACAACAATTTGCATTGATTTTGCAAACTCTAGAAGATGGGGTGGCATGATTTGCTCATTTTGGATAGCAGTAATATTTTGTTCAATCACTTATAGGTTTTCATTAATTCATTCTCTTAAACAAATTTCATCCAATCTAGGGGATGGAGGTTGAGGTGGAGGTGGCGATGGTGGTGGTGGTGGTGGAGGTGGAGGTGGAGGTGGAGATGGAGGAGGAGGGGGTTGAGGTGGGGGATTTTCATCTAATAATTCATCTATGTCAAAGACATCCATGATAACAAAGAGCTCCTGCATACATAAAGATATACATGAGTTATATACAACTCTATGTCAAAGAAGAATCTATTTTAGTTTTAAAAAAACATTTATAAATAGTAACATTTCCATGTTATTGAATGAGATACACGTGAAATATAATATAATATTGAACTTAAAAAATATACATATATGTAGACACCTAAATATGTCTCATTGATCATGTACTAATTATTCGTCTAATTAGTTAAATAATTATTTAATTAATTTAACTAACCATTTCTTCTAATTTCATATTTCCTCATCATCCTACTAATTATTCTATTTTTTTATTTCTATCATCATTTAATCATTTTAACCATTTTCTAAATATTTATTAAGTATTTACTATTTAATTAATTTTGATTAATTCCCCAATTTAAATAATCTTTATTATTTAAATAAATTAATTCTCAATTTCTATCTCTAATCATCTAATCATCTAATCATTCAACCCTCTTCTAAATATTAATTAAATATTTATTATTTAATTAATTATGATTTAATCTTTTAATTAAACTAATCTTAATTATTTAATTAAATTCCATTTCTACATAATTAAATAGTTTCTTTAAATTATTTAATTTAGTAATTAATTCTTTTAATTCCAAATCCCCAAATTCTAATTTCATTTAATTCTCTAATTTCATTTAATTAACTAATTAATTGTTCTAATTTCTTCCAAATTCAAATACATGTGCATGATTTCAAAAACCAAATTGAAAATCAAAGTCAAGTTCTAAATATATTCGAATACTAAATTGATTTAAAATAAATTCAATTATTTGATTAAATATCATGAAAAGATTAAATTGAAAATCTAAGTTAAAATTCAAGAACATGCTAAATTAATTAATTAATTCAATTATCTCTCAAGTCTCTATTTTCATCTTCTAGTTCTCTTTGTCATCCTTTTTATTTCCTCCAATCATTCTTTTTCTTTTTTGAGTTAGTTTTTTCTCAATCAGTTAACTCAATTAATCTATTCAATCTATTTTGTGTCAACTCTAAATTAGCAGTTCAACTATCAATCAACATGTGAGCTCACCTGAGTTCCACCTCTTGATCAATCTGTTTCACCTTTCAATCAATTTTCTCCAAAAATCTATAAATTGAGCATTCAATCTCCATTTTCAATAATCACAAACTTTGAATGTTTGTGTCACTTGCAGGTTACTAGTGCAATATCTAAGAGCCATCATACCACATAGAAGAGAAGAGAAATAGAAGTTATACATAGTCGCGAAATAGGGAGTCTTTAATTGATTTCATTTATAGATCCTATTTTGCTTTATTGTGTTATTTCATTGTCTGTTTGTTAGAATTCTTTAATTAGATAGGGATTTGTGATTTCCCTTTGATTCTAATTGATATTTTATAAGATGAATTTTATATGCACACATTTTGGTGAACCCGAAATGAAACATAGCTAATTTACCTTCTCTGTTCTCTGTGTAATTTTGCAGGTAGTACGGATTTTTGCTTTTTTACAGATTTTGCATGGATTTTGAGAACAAATTTTTCATCACGCAATCGCATAGACAGTGCTACGCATTCGACCGCTCAGGGTCACGCATTCGACCTGACAGAGTCACACAATAGCCCTTTCCAGATCATGCAATCACCCTTTCTAGATCACACATTCACAAGGAACATTGCTATTTGATTGTTTCTATTATCATATCCACTTTGTTCTCTGATTTGTTTAATTCTTTCCAAAATTGAGTAAATATGGAAATGGATTACTTCTATTGCATGATTTTATTATAACAGTTTATGGCATGAAAGGTACAATTCAGGATTTCAGGTGCTAGAAGGACAAAGGAACAAAGAAGACAAGCCAAATGCTATCAAAGGGTTCTCCAAATAGAAAAGAAGATACAAGATTCAAAAGATCAACTAGCCCTTGACAGATATAACAGCTTAGTTCCTTTATATCAAGTTAAATATGATCTAATCAATATTGAATGGATAATGATCGATTTGGCTAGAGCTTCACAATTGGTTTTGCAGGCTTCTAATTGGGTTTAGATTAATTTCTTTTTTTTTGTGTTATCTGCCTATCTGTTATGCAATCATCCCGTTTAGATTATGCAATTGATCTATTATTGTCATGCATTCAGATTGTCAGGATTATGCATACACTATGCTATGTTCATGCATTTGGTTTGTCATTGTCACACAATCACACAAGTATTGTCACACATTCACTTCTGTCAATTTTTTATTTTTTTTCTTCTATTCATTTGATTTTACTACTAATCATCCGTTTATAGCCTGTGGTGAATTTACAGAAAGGATCGGATTAGTATTAGATCAATTGCACTCATAATCTCACACTTCATCTTTTGGTGCTTAAAATAAAAAATGGTTAAAATTGACATGCATGCCTTCACATTTCAATTTGGTGTTTAAAATGGACATGCACATGCGTATTGAACACCTCAATTTGGGCTATAAAATGAATGCGAACTAGGTTGCATTAGATTAAATCATATTTGGTTTTCTTAAGGTAAAGAATTTTTATCGTGTTTGGGGTGGACCTACTATTGCATTAACTAACTTTCCACCTGCCTTCGGGGTCTTGGGGGAAAGGAAGGAGGTGACAACGACATCCAATTTTATTTTATTCCACATAGTGAGGGGTATCTTTGACTGGAGATTTCATCACCCCATAGAGGTACTTAGAATTGGGATGCGTTGGGGATATAATCTCTTCCAGCATACTCTCGAGTGGGTTTTTCAAGCCGTTATATAAATATACTGGTCAGGCGGCTAGAGTGTTGAGTGAATTTGATGTATGTGGGGGCCTTCCCTACACCGATAAGCTTAACTAAAGTCTTAAGTGGCTTGCTATGAGAATCTATCGTTGGATCAGGACCCCTCAAAACCTTATTCTATGAACCAATTTAGTAGCCCAAAATCCTACATTTAGTGATTCCGAGAGTGCAGATCATACCCCATAGATACTCCTCATGTACCTTACATTATGAGACATAAATCCCTCGGTGATAAGATCTTCAGATCTTTGGGGTAAGAGAGACTGGAATGTCCGAGAAGTGTGTGCTATGGGGTGGAGCCAATGCTGCCAAACTCTCTATTTTGTTCATCTTGTTTCGGTATTTTGTTGCGGGGGCCTCATTGAATGGTGTCCACTTTCTAGCCTAAGATTGTATTATATGATTTTATATGTATCGTTGTATCAGACCAATATTGAGTCAGTTCTTTGGGCTATTTCAGGCCCTATCCTGCGTATCTCTAAAATTTTTGAGATTATTTGAAGAAATAGTTTAGTCAACTATACCCACCTCCAAATAGTTGTTCTCAGACTTGGAAAACCGCAAAACTTGTCCCACACACGAAATTACTAAAAACAAAGTCTATTTTTGAAACCCAAAACTCAAAGTTTTACATACTTTTGATCCTAGGAATTCCTTGCATAGTCCCCACTTATGTCCTCATTATCGTCCTAAGTCCTTGTATAGTGCTCGCTTACATCCTAATTATCGTCCTAAGTCCTTGCATAGTCCCCACTTATGTCCTCATTATCATCTTATGTCCTTGCATAGTTCCCACTTACATCCTCATTATCATCCTAAGTCCTTGCATAGTCCTCGCTTACATCCTCATTATCATCCTAAGTCTTTGCATAGTCCTCATTCACGTCTTCATTATCATCCATAGTCATTGCATAGTCTTAATTGTGAGTCCGCATTACGATCCTTATATACGTCTTCATCTAGATTTCATGTGCATCTGTCTTAGTCCATTATTAGTTACAAAGTCATAGGATGTGTCGTAATGGGTCTCCCAAGTAATGGTTTTCTCCCCTTCGAGCAACCTAATCTAGTGCCAAACGGTGGTCAGTGAGAAATCATTGATGGTCTAGCTAACTTAGACTGGGACTCAAGGAGAAACACATCTTAGTATATAGGAGTTGAGTATGATATTAATATTGAGTATAAAATTGCCCGTAGGATTGACAGAGAAATTCTTGTGGAACGTCTAAGAGAAGACATGGAAAAACTTGCATTAGAGAAATCCAGAAATACTCAACAAGTCTTGCATCAAAATCCTCAATAGAGAGTCTAGTCTAGTTTTGCAGACCTCACACCTACATCTACGGTCTAGCATTAGTCATCGTCTTTCATAAAACCACCCTCAAATAGTACTCTTAAATGCCCGTCATAAGGTCACAAAAGGAAAAAGGTATAATGGACCCAAACAATGCCCAATCTGTAAACCCAACTTGGAATATGGACATATAAACTAGTCAACAATTAGGTTCTTAGACAATCTCTACCCTAAATGAATTACAACAACATTTAATAAAAGAATAAATTGAGTCAACTCAACAAGATCCACATGTCATTATAATCTTAGATGCACTTATACATAGTGATAGGGACAAATATCTCTCGTTGTTATTACCAAATGCGGCGAAACTACCTAAAGATTTTGATATCACAAAGATCTTACCATTGGGAAAAACTTTAGGTCAAGAGAACAGGCAAACATTGCCCATAACACAAATAAAAGGAACGACCTCTAGTTTTCCTCAAAATGTACCTATCCAGAAAAAAGTCAACACGAATGCAGACTTTCAAACAAGTGCGTCATCTTTGGTGATCAATGTTAGTATACCAACACAAAGCATATCGATAATATCAAGTGTCTTAGCACCTATTCAAACATAAGCAACAAGTGTAACCCAACCTCTAGTTTCCTATTCTATAGGATCAACATATAGTCATCAAAATGCAAATCTAGCTCTTACCAATACAACAAGTACAACTGAACCAAATATGGGTTCGCATCTCACTTATTTCATAGTACCTAGTGGAATGCACAACACACAAAATTATAATCATGGTACCTTCCAACAAACTCCTAGTTATGCAACCATGAATCCTTTTGTGGGACATACACAAACAAAAGGTGTACCTTTGACTCAAACAGATATTCTGACACAACAATTATAGAATTTGCAACAACAAATGATGACCATGTAGACCGGTAATGATAGAAAGAGCTACATAATGCAAGACTTACATCCTTATCCATTTAATCACACATTATACATGCTGCCTTTCCCACTATATTTTGAAACACCTAAATTTGACAGATATCGAGGGAAGGGTGATCCTAGAGATCATATCAGAGAGTTTTTAACGGCATGTATAGAGATTGCCTTAGAAGATACTTACTTAATGAGACATTAAAAATAACATAAACAAAAAAGGATATGCCTACAACATCCTCCTTACAAATAAAAGATATGGGCTATGGAGAGTATTCTATTGCAAATACTTTACGTGGGAAATAGTTGTCTCTTTCTCCTAAGTATTTTGGGAAACCTCACAATACAGTACAAAAATGAGACAAAGGAAAAGAAATTGTCAGATACACAGATTCATGCTCTTTCATTAGATGGGATGACTTTCAAGAAGAATCCTTGCACGAAGATGTTAACCATTGGATATATAGAGAAGAAGATCATATGACAATACCCAAAATACCCACAGATCAGTATGGCAATGGATTCAAAATGCTCCAGAGACATGGATATGATGGTACCACAGGCCTGGGGTTACAGAAACAAGGAAGACTAGAGCCTATTGTTCCCAATGATAATCCAGGGAATCAAGGATTGGGATATAAGCTCATGAACAACACATCACAGAAGCAAGACAACATACCCTTGACATACTAAATCAATCAATGAAACCGTTAGACTACATACCACAAAGGGATTTGTCCACACATGTGCTTCCATATTCATCTCAAATAGGTAATCAGGTACCCACATCGCCTAGTCTGGAATCAGATGGAAAAGACATGGGACAACTCCTACAAGAACCTAGTACTGAGTCATAAAATGATGTAGTTGCTCATACAATAGTAAAGGATAATGTTGCAATAGATGCAGGTTCACCACCACTAGCTGAATCTCATCCATGATTATTGTCACTACTTCTGCCACAAGAAATGACACACGCTCAACCTAATGAATCAAATGAAGAAAGATTACAAAGGCTTATACCAGGCTTAAGAAGGGTAACTAATGTCCAAAGAAGACCAGTCAATCTACAACAGAATCAGCGGCAGGAACAAGAAGAAATAAGTGATGATAGCTCACATGATGAAGCATACATTGAAAGTGAGACAGACTCTCATGACTATGAGTTCTTATCACTCCATGATTCTAGCCCACCAACAAGTGTAATATTAAGGTATCAAATAAAGCCTATACAAGATGAAAATACACAAATTCATTCAAACAATCAAGTCTTCATGTTATCAGAGTCTACTATAGAAGGGAGTAATGATTTACCCCTGGTACATTCACACTTGATTGATTGGGGGCAAGAAGGAAAACCAACGTTGGATTGGTTTGTAAACGATGAAGCAATTGCAGAATTTTTCAGAGACAGAGAGGGGTTTCCATAAGGTGATCACAAAGCAGGGTTTGCTATAGACCTAGATAGAACAACATACTTTGGAGAAGAAAGTGCTTCTACAATAGACACCTAGTTGGTCATATGACTAGTGAAAAATCTAAAATTCTACTTTAGCACCATTGTGATTATCACACCCAAGTAGGTTTCATTACTTACAAGTCAAGGCAAGAAAATAATTTTAAAAAAAATGCTATGCCAAATATTCATGTCAAGGCAAAAGAGCAATGATATATAACTGAAATATCATGTATACAAATGTAGTAAAAAGCTTGACTATGGGAACATACAAGTTACTCCATCAGGGCTATGGATGCCTACTAGCAATGGAGAAATATTTGATAAATTATAGTCTATAACCTCATCAAAGCTCTAAAAGCTTGCTGGCAGTGAGGCTCTATTCAGGATGCTTTTGAAGTTAGGATAATCCATGCAGCTAGTCATATAGGATGCTATGGATCTTTAGTGAACACAAGAGCAGGAATTAACTCATCGGCACACACATGGGAAAAAGAAGATCAAAGTTTCAAGAACCAATGGAGAAGTTTTCCGTGTCTCCATTTGTAAATCCTAGTCACTAAGTGTGTTTATTTGAATGTTCCAAAGGGCCTTAGGAATCGATTGACTGCTTATCTATGAAATGTTTTGCACCTCCATTTCAATTGATGTATTACAAATTCTCAAACAAACACAGTCAACCTTGTTCAAATAGGAAATGCTCTTCATCATGCATATTGCATTAACATAGGTGATGTTTAAAAATTTATTTATCTCCACATGCATTTTGCAGATCATCATGTCATATAGGTCTACATACTGGGGGCATAACTGAAAAAATCCTAAAAATTATATAAAGTCCTGAAAAAGTCATATAATGTTCTTCAACAAAATCTAAAAACATTGAAAAACACAAAATCCAAAAACATTAAAAAACTCAAAATCCAAAAACAATGAAAAACTCAAAATTCAAAAAAACTCAAAAATCTAAAAATAGTGAAAAACCATGAAATACCAAAAACATCTGTATAATGATCCTGAAAAAATAATCCAAAAATATCGGTAAAGCTCTTGGAAAATAACTAAAAATTGAAAATCAATCAATCAGAAAAACTTGCAATAAAATGTCTTGTGAGAAACAAATACCCTAGCAGATATCCAGCAAACACTTCGCATGAAGTTAACAAAGGATACAACTATCTAGTCAAACATCTACAATCAACTGATCAAAACTGTCTTATCAATTGTATCATATCCATATCAAAGTGATTATTATCTTGTCTTAAACAGAAGAGGATACACTCAAAATCAGATAGGTCAGGCTTAAACGGGGTCCACAACTTTTTGAGATTAGACATTATCAGCCATCACATCAAGCAACTGAGAACGAAGGGACAAGGTCAGTATAACTGCTGAATTTTGTCTAGGCCAGTCTTTATCTTTTATCATTTGGCGACAGATATTGTTCCTATGCTACTCAAGGATGTCCACAATTGACTAGAGGAGTTATGATGGGCATTATCTTTTTCTTTGTTTGCTATTTGTGGTGTGAACCAATGAAATTTTAGGGAAATTGCTCTAGTGGGTGTCTGTGATAGGAGCATTCAGCTATTGGATGCCACACATACGTCGACCCCTAGTGTAATTCCTAGAATGGAGGGTTCACTCCTTGTCTGCTATGTGTTTGTTTCTAGAATGAGATATCTTTACATCTTGGTTCCTTATACCCTGATGTGCTAAGCTTCATTGTTCAATAATAAGGCTCAACAATGAATATATATTGCACAATAAAATATGTGACACGAGTTTGTGATTCTTTCAATTTCATTCTCATCTTTTATATTTATTGATAGTTTATTGATTTCTCATCTTCTCTCTAAATCGCATTCTTTCTAACATTCTATCTATCATTTGACTAACATTTCTTCACAGTGTACCTGAGTTAAAAATTTGTTTTGGCATCATCAAACAAAAACAAAAAAATGATTCCATATAGATTTTATTAAAAAATCATATAGGTTCCATTGCATTCATATATATTAGTTAATATGCATTCATATAACTACCATTGCATTCATTAGTATAATTGATACATACATAACTACCATTACATTCATTAGCATCATTGATACATACATAACTACCATTGCATTGCAAAATCATATAGAATCAAATAGATATGCATCATCAAACTCATAGCATCATAAGCATACATGGAAAACAAAACATAAATAGATCATTGTTGAAACATGCATATCATATATATATAACTCAAAAATGATAATGTGTATGAATACAATAAACAGGCCTGAAGGCTTAGACAACATGATCAAAAAATGTCTCAACCAACACTGCCTCTCTCAGTAGGTGGATCCTGCCCACTAGATCCTACCCAAGGATGTCGAGGTGGTCCCATAACACCACCACTACTAGTCTATCGAGAAGTAGATATACTTGATCTCCTCCCCATAAAGGCACTAAAACTAGGCTCGCTCTGATCCTTAGGGATAGCTCTCTCATAAGTTTGCCGATAGTATATAGCCTCCTGTATAGCGGTGAAATACCTATCTACCTAGTTACGAGCATTTGTACTTGGTCTAAAAAGATGATCAAATGCATCCATGGTAATTCAACCTCTCCGGATTGCCTCATCTCTCTCCCTCTGGAGACGATCCCTCTCAGCCTCAAGCACTCTGTAATCTGCATGGTAGGTCTCCCACTCGACATCTCATCTAGCAACCTCCTCCTCCAAACTCTGGATCTACACTCTAAGAATTTGTGGATCATCCTCATCACCCACCTATCCTCTCGCACCCTCTGGAGTAGGCACGTCCTCTAACTTTGGCATATCATCATCATCATCTCCATCCTTGCTGCTTGATGACTCTAAAGAATCATTACTATCGCCATTGCTGATAGACTCGGTGTCTCCACCAATTTATACATCCGCTCCCTCATCTTTCTCACCTCCTCCCTTGGCTCCACCCTCCTCTCCTCCTCAAACTCTCTCCCCCTCATCTATCCTCAAGCGCTATCTAGGATGGTGAATCTATTGTGTTGTAATCGGAACAACAAGATCAGTAAGTGGAATTGGCCTATGTCTGGCAAACCATGCATCATACTCCGACGTCATCCCTGGATCTACTGCACCTCTACCCAAACCCTAGAGTAATGGTTGAAGAGCATCAAACTCAGTAGAAGCAACATGTGGCTGAATACAAACACCCCTATCAGATACCTCCTGAGATACACTAGCAAAATAAGCGGTAACCACTAGTGTCACCTGTACCTCACCAAACTTTCTCAATACCTACCCTGGAAGATACATCTCAATAATCCATTGGGTTTCGAAAGTACTACTGATTAGATATCTTTTCTCTCGATAGAAAGGCAAGTACACTGCATCATTCGCCCAATTGGGGAAATCTAAGTATGGTTTCCAAATAAAATGCTGCAGTATGTTCAAGTGATGTCTCCAATACAAGGTGTTACCTAAAAGCATACAACTCACCAGGCTGCAAATCAACATGAATAATAGGCCTCAAAATAGAAATATGCTCCCATGCCCAAGTCTGGAGCAGTGTCACACCACAACTGATAGACCAATATCCAAGATATACAATCCCATGCATCTAATAATACAACATGGCCAGTAGACATGGACCCCACACATACACTCATCGATGAACAATCATATCATGGAGCACTCTGCCCCATCCAACTAAAAATATGTGACCTCGTCTGTCAAGTATCAACAAAATGCCAACAACACAGCATAGTACAATATTCATGTCATCATAATCTAACCAGGCCCAAGGGATGTCATATCAGCCACTGATCTGCAAGTCCTGTATCTCACACTCGAAAAGTGCACACAATCTAGCAATTCCATCATCATGGCCATATAGAATTCTCTCACCATGAATCAGAATACGCAGTATATGCCATACATCCTCTAAAGTAATGGATGCCTCCCCAATCAGAAGATGGAATGAACAAGTCTCAGAATGCCATCGCTTTATCAAAGTTGTAATCATGGCCCTGTTGGCCATAACCTCTGGTAAGAGTAATACATGATATAAACTGGAGCTGGAGAATATGCTCAATCTCCTCATCAAGTAAGTTAGCGCAAAGATCAAGTCCACTGGGTCTACTCGGTTGGTAGTATAACACTCCAATGTTCTCTTGCTACCAAAATTTTTTGAAAATATTAGATATTAGATCATGAAAAAACAAAAATATTTTCAAACGCATGACAAAAATTACACATACAATCAATGCGTGATAGTTATTACTAATGCGGTATACTTATAGCTTTTGCGTGACATTAAGAGCTAATGCGTAATGATATGAGCACATGCATAACATTAAACACTTATGCATGATGATATGAATGAATGTAGCACATTCTACACTAATGCGTAACAGTTAAGGTGATTGCATAATAGTTAAAGCGTTTGCGGTACAGTTAAGGAGAATGTGTGAAAATTGATATGCTAATGCGTGACGCAAAGGAAAAAATGATGACTGAAATTTCTTTTGAAGAATTAGAAAATAGCAAAAATATCAAGAAATATTTTTGGAAAAATACCATGCCGCCAATCCCAAGTGGTCTCTGATATGAACGTACTCGGTCAGACAACTGCAATCAAGCCCTATAACCAGGCATGATGATCAAATACTCAATAGAAAGTACAAAAAATTGCAGAGAAAACAAAGAACTTACCAAATTCCAAATGAGCAAATGAAAACCTAAAATCTCTATTTATAACTCAAATTTAGGGTTTTTCTGACACCTCGATGCCCATGGTCCCCGCCAGCTTCAAACAACTTGTAGCCTACTCACAAGATCTCGAAATGGAACAAAACTTCACATGCTTGCTCATTACACTGGTATCGAAAACATGGACTCAATTGTTGAATTTTCCGACCACCTTTTCCGAGGGGGCATATTTACACTATACAGCAGTACCAAGGCATACTAGGGTAGAATTTTTCATTTTGTTTGAAACAATATCATTTCGACATTGTCTCAAAGAGGGGCAAATGTACACACCTAAAAATGTCTCATTGATCATGTACTAATTATTCGTCTAATTAGTTAAATAATTATTTAATTAATTTAATTAACTATTTCTTCTAATTTCATATTTCCTCATCATCTTACTAATTATTCTATTTTCTATTTCTATCATCATTTAATCATTTTAACCATTTTCTAAATATTGATTAAATATTTATTATTTAATTAATTTTGATTAATTCCCTAATTTAAATAATCTTTATTATTTAAATAAATTAATTCTCAATTTCTATCTCTAATCATCTAATCATTCAACCCTCTTCTAAATATTAATTAAATATTTATTATTTAATTAATTGTGATAATTTAAATAATCTTTCTTATTTAATTAAATTCCATTTCTACATAATTAAATAGTTTCTTTAAATTATTTAATTAACTAATTAATTCTTCTAATTCCAAATCCCCAAATTCTAATTTCATTTAATTCTCTAATTTCATTTAATTAACTAATTAATTCCTCTAATTTCTTCCAAATTCAAATACATGTGCATGATTTAAAAAACCAAATTGAAAATCAAAGTCAAGTTCTAAATATATTCAAATACTAAATTGAATTAAAATCAATTCATTTATTTGAATAAATATCAGGTGAAGATTAAATTGAAAATCTAAGTTAAAATGCAAGCACATGCTAAATTAATTAATTAATTCAATTTTCTCTCGAGTCTCTATTTTCATCTTCTAGTTCTCTTTGTCATCCTCTTTATTTCCTCCAATCATTCTTTTTCTTCTTTCAGTCATCTTTTTCTCAATCAGTTAACTCAATTAATCTATTCAATCTATTATGTTTCACCTCTAAATCAACAGTTCAACTATCAATCAGCAGGTGAGCTCACCTCAGTTCCACCTCTTGATCAATTTGTTCCACCTTTCAATCAATCTTCTCCAAAAATCTATAAATTGAGCATCCAATCTCCATTTTCAATAATCGCGAACTTTGAATCTTTGTGTCACTTGCAGGTTACTAGCGCAATATATGAGATCCATCACAACACAGAGAAGAGAAGAGCAAGTGAAGTTATACGCAGTCATGAAATAGGGAGTCTTTAATTGATTTCATTTATAGTTCTTATTTTGCTTGATTGTGTTATTTCATTGTCTATTTGTTAGAATTCTTTAATTAAATAGGGATTCGTGATTTCCCTTTGAATCTAATTGATATTTTATAAGATGAATTTTACATGCACACAATATATATACTATTGAATCTTTAAATATAAAATTTGCACACAAAACTTAATGAAAACTTTCAATGAAACTTCATAAATCTATTATATATTCAATTTAATGCATTCATTTCTTGTAGAATGCATCAACTATTAAAATCAATATAAAATATTTCATACATGAACTTGTAAAAAAAGTTAAATAAGATCAACATATATAAAGTAATTTATATAAAAAATAATTAACTCACAGTTCTGGTAAACATGTTACATTAGTACTTTGTGTTGGAATAGTACTAATATATTAGATGGTAATCTCTCTAAGTGGTCATTTACTAAGTAAACATGTCGAATTAGTACTTCGGTATTGGAGATGAATTAGATGATGAAGTCGGCAATTCAAGAAAATCATGTCATGTCATTGCTTAGTAGGTCCTATTATGGAGCTATTATAGGTGGACTATTATGCAATGTCATACTAAGTAAACATGTTGAATTAGTACTTCAGCTTTGGAGATGAATTAGATGACAAAGTTGGCAATTTGAGAAAATTTTGCTGTGTCATGGCTTAATAGGTCCTATTATGGACCTATTATGCTATGATTGCATAATAGGTGGACTATTATGCAATGTCATGGCATAATAGGACCTATTATTCCGTGATGGAATAATAGGTCCTATTATGCCATGACATGATATAATAGGACCAACTATGGACCTATTATGCAATGTCATGGCATAATAGGACTTATTATGCCGTCATGGCATAATAGGTCCAATTATGCAATGACATGATATAATATGTCCTATTATGCCCTGACATGACATAATAGGTCCATAATTGGTCCTATCATACTAAGTAAACATGTCGAATTAGTACTTCAGTGTTGGAGATGAATTAGATGATGAAGCTGGCAATTTGAGAAAATCGTGTCATGTCATGGCTTATTAGAGGTGGACTATTATGCAATGTCATGGCATAATAAGACATATTATGCCATGATGGCATAATAGGTCCTATTATGCCATGACATGATATAATAGGACGAACTATCAATCTATTATGCAATGTCATGGCATAATAGGACATATTATGACATCATGAAATAATAGGTCCATAATTGTTCCTATCATACTAAGTAAACATGTCGAATTAGCAGTTCAGGGTTGGAGATGAATTAAATTATCAAATTGGCAATTTGAGAAAATCATGTCATGTCATGGCTTAATAGGTCCTATTATGGATCTGTTATGCCATGATGGCATAATAGGTGGACTATTATGCAATTTCATGGCATAATGGACTTATTATGCCTTCATGGAATAATAGGTCCTATTATGCCATGATATGATATAATAGGACCAACTATGGACCTATTATGCAATGTCATGGCATAATATGACTTATTATGCCGCCATGGCATAATAGGTCTTATTATGCAATGACATTATATAATAGGTCCTATTATGCCACGAAATGGCATAATAGGTCCTATTATGACATGAAATGACATAATAGGTCCATAATTAGTCCTATCATACTAAGTAAACATGTCGAATTAGTACTTCAGTGTTGGAGATGAATTAGATGATGAAGTTGGCAATTCGGGAAAATCATGCCATGTCATGGCTTAATAGGTCCTATTATGGACCTATTATGTCATGATGGCATAATAGATGGACTATTATGCAATTCCATGGCATAATAGGATGGCATAATAGGTCGTATTATGCCATGACATGATATAATAGGACCAACTATGGACTTATTATGCAATGTCATGGCATAATAGGACTTATTATGCCATCATGGCATAATAGGTCCATGATTGGTTCTATCACACTAAGTAAACATTTCAAATTAGCACTTTAGTGTTGGAGATGTATTAGATGATGAGGTTGGCAATTCGAGAAAATCATGTCATGTCATGGCTTAATAGGTCCTATTATGGACCTATTATACCATCATGGCATAATAGGTGGACTGTTATGCAATGTCATGGCATAATAGGAATTATTATGTCATTATGGAATAATAGGTTCTATTATGCCATGACATGATATAATAGGACGAACTATGGACCTATTATGCAATGTCATGGCATAATAGGACTTATTATGTCGTCATGGCATAATAGGTCCTATTATGCAATGATATGGTATAATAGCTCCTATTATGCCATGACATGACATAATAGGTCCATAATTAGTCTTATCATACTAAGTAAACATGTCGAATTAGTACTTTAGTGTTGGAGATGAATTAGATGATGAAGTTGGCAATTCAAGAAAATAATGTCATATCATGGCTTAATATGTCCTATTATGGACTTATTATGCCATGATGGCATAATAGGCAGACTATTATGCAATGTCATGGTATAATAGGACCTATTATACCATGATGGCATAGTAGGCCCTATTATGCCATGACATGATATAATAGGACCAACTGTGGACCTATTATGCAATGCCATGGCATAATAGGACATATTATGTCATCATGGCATAATGTGTCCTATTATGCCATGACATGGCATAATGTTTCCATAATTGGTCCTTTTATACCATGACATGGCATAATAGGACCATAATAGGACCTTTATGCCATGACATGGCATAAACCTAAGCCTAAACTTCGATATCTAAAATTTGAAGAGTAATGTTAATTACTTTTAAGGTTATACTAATAGTGGTAACTTTTGTTTTGCCTAATGAGGATTAAGAACAATTTTGGTACATATGTTCAATTTAAGGAATTGGAATGGTGGCTTGCTAGAAGTGGTTCAATTTTTTCGTTTATTGGTTGGAAGGCCCAATACCTAAAAAATAATTTCTAGAAACATTTAACGGTCCTATTGTGCCATATTTTGGAATAATAGGACCTATTATGCCATGATGACATAATAGGTCCTATTATGCCATGTCATGGTATGGCATGACCAGCTATGGACCTATTATGCAATGACATGGCATAATAGGACCTACTATATTCCTATTATACCATGACATGCCTTAATATGACATGATGACATAATATGTCCTATTATGCCATGACATGCCATAATAGGTCCATAATTGGTCCTATTATGTCATGTCATTATTACTCTCAATAATTTTAGAAGCGCAGGTTCACTCTGAGAACTAAACATACAAGTATCCATCATAAGATAGGATCTATAATTAACATGTATATACCTACTAGTGAGTAGGAACATTTGTGCATGACCAATCATTGAATAATGCAAAAGCAAGACAAACACATATGATAGAATGAAATAAAAAAATGAATTTAGAATTTAAGAAATTTAAAATGCCTAAAAAAGTCAACTAATCATTATATTATCAAGTTAGAAAATATATCTTTAGATCACAAAATAAGATAAGGCATAAAAGAGTTGATTCAATAAGTAAGTGAGTCGATTATAGATATAATCATATATACAAATAGAAGCTCTACATTTGTTTCTCTCTCCTAGACATATAAATAACTAAAATTTGATCACAAAATAATATAAGACATACAAGAGTTGATGCTTGAGATTACCTTGATGAAAAATAGAGAATCCATAATAGGGTTGGCCAAGCCCTTGATCTAATAAATTGAATTCCATTCTTAACTTCATCATCATCAATTTATTTTCTTGTGTATTACCTAATAATTCCCAACCTTTTGTATTTCATATTCCAACTACTATTATGTTGGCAAATCCACACTCCAACGAGAAATTGTAGGTGATTGAAGGTATTGTCATTGATGGCAACCTTTCAATCCTATGGCACCGACACAAGCACAAACACCGGCACTGGCACTAGCGAAGATTTTTACCGGCACCTTGGCCGACAAGATTTTTTTTATTGTATTTTGTATTTAATTGTAAAATCTTTTTGTAAGCCGACAAGGCGAATTGTATTAGGACTCATATAAGTATGAGATCTTGTAAATCATTTGTAAGAAGCAAAAAATACATTGAAGGAATGTAATAGGCAGATGCGAATATTAAGGTAGATTTGGAATAGGTTTTGGAAGAAGTATGAGCTTAAACCGGTACTGAACCTGGCATAGCAGATGTTGAACTGAAACAGTACATGACATTGGATTTATATAATCCACTTTTTTAAGTCAATGAGACTTCCCTTTTGTATTTAAGCAGTGAGCTTTAGGAAGTTGGCCTTCCTGCATGTGTAGGCCCCTATTGTATCAGTAATATTCATTTATTGGCCAGTGAGCGAATATTGTGGGTCACAAATCCCACCAAGGTTTTTCCCACACCAGTTTTCCTCATTAAAAATATTGCGTTATGGTGCGCTTTCTATGTTGTGTTTATTGTTCTTATTTATTGCATTAATTCTGGTTTACTGGTACACTGTTTTGGAATGCATTTCATTTAATAAGTTCAGAAAAACCATTAACCGGTCAGATACTGATTCACCCCCCCCCCCCTCCCTCTCAGTGTCTTTGGGAATCCTAACATATTATTCCTACTACCTTGGATGCACTTTATTAAAGTGATTAAAATATTAATGTTGGTTTAAAATATACAACTTTTAATTAAAAATCTACAACATCTTTTTAATAAAAATTTTAAGATTTTCACTAATGCAATTCCCAAACTATTCTAGCAATACAGCAGTACCAAGGCATATTGGGGTAGAATTTTTCGTTTTGTTTGAAACAATAGCATTTCAACATTGTCTCAAAGAGGGGCAAATGTACACACCTAAAAATGTCTCATTGATCATGTACTAATTATTCGTCTAATTAGTTCAATAATTATTTAATTAATTGAATTAGCTATTTCTTCTAATTTCATATTTCCTCATCATCTTACTAATTATTCTATTTTCTATTTCTATCATCATTTAATCATTTTAACCATTTTCTAAATATTAATTAAATATTTATTATTTAATTAATTTTGATTAATTCCCTAATTTAAATAATCTTTATTATTTAAATAAATTAATTCTCAATTTCTATCTCTAATCATCTAATCATTCAACCCTCTTCTAAATATTAATTAAATATTAATTATTTAATTAATTGTGATTTAATCTTTTAATTTAAATAATCTTTCTTATTTAATTAAATTCCATTTCTACATAATTAAATAGTTTCTTTAAATTATTTAATTAACTAATTAATTCTTCTAATTTCTTCCAAATTCAAATACATGTGCATGATTTAAAAAACCAAATTGAAAATCAAAGTCAAGTTCTAAATATATTCAAATACTAAATTGAATTAAAATCAATTCATTTATTTGAATAAATATCATGTGAAGATTAAATTGAAAAGCTAAGTTAAAATGCAAGCACATGCTAAATTAATTAATTGATTCAATTATCTCTCGAGTCTCTATTTTCATCTTCTAGTTCTCTTTGTCATCCTCTTTATTTCCTCCAATCATTCTTTTTCTTCTTTCAGTCATCTTTTTCTCAATTAGTTAACTCAATTAATCTATTCAATCTATTATGTTTCACCTCTAAATCAGCAGTTCAACTATCAATCAACATGTGAGCTCACCTCAGTTCCACCTCTTCATCAATTTATTCCACCTTTCAATCAATCTTCTCCAAAAATCTATAAATTGAGCATCCAATCTCCATTTTCAATAATCGCGAACTTTGAATTTTTGTGTCACTTGCAGGTTACTAGTGCAATATATGAGAGCCATCATAACACAGAGAAGAGAAGAGCAAGTGAAGTTATATGCAGTCATGAAATAGGGAGTCTTTAATTGATTTCATTTATAGTTCTTAGTTTGCTTGATTGTGTTATTTCATTTTCTATTTGTTAGAATTCTTTAATTAAATAGGGATTCGTGATTTCCCTTTGAATCTAATTGATATTTTATAAGATGAATTTTACATGCACACAATATATATACTATTGAATCTTTAAATATAAAATTTGCACACAAAACTTAATGAAAACTTTCAATGAAACTTCATAAATCTATTATATATTCAATTTAATGCATTCATTTCTTGTAAAATGCATTAACTATTAAAATCAATATAAAATATTTCATACATGAACTTGTAAAAAAAGTTAAATAAGATCAACATATTTAAAATAATTTATATAAAAAATAATTAACTCATAGTTCTGGTAAACATGTTACATTAGTACTTTGTGTTGGAATAGTACTAATATATTAGATGGTAATCTCTCTAAGTGGTCATTTACTAAGTAAACATGTCGAATTAGTACTTCGGTATTGGAGATGAATTAGATGATGAAGTCGGCAATTCGAGAAAATCATGTCATGTCATGGCTTAGTAGGTCCTATTATGGAGCTATTATAGGTGGACTATTATGCAATGTCATACTAAGTAAACATGTTGAATTAGTACTTCAGTGTTGGAGATGAATTAGATGACGAAGTTGGCAATTTGAGAAAATTTTGCCATGTCATGGCTTAATAGGTCCTATTATGGACCTATTATGCTATGATTGCATAATAGGTGGACTATTATGCAATGTCATGGCATAATAGGACCTATTATGCCGTGATGGAATAATAGGTCCTATTATGCCATGACATGATATAATAGGACCAACTATGGACCTATTATGCAATGTCATGGCATAATAGGACTTATTATGCCATCATGGCATAATAGGTCCAATTATGCAATGACATGATATAATATGTCCTATTATGCCATGACATGACATAATAGGTCCATAATTGGTCCTATCATACTAAGTAAACATGTCGAATTAGTACTTCAGTGTTAGAGATGAATTACATGATGAAGCTGGCAATTTGAGAAAATCATGTCATGTCATGGCTTATTAGAGGTGGACTATTCTGCAATGTCATGGCATAATAGGACATATTATGCCATGATGGCATAATAGGTCCTATTATGCCATGACATGATATAATAGGACGAACTATCAATCTATTATGCAATGTCATGGCATAATAGGACATATTATGACATCATGAAATAATAGGTCCATAATTGTTCCTATCATACTAAATAAACATGTCGAATTAGCAGTTCAGGGTTGGAGATGAATTAGATTATCAAATTGGCAATTTGAGAAAATAATGTCATGTCATGGCTTAATCGGTCCTATTATGGATCTGTTATGCCATGATGGCATAATAGGTGGACTATTATGCAATTTCATGGCATAATAGGACTTATTATTCCTTAATGGAATAATAGGTCCTATTATGCCATGATATGATATAATAGGACCAACTATGGAACTATTATGCAATGTCATTGCATAATATGACTTATTATGCCGCCATGGCATAATAGGTCTTATTATGCAATGACATTATATAATAGGTCCTATTATGCCACGAAATGGCATAATAGGTCCTATTATGACATGAAATGACATAATAGGTCCATAATTAGTCCTATCATACTAAGTAAACATGTCAAATTAGTACTTCAGTGTTGGAGATGAATTAGATGATGAAGTTGGTAATTCGGGAAAATCTTGCCATGTCATGGCTTAATAGGTCCTATTATGGACCTATTATGCCATGATGGCATAATAGATGGACTATTATACAATGCCATGGCATAATAGGACCTATTATGCCATGATGGCATAATAGGTCGTATTATGCCATGACATGATATAATAGGACTAACTATGGACCTATTATGCAATGTCATGGCATAATAGGACTTATTATGCCGTCATGACATAATAGGACTTATTATGCCGTCATGGCATAATAGGACTTATTATGCCGTCATGGCATAATAGGTCCATGATTGGTTCTATCACACTAAGTAAACATGTCGAATTAGCACTTTAGTGTTGGAGATGTATTAGATGATGAGGTTGGCAATTCGAGAAAATCATGTCATGTCATGGCTTAATAGGTCCTATTATGGACCTATTATACCAGCATGGCATAATAGGTGGACTATTATGCAATGTCATGGCATAATAGGAATTATTATGTCATTATGGAATAATAGGTTCTATTATGCCATGACATGATATAATAGGACGAACTATGGACCTATTATGCAATGTCATGGCATAATAGGACTTATTATGTCGTCATGGCATAATAGGTCCTATTATGCAATAATATGGTATAATGGCTCCTATTATGCCATGACATGACATAATAGGTCCATAATTAGTCTTATCATACTAAGTAAACATGTCAAATTAGTACTTTAGTGTTGGAGATGAATTAGATGATGAAGTTGGCAAATCGAGAAAATAATGTCATATCATTGCTTAATATGTCCTATTATGGACTTATTATGCCATGATGGCATAATAGGTGGACTATTATGCAATGTCATGGTATAATAGGACCTATTATACCATGATGGCATAGTAGGCCCTATTATGCCATGACATGATATAATAGGACCAACTGTGGACCTATTATGCAATGCCATGGCATAATAGGACATATTATGTCATCATGGCATAATGTGTCCTATTATGCCATGACATAGCATAATGTTTCCATAATTGGTCCTTTTATACCATGACATGGCATAATAGGACCATAATAGGACCTTTATGCCACGACATGGCATAAACCTAAGCCTAAACTTTGATATCTAAAATTTGAAGAGTAATGTTAATTACTTTTAAGGTTATACTAATAGTGGTAACTTTTGTTTTGCCTAATGAGGATTAAGAACAATTTTGGTACATATGTTCAATTTAAGGAATTGGAATGGTGGCTTGCTAGAAGTGGTTCAATTTTTTCGTTTATTGGTTGGAAGGCCCAATACCTAAAAAAATAATTTCTAGAAACATTTAACGGTCCTATTGTGCCATATTTTGGAATAATAGGACCTATTATGCCATGATGACATAATAGGTCCTATAATGCCATGTCATGGTATGACATGACCAACTATGGACCTATTATGCAATGTCATGGCATAATAGGACATATTATGCCATCATGACATAATGTGTCCTATTATGCCATGACATGGCATAATAAGTCCATAGTTGGTTCGATCATACCATAACATGGCATAATAGGAACATAATTTGCCATTATTCCATGACATGCCATAATAGGTCCATAATTGGTCCTATTATGTCATGTCGTTATTACTCTCAATAATTTTAGAAGCGTAGGTTCACTATGAGAACTAAACATACAAGTATCCATCATAAGATAGGATCTATAACTAACATGTATATACCTACTAGTGAGTAGGAACATTTGTGCATGACCAATCATTGAATAATGCAAAAGCAAGACAAACACATATGATAGAATGAAATAAAAAAATGAATTTAGAATTTAAGAAATTTAAAATGCCTAAAAAAGTCAACTAATCATTATATTATCAAGTTAGAAAATATATCTTTAGATCACAAAATAAGATAAGGCATAAAAGAGTTGATTCAATAAGTAAGTGAGTCGATTATAGATATAATCATATATACAAATAGAAGCTCTACATTTGTTTTTCTCTCCTGGACATATAAATAACTAAAATTAGATCACAAAATAATATAAGACATACAAGAGTTGATGCTTGAGATTAACTTGATGAAAAATAGAGAATCAATAATAAGATTGGCCAAGCCCTTGATCTAATAAATTGAATTCCATTCTTAACTTCATCATCATCAATTTATTTTCTTGTGTATTACCTAATAATGCCCAACCTTTTGTATTTCATATTCCAACTACTATTATGTTGGCAAATGCACACTCCAATGAGAAATTGTAGGTGATTGAAGGTATTGTCATTGATGGCAACCTTTCAATCCTATGGGGCCAACACAAGCATAGACACCAGCACCGACACCAGCGAAGATGTTTACCGGCACCTTGGTCGACAAGATTTTGTTTATTGTATTTTGTATTTAATTGTAAAATCTTTTTGTAAGCCGACAAGGCGAATTGTATTAGGACTCATATAAGTATGAGATCTTGTAAATCATTTGTAAGAAGTGAAAAATACATGGAAGGAATGTAATAGGCAGATACGAATATTAAGGTAGATTTGGAATAGGCTTTGGAAGAAGTATGAGCTTAAACCGGTACTGAACCTGGCATAGCAGATGCTCAACTAAAGTAGTACATGACATTGGATTTATATAATCCACTTTTTTAAGTCAATGAGACTTCCCTTTTGTATTTAAGCAGTGAGCTTTAGGAAGTTGGCCTTCCTGCATGTGCAGGCCCCTATTGTATCAGTAATATTCACTTATTGGCCAGTGAGCGAATATTGTGGGTCACAAATCCCACTGAGGTTTTTCCCACACCGGTTTTCCTCATTAAAAATATTGTGTTATGGTGTGCTTTCTATGTTGTGTTTATTGTTCTTATTTATTGCATTAATTCTGGTTTACTGGTACACTGTTTTGGAATGCATTTCATTTAATAAGTTCAGAAAAACCATTAACCGGTCAAATACTGATTCACCCCCCCCCCCCCTCCCTCTCAGTATCTTTGGGAATCCTAACATATTATTCCTACCACCTTGGATGCACTTTATTAAAGTGATTAAAATATACAACTTTTAGTTAAAAATCTACAACATCTTTTTAATTAAAATTGTAAGATTTTCACTAATGCAATTCCCAAACTATTCTAGCAATACAACATTATGATTAAATATCTTAAGTGATATTCATAGATTGTTATATTATTGATTACATTGTCATAAAGTTTTCTATGGGTGTGATATATGTTCTTAAAATATTGCTAGACTAAATGCAATAGAAATAGTAGAGAAAATACATTTTAATCCTCAAACATAATAGACAATATAGGCAACAACCCTTATACATTAGCTCATGAGTGTTGGAAATCAGTTCACATCATATCAAACATATTGTTCGATGATACTATTCATGTATAACTTGGGCCACAAAAAAAAAATCCTTGGATAAATGGGAGCCGACTATCCAACAAAAAAAATGGCACTCCCATACACAAAAGCTATATATAAAAGCTTGGGCATGGTATGGCATTCCATCCCCACAAATGCAAGAAATTTGACATTACCTAATTAGAAAAGTGGTTCCAATGACATGATAAAGTTGGCATAAGGTCACCAAAATTGTGGGACAACAATTTCAACCCACATGAGGTTGTTGCCATACACTAACTGAAATTGTGGGAGAACAAGTTCAAATTTCATGAAGTTGATACAAAAGTGCAAACCATGTGTGGCAATTGGAGGAACTTGGTCAGGAACATAAATGAAAATCCATGACAAGCATAAGTGCCATATGCAAGGGAAGGGTGCAAAGAGGTGGGAAATAAAAGAGGTGAGCATTAAGTCAAAAATTAGAGGAGTTCCTAACATATTGTTTGTGAAAAATTGGTCAAGTACCATACACGTAGTATCATCATGAAATGATGTAGGATGAAACCATAGGGAATAAGAAAGGGATATTGAGTGAAGAACATAACATGTTTGTAGTTGATGAAATAGTGTAGGATGACAAACTAAGAGAAAAAACAAGGGAATATCAAAGACAAAAGAAATGATTCTGATCTCTGTTGTCTTTGATATGCACCTCATTCTCCCTTCTTTTTCTACCTTTCATATAGAACCCACTATCATAGAAATCCTATTGAACCCATTTCTCTCATGCGTGCACTTTTCTCTCCTACTAACAACACAACATGTAGTTTATTGAACCTATCTACCATACAACTCATCCACAACCCAAAAAAATGGCACGGATTAAGACCATGTCTTAGATCATGGGTGTTGGGAATCAATTCATATTAAAATCAAACATACTATTTGATAATATGATTCATATATAACTTGGTCTAAAATAAAACAATCTTTGAATAAATGCAACGTAAAAGACAAAAGCCACACATATAAATCCTTAAACATAATAGACAATATAAGGAACTGACCTTACATATTAGCTCGTGGATGTTGGAAATTCATTCACATCATATCAAACATACTCTTAAACAACACCATACAGAAACAAAGGAGGAGGGAGAAGTAGGTTCTATCAAAGACAACTAAGAGAAAAGTTGTTTATTTTGCTACTACATGATTTGTATGATAGATGATATTGGTTTTATTGGGTTGTATAGTGTTTCCTTGAAATTCATAGTGTTAGGGATGTTTCCATTCTTGGTGTTGGTCCATTTTTGAACTTGGCCAAATTTAAACTTTTAAGTCCTAGTTCATAGTCAACCTTTTCCAAGTTTTTAAGTTCTAGAGTTCCAAAAATGGTCGATTTCCCAATAGTTCCAAAAATGGCTAATTTCCCAATAGTTCCAAAGTTCCAAAAATGGTTTATTTCCCAATAGTTCCAGAGTTCCAAAAATGATGGATTTCTTGATAGTTCTAGAGTTCCTAAAATGGTCGATTTCTCAATAGTTCCGGTGTTCCAAAAATTCCCGATTTCCAGACATCACTGATTGACAACTCTAAAAATGCATCCACAAAAAGTTACAAATTTTATAGATCTAAAAGCAACCCACCTAATATTTTGGTGTCAAATAGTAAAATAGGGTAGGTAGAATAAATTCTTAATTAATAATCCCAAAGAGGTTTAAAAGGAAATAATATTATTAACAATCAATTAATTGAAAACACTAAGGCACAAAAAAATATAAAGGCTTAATAAATAATTAAACCATAGAACCCAGATAAATATTAAAGCCACAACACCCAAATAAATATTAAAGCCACAAACATATAAATAAATAATAAATAATCCTTAATAAATAACAATAATATAAAATCACTTTTGCATGTTTCTCTTATTCAACTCATTCATGAGCACTTTGCTAGTCTGCATGCCCCGTCTAACCCTAGTTCACCCTTAGTTTCAGATGGGTATGAAATGGAAACTAGTGTGTCTGAGGGTAGTTTTGATGGAAATTCTAACTAAGAAGAAGAAATTACCCCCCCTCCTAATAAGGTTCCTAAAAATTCCCCTTTAAATAGGTTTTCGAGTAAACAAGAGCTCTCTATGAAAACCCAATCCAAAGCAAAAAAGAAAGGAAAGGCCCTTCCCCCCAAAAAGTTGGTATCTTACTCTATGGACTCGTCGGGTGATTCCCTTGATATGTCTAGCTCCCCTAAAGGTTAACATTCTTCCCACTCAGCCACTGATAGGGAGAACATGCCGAGGTTTCCCAAAGACCTTAAACCGGAGGACCACTATTTTAAGTAGGACAAGGAATATCCAAATGATGTTTTTGGCTATAGCCAGAAATAGAGTAGTGGACCTCTTTAGATTTTTTTAATGGGTTTTTTATGAAATCAAAGACATTAACCTTAAGAATAGGGCACTTGCAAGAAAACTAGATGGGCTAGTTGAAAAAGGACAGCCTCAGAAGGTAGAAGGGGTAGTTTGGATTGAGGAAGAGAAGCTTTCCATGGAGGATTGTCTACAAATAACTATCAAACTTTTGGAAAAGATGAAAAGAGAAAATGAGAGTAAAAGCATGCACTTGGAAGGAAAAGTCATTAAAATCAGGGAAACTTTGAATGCAATTATGAAACAAAGCCACAAGATTGTTAAATACTCTATGGCCACTATGAACACAATGGTGGATAAGTTAGATACGTCCCAAAAGGGTTCCCTGATTGTGGACCTCAATGTTGACAGAGAAAAAGACAAGAAAGAGGAATCATGTCCCTCCAAGAGAACTAGAGCCAACCTGAAGTGAAAGGTGGAGTCCTCTAATCAAGACCTCCAAGACCTGAAAAGGGCGGCCTAAGAGCTGAACACTCTAGAAAATGAGATAGTTGAGACTTTAAATTCTTTAGGTGAATTTTTATCTGGATTTAGTTTTCATTGTCTTTTTGTTTATCTTGTTGTCTTTTTGTTTGCTTAATAGCTTTCTTGTGCTGGTGAACTTAGACTAATTATTTATTTTTAGTTTGTAACGATGTGGTTTCGGGTCCCTGTAAAACCTTCTTTTCCCTGAATAAAAAACAATAATATAAAATCATTAATTAAATATAAAATAAAGGGGTAAACATTAATGAATAGTTTACCCAAATAATCTCTCATTAATATTAAATATTAATGCCAACTATTAATTTAATTTATTATTATAAACTATACAAAGCAATTAATTTATTAATGAATTAATTAACCAATAATCGCAACACCTCAAGACAACCCAATATAGGGTAACATAAAATACCACATGACACCACAAGACAAGTCTAACCAAGATACAAAGATTGATAGGATACCAACTTAAACCTAGAGTGTAGAATGGGATCTCATGTCACCTCCAATGAACTTGCCATTGGGATGAAGACATGCTTAGACCTATGAAGCCAGGTGGAGTTGATGTTTCATACTTGCAAACCCGTCACCACCAATACATGCACAACAACATATACCGTAATATATATCATAAAATACACAGACAAGTGAAAGGGAATCACAATATCATATCATGCTCATAAACAAATGGTATGACATCGTCCCTTACACAACCACAGTAGAAGATAGTCGTGACAACCAAGCATGAAGTGAGGTTAGTATATAGTGTGATATCATCAAATCACCATAACAAGTATAAATCCCACATGAATAATAAGTGTATGTAGATCATCAAATAAGAGTCCATCATAATAATGGTCCATGAATAACATCAATCATATGAAATCATAATGTCAACATAGACATGATATGCCTATCATCAATAGTGAAGTATCCAAGTCATAGACAAATCCATAAGCATCTATCAAAAGTATTATAAAATAGTCTAAGATATCAATATAGTCTATCAATGCACAAAAGGAAGAGATGAATCAGGAAGGGGCACTACAAGCAGATGTCATCATTGTTTTTAAATTTTGTGGTACCATAACATCATTTCATCCTCTGTGTTTTATTCTTGGCACATATTTTATTCTTACATCACTAAATTTTATGCCATCACCTTACTTTGTCATTAAAACAATGGTTTTTGGGATTGGCTATACATGAGGTGGAATGTTTTATGGCATGGGAAGAGGTTGGATGCATTTAATTATTTAGAATTTTCCATATATTTTGGCATTGTAGAGTTGGCTTCCATTGAGTGAGAGTGGTTTAATTTTATTAGTTTTGGGTGTAGTTTTTGGGTTTGTTCTGTCTTGTGTGGAAATGGAGGCAATTTTTACTCTCCATTTCACCAAGAAATAGCTGGCCTTTCTTGGCATCATTTCAGACTTGCAACTGGGTAGAATTTTTCATTGTGATGAGGAGGCCTTTTTCAAAATCATTAAGCACCTTCCAGGAGGAATACCTAATCTCTGAATATAGATACAGGACCAACATGGACATTGTGTCGATGTTGGTGGCTTGGGGTTTGAATTTTGGTACAAAAGCTGAGGTTGAATGGGTTTTGAAATCTTGTGTCCCAACCCATTCTCTGTGTGGTTTGGTTTCTTTGATGGCAAGGGTAATTCTGGGGCAAGGATTGAGGAGACCCTTTGGGGAGGGAGTGATCCCTGACCGAATTAATGTTGAGTATCAGTCATTTCTATTGTGGAGGGATGGTACAGGTTGTGTGTTGAGGACCAATGAAGCTCATGAAGCATGGGAAGACATGATGGTTTATGTTCGGTATGTGAAGATTGAGAGGGATATGACGCATACAAAAAATGAAAAAAATGACCGCAAGATAAAGATAAAGACAGAGTTTGCAGATGGACTAGGGTGTATGTTTGGCCAAAATGTGGCTTGAAAGATTGTGGGAGATGAAGGATGGTGTGCACTAGTGAGGAATCGAACAAGCATAATGTTTTTTGCCCTAGTCCCGATGTTGCAAGGATACCAAACACTCTATTCTTCATGAGCGTCGGTTGTCCTTTATTTTAGGTCTTTATCTTGTTTATTTTTGGTTACTTGTCAATGTGTTTATGTATTTAAGTATATATAGTAGTATATGTAGGCTTGGTGATCAAGTTGGGATTGTCATTTTTTGGCTTGACAATCTATGTATGTAGGATGTTGTACAAAGTTGGCATTTTGGTCTTGGGCCAACTGTATGTATGTAGTAAAGGGATGGCGGGGTTGCAAAGGAATGGATCTAGGGGTGGTCACTTGTGCTTTTAGGATTTTTGTATCTCCTGTAAAACTTCTTATTTCCTATATTAATAACATATATATTACCAATGAAAAAGAAATTTAGATATGATTGAGTGTTATGCAACCTTGAGACAAAGATTTTTGATAAAGCATTTGATATTAACATGGATATGTATTGAATAAGATTCAACTAGATGATTACAATAAACAATACGAATGGTTATAAAAGTAAAACCCTACATGAAATCATAGATGAGAATTAAGTTAGATCATGAAAAGTGTACCCATCCTATGCTTTTTATTATATTATAAATATTTTTATTATTATACATCTTATTATATATTTCTATCTTATTATAATAATATATATTTTATTTAATTATATTATTAATAATTTATCATAATTTTTTTGTCGATAATAGGCATATGTCGTTAACATATTAATAATCTAAAAGGAGTACATTAGTTTGTTGTCGGAGCTAAGCTATGCTCTAGGCAAAACTACCTTACTTCATGAACTTTTACAAAATGGCACAAGACAACCACCATACCCACTATGTATACATATTCACCATATATGTTCCAAAGGACAAAAAATGGAAGAAAAAAATAGCATAAACTAACAGATTGATAGACTACACTTATATTAACAATAGAGACCAAATTGAGCTACAAATTTATAACCTAGGGCTACTATCAAAATTCCTCGCATTGGACTGCTACCCTCTATCTAGAGCATGGAAGAGGACCCAAAATCCAAGTATACCAAAAAAAAAAAATTTGTTGGAATTGGATTGAAGCACTACCTCTTCTTTTTCTTTTATCCAAGGAAACTCTAATCAATACAAATGTACTCACCATCAGGGGGCAGATGCTTCTTAGTGGTGCAAGAGCACCGAAGGGTCCTATGAGACCTCACATATAATTTGGGATGTTGAGTATAGCAAGGGTAAATAAGGTCATTTTGATCGAGACCATTATCCTCTGAATCACTTAGGAGTAAAGGATGTCCCAGTGACCTCAAGATCCAATCTAGGGCCTCTCTTCATCTCCATGGTAGACCTCTTAGACTATTCCAAACTTCCTTCCACCTATTGCATTTCAATGCCACTTGCCACAACTGATTATGGCTCACACCTTTCCATAATCAAGTAATCCTTCCACCAATCCTGACCATTAGTTGCCTTTAGAATGAGCTATTTTTATAGGAAATCAATATATATTGCTATGACCAGCTTCCTTTCCTTGAAAACACTTCCATCATGCATAGAGAGTATAGGGCATTTTTCTACCACATTGTTGTCAGTACAAACATCTCTCAGTCCACTTTGGGTGTGGTAGTCCACCGAGAAGGAAACTATAAGGTTATCATTCACATTCCCAACTACATGATTCAAATCACCAAGGAACTCTTTGCAAAACACATTGTGGCATAACTATAGAGCCATGAACTTAGATTCACCCATTACCAGAAAGATAGACACAAATACCACTGGGATATCACAATTCATTCTATATCAATGATCTGTCATGATGAATTCTTCATCAAGTATCTAGGTGACAACATGAATATCAAAATCATCAATAGGGTTGAGGAGTTCACACTAGAGTTTGTGTTTAATCTCCCCTATGAAAGACTTCTATCACTTACATGATGTGAGATGTAGTGCAAGTTCCATGTCGTAAGAAACCCTAACTGAGAACCATGGTTTGAAAGGAAACAACTTGTGAAGAAATGCTAAAAGAAAACCCTTTTTATTTCCATCGACCCCATAATGCCATTATTTCACATGAAATGTAAACGTCAAGTCTCTCTACATAAATATCTAAAACACTGCATATATCATCATTATTATAAGCCATGAATTCCTCCAACTAGTTAAGTGTCAATCTAATAGTTTAATATGCTCTTCGTCTAATTTTCACCATTGCCTACTCAAAAAAAGTATTGCTAAGAGTGTAATGTTGTATTTAGTAGGAAACTTGAAATTACTTCATTCCACATTCTGTACATAGCTAATGTACCTATGTGGTCATGTTGAGTCAACAAGATTTAAACTAAATCTATTGATATGGTCGTGCCAACCACATCCGTAAGCAATCCTAATCATCTTGTTTCTTGCCACTTGACTAGCCATATATTTTTTTACGAGGCCTAATCCATTCATAAAATGTTCAGATGATTATTCTCATATATTCTCATATTTACCAATTTATTCACTTCTTGATTAGTTTCTCTATAGATATGATTGATGGTGAAATCATCAAAATTGTCAACTAGTTTTAAGGCTTGCTCAAGAAAGCCATTTAGTTTCCTATTCAAATTACATTTAGTCCTAACAATATTAACGACCAATACAAAATCACCTTCTATCTCTATTTTTTTTATCTCTATCTTGCACAAAATTAATCCTTTGACAAGGGCCAAAATTTAGCTTCATTATTAGTTGAGACACCCAATGAAGAAGCCATCTCTACTACTTCTTGACCATCCCAATCATGAATGATGCATCCCACTCCTGCCATCCCTAGGTTTCCATGGGAGGCCCCATAAAAAATCCATTTATACCATTCTATTTGGTGAAAATCCATCTAGCTTGAGCTCTCATCATATTTCTTTCCATGCCTCCAGGGCAAAAAATGCAGGAATTTTCATGCCAAACTAATTTTTCCTAACTTGATTATCCCATTTCGAGAAAGTGCATTTCTTATTTTTGTGACTACTATTTCTATTGTTCATCACTTTAACAATTAAAATTTTGTTTCAGCCCACAACTGCTCAACCTCAATTTGAGTTTCCTTAAAACATTATCTTTTATGTTCGTTCTAGAGCTCCCATGTCAAAATTGAAGGGCTACATGTCCAAAGGTTATGAAACAGGATCTTTCCATATAGATCCAACCAACTTAAAAATAATGAAAATATGTCATTAGGAAGAGATATTTTCCAACCAAGTTTTGTGCATAACCATTGCTAACACGGTTGACTGTAAGGACAACCCAAAAGAATGTGATTAACTAATTCTTCCACCCTCATATATAGAATACATCTAGAAGGGCCTTCATACACCAGTGTCTTGAAGAATTCTACTGTCAATATCATTGATTGAGTGGCCACCCATGCAAATAACCCTGCCTTTGGCAAACATTGTTTATCCTAACATAGTTTCACCAAAAGAATGAGGTCCTTCAGCTGATTACTTATTCTTATTTCCCTATAACGTTCTTTGGTGTTATATTGACCTAATTTGGATTTCATGCAGACCAGTTGATCCAATCCCATTTTAAACTTAATTACTCTATCTTTCAAAATTTGTCTTAGTTCTCCTAGTCCAGCTTCATTTAGCTGCAATCCATCCATCTCATTCCTCTTCTACCCACTAGATATGGAATCCTCCTAACCATCTAAATAATCTCTATCAAAGGATCCCTACTATTTTTTACAATATGGTTTGATTATGTCTATATTCATTAACTTGTCTATGGTAGGATAGCCCCCCCAAGAGTCCTTTTAGAATATGGTTGATTGACCCTCTCAAAAATCCCAAGAAAGATGCTTGTAAATGAATGGCATACAATCTAGTATGAAATTCCATACCTTTGAACCCTTGGGAGGGGACTCGTATCTAAAGATACCACTAGGATCCTTGTTGGTGTAATTATTTATTCATGTTGGATATACTTACACTTTACTTAAGTTTACTTAGGTACATGCACAACATTTTAGTTTACATATGAGACACTTAGGGAGATGTGATACATTGGGAGTGTGTATGTAGGAGAATTTCCACCTTTAATGATGTGATCTTGTTATTACTCTATCATATCCACTTATTGTAGAGTGATAATTCCATCTTCGGTGGGTGATCCACCTCATGTGGAATATTTTACTATTTTCCCCTACCTACCCTTGCATCTCATTGAGACACATGTCATCATTGTGTGCTCTCTTGAGTTTTAGCCTTGCCTTTATAAGTAGGCTCATCTACATTGTATTAAACAACTTGTGATGATCCGGTTGATCAATATTTTGCATCATTGATTTGAATAAAATATATTCTTATCAATATTTTGTCTTTGTCTTGTGTGCTATCAATTGGAATCTAGATGTTTGCCAATTTTCACATGGTATTAGAGCCTTTGGAGTACCATTGGTTTGCCAATTGAGAGAAATTTCATGCTATTTGGGGTTTTGTATTTTGGAGCTTTCTATTGTAGATTATTATTACCTTTTTTGGGGTCAAATATGAGGTCACCATTGGATTTAGGAGGTTTGAGAAAGTCATAATCTCCTTTTGTTTTGTCCAAATCTGATGCCCAAGGCCAAATTTAGAGTTGTTTGAAGGTGGAGGGTGGTGACTTGTCCTAGCAGTGATATACAATTTTGGAGCATTTTTTGGTAAAATTTGTCATTGTCATTACGCTCAAAAGGCCCAAAAACCCCAAGATCGCTTATTCTTTTGTCCAAATCAGAGCTCATCACCTCAAGGTGAAAAAATCCCAGTCTTGCCTCGTCGTACGTTCTTGCAGGTACAGGACTAAATAATAACTTTTTTTAAAATTATTTTTTGTTTGATTAATTTTCAAAAAAATAAAAAAATTAATTTAAATTCATTTTTATAAGGGAGGGTGCTTTATTTTTTATTTTTAAGAAGGAATTTGATTTTTTTGGGGGCAAGTTTGTACTTGTGGCCGCACAGGTACAAGCTACGAGCACTGCAGGACCCTGTTCCCAACAGTGTACCTACGGGAAACCCAGGACCTATGGCCCATAGTGTACCTGTAGGTGACAGCGGTACTCTAGCCCCTATAGTGTACTTGTGGAAGGCCCACAAGCCTTTTTATTTTATTTTAAAAAAATTAAAAACTTTGTTTTAATTTATTTTTTATTTTATTTTTATGTATTAAGTATCATAGAATCACAAATCTCATTTTTTGCCAAGTAATCAAGTAATCCTTCCACCAACCCTAACCATTAGTTGCCTTCAGAATGAGCTATTTTTATAGGAAATCAATATTTATTGCTATGACTAGCTTCCTTTCCTTGAAAACACTTCCATCATGCATAGAGAGTAAAGGGCATTTTTCTACCACATTGTTGTCACTGCAAACATCTCTCGGTCCACTTTGGGTGTGGTAGTCCACCGAGAAGGAAACTATAAGGTTATCATTCACATTCCCAACTACATGATTCAAATCACCAAGGAACTCTTTGCAAAACACAATGTGGCATAACTATAGAGCCATGAACTTAGATTCACCCATTACCAGAAAGATAGACACAAATACCACTGGGATATCACAATTCACTCTATATCAATGATCTGTCATGATGAATTCTTCTTCAAGTATCTAGTTGACAACATGAATATCAAAATCATCAATAGGGTTGAGGAGTTCATGCTAGCGTTTGTGTTTAATATCCCCTATGAAAGACTTCTATCACTTACATGATGTGAGATGCAGTGCAAACTCCATGTCGTAAGAAACCCTAACTAAGAACCATGGTTTGAAAGGAAACAACTTGTGAAGAAATGCTAAAAGAAAACCCTTTTTATTTCCATCGACCTCATAATGCCATTATTTCACATGAAATGTAAATGTCAAGTCTCTCTACACAAATATCTAAACACTGCATATATCATCATTATTATAAGCCAGGAATTCCTCCAACTAGTTAAGTGTCAATCTAATAGTTTAATATGCTCTTCGTCTAATTTTCACCATCGCCTACGCAAAAAAAGTATTGCTAAGAGTGTAATGTTGTATTTAGTAGGAAACTTGAAATTACTTCATTCCACATTTTGTACATAGCTAATGTACCTGTGTGATCATGTTGAGGCAACAAGATTTAAACTAAATCTATTTATATGGTCGTGCCAACCACATCCGTAAGCAATCCTAATCATCTTGTTTCTTGCCACTTGACTAGCCATATATTTTTTTACGAGGCCTAATCCATTCATCAAATGTTCTGATGATTATTCTCAAATATTCTCATATTTACCAATTTATCCGCTTCCTAATTAGTTTCTCTATAGATATGATTGATGGTGAAATCATAAAAATTGTCAACTAGTTTTAAGGCTTGCTCAAGAAAGCCATTTAGTTTCTAGTTCAAATTACATTTAGTCCTAACAATATTAACGACCAATGCACAATCACCTTCTATCTCTATTTTGTTTATCTCTATCTTGCACAAAATTAATCCTTTGACAAGGGCCTAAAATTTAGCTTCATTATTAGTTGAGACACCCAATGAAGAAGCCATCTCTGCTACTTCTTGACCATCCCAATCATGAATGATGCATCCCGCTCCTGCCATCCCTAGGTTTCCATGGGAGGCCCCATAAAAATACAATTTATACCATTCTATTTTGGGAAAGTCCGTCTAGCCTGAGCTCTCATCATATTTCTTTCCATGCCTCCAGGGCAAAAAATGCAGGAATTTTTAGGCTAATTTTTCCTAACTTGATTATCCCATTTCGAGAAAGTGCATTTCTTATTATTGTGACTACTATTTCTATTGTTCACCACTTTAACAATTAAAAATTTTGTTTCAGCCCACAACTGCTCAATCTCAATTTGAGTTTCCTTAAAAAATCATCTTTTATGTTCCTTCTAGAGCTCCCATGTCAAAATTGAAGGGCTACATATCCAAAGTTTATGAAATTGGCTCTTTCCATATAGATCCAACCAACTTAAAAATAATGAAAATATGTCATTAGGAAGAGATATTTTCCAACCAAGCTTTGCGCAAAACCATTGCTAACATGGTTTAGTGTAAGGACAACCCAAAAGAATGTGATTAACTATTTCTTCCGCCCTCATATATAGTATACATCTAGAAGGGCCTTGATACCCTAGTTTCTTGAAGAATTCTACTGTCAATATCATTCGTTGAGTGGCCATCCATGCAAATAACCCTGCCTTTGGAAAACATTGTTTATCCTAACATAGTTTCACCAGAAGAATGCAGTCCTTCAGCTGATTACTTATTGTTATTTCCCTATAACCTTCTTTGGTATTATATTCACCCAATTTGGATTTCACCCAGACCAGTTGGTCCAATCCCATTTTAAACTTAATTACTCTATCTTTCAAAATTTGTCTTAGTTCTCCTAGTCCAGCTTCATTTAGCTGCAATCCATCCATATCATTCTTGTTTTACCCACTAGATATGGAATCCTCCTAACCATCTACATAATCTCTAACAAAGGATCCCTACTATTGTTTACAATATGGTTTGATTATGTCTATATTCATTAGCTTGTCTATGGTAGGATAGCCCCCCCAAGAGTCCTTCTAGAATAGGGTTGGTTTACCCTCTAAAAAGTCCCAAGAAAGATGCTTCTAAATGAATGGCATACAATCTAGTATGAAATTCCATACCTTTGAACCCTTGGGAGGGGACTCGTATCTAAAGATACCACTAGGATCCTTGTTGGTGTAATTATTTATTCATGTTGGATATAATTACACTTTACTTAAGTTTACTTAGGTACATGCACAACATTTTAGTTTGCATATGAGACACTTAGGGAGATGTGATACATTGGGAGTGTGTATGTAGGAGAATTTCCACCTTTAATGATGTGATCTTGTTATTACTCTATCATATCCACTTATTGTAGAGTGATAATTCCATCTTCGGTGGGTGATCCACCTCATGTGGAATATTTTACTATTTAGCCCTACCTACCCTTGCATCTCATTGAGACACATGTCATCATTGTGTGCTCTCTTGAGTTTTAGCCTTGCTTTTATAAGTAGGCTCATCTACATTGTATTAAACAACTTGTGATGATCCGGTTGATCAGTATTTTGCATTATTGATTTGAATAAAATATATTCTTATCAATATTTGATCTCTCTTGTGTGCTATCAATTGGACTCTAGATGTTTGCCAATTTTCACATGGTATCAGAACCATTGGAGTACCATTGGTTTGCCAATTTAGAGAAATTTCATGCTATTTAGGGTTTTGTAATTTGGAGCTTTCTATTGTAGATTATTATTATCTCTTTTTGGGTCAAATATGAGGTCACCATTGGATTTAGGAGGTTTGAGAAAGTCAGAATCGCCTTTTGTTTTGTCCAAATCTGATGCCCGAGGACAAATTTAGAGTCGTTTGAAGGTGGAGGGTGGTGACTTGTCCCAGCAGTGATCTGCAATTTTGGAGCATTTTTGGTAAAATTCGTCATTGCCATTGTGCTCAGAAGGGCCAAAACCCCCAAGATCACCTATTCTTTCGTCCAAAGCAGAGCTCATCACCCCAAGGTGAAAAAATCCTCGTCTTGCCTCGTCGTACATTCTTGCAGGTACAGGTCTAATAATAACTTTTTTTAAAATTATTTTTTGTTTTATTAATTTTCAGAAAAATTAAAAAAAAAAATTAAAGTCATTTTTTATAAGGGAGGGGGCTTTATTTTTTATTTTTAAAAAGGCATTTGATTTTTTTGGGGGCAAGTTTGTACTTGCGACCCCACAAGTAAAACCTACGAGTACCGTAGGACCTTATGCCCCACAGTGTACTTGCGGGTAACCAAGGACCTATGACCCATAGTGTACTTGTAGGTGACAGCGGTAGTCCAGCCCCTACAGTGTACTTGTGAAGGGCCCACAAGGCTTTTTATTTTATTTTTTAAAAAATTAAAAACTTTGTTTTAATTTATTTTTTATTTTATTTTTTTGTATTAAGTATCATAGAATCAAAAATCTCATTTTTTGCTCATTCGAGCATCCACGTTACAAACTTATTACAGATACCAACTCCACTAGCTCCTTTTGAGCACCAAACTGGAAACAACAATTGGAAGACCAAGGGTCACAACTTAGAAATCCACTTTAAACAACAACGTAAGACCAAGAGTCACAACTTAGAATTCTACACAAAGGTGTCCCTAATGGGAGTTGAATTTGGGTCTCCACATTGAGAATTCAATTCTTTAACCAACTAAGCTCAACCCCTTGGACTTTAGTTTTTTTTTTTTTTTTTTTTTTATTTTAATAAAGTTTTTAATAAATAAATTTTTAATAATGTTTTTAATTTATTTTGTTTTTATATTTTTTATTTTCTTAAAATAAAAAAATCCAAAAGAAATGCATGTGTTTTTTTTACTTTATTTGAATAAAGTTTTTTTTTTTTAAATTCAAAAATAAAAACAATATTTTTTTTTTAATAAATTTTTTTTTCAAGCATGGATTATAATAATTATTTTTATTAAGATTTTTAAAATCTTAATAAATTTTTTTTTCATTTAATAAGCAAAAATGGGAACACTTTTTTTTTCTTGTCACTTCATACCTGTATGCATTGCTTCCAACCAACAGTCAAGGGGGCCTCTATTGCTCCTATATTTTTCTTGTTGACATCCCAATCAAAGGCATCTTCATCTGTAGTATTCAACAGGGCATCTTTTTGGTGGTATCATTTTGATGTTTCCAGATTTGCACTATATCATGTTGTATGCTCTTGCATGAGCAATGTTGTACTCACACTATCATAAAGTGCAACACCTCATTGTATCTTGTCTTTGATGACTATTTGATGTAATCCTCTTGTATGTATGTAGATTAGGAATATCTTGTGAGACTTGGTGCATGGCATCAATTCAGACTTAGATTGTACACATTTGTGCATGGCTCCCATGAGACTTTGATTGTACTAGTATTTCTGCCATTTATGAGTATCTAATTGATTCTCAAAGTAGGTTGTCTCCATTCTTGATCTTTATCGTGTTGAAGTGAGTGATTCATCCTCATCGACATTGGTACCTATTTTTGTGACACTTTGACATTATTGGTGCAGTATTGGCTCTCTTTCTTCCTTATGGGAAGGTATTTTAGTCAATATCATTGGACCATCTTTGCAGAAGATTTTACATCGAGGGGGGGGCTTCATGGTCTCTTCTTCTTCATCATTGAGAGAATTGTGTGCTTTCATCATCTCTCTTTTGGGGGCGAGTTTTTTGCCATATGGTTTTTCTCTCTTTCTCCGTTTATGAGAGATTACATTGGTTTGCATGCATTTGCATTTGTACATGGGTACCTAACATGGCCTTGTAGTCAAGACCCATCATGCATTGCTTAGTTTCATTGTAGACTTAAGTGCATTCCCCTAAGTTGCACTTAAGGGGGGGGGGTGTTGGTGTAATTATTTATTCATGTTGGATATAATTACACTTTACTTAAGTTTACTTAGGTACATGCACAACATTTTAGTTTGTATATGAGACACTTAGGGAGATGTGATACATTAGGAGTGAGTATGTAGGAGAATTTCCACCTTTTATGGTATGATCTTGTTATTATTGTATCATATCCACTTATTGTGGAGTGATAATTCCACCTTCAGTGGGTGATCCACCTCATGTCGAATATTTTACTATTTACCCCTACCTACCTTTGCATCTCATTGATCCACATGTCATCATTGTGTGCTCTCTTGTCTCTTAGCCTTGCCTTTATAAGAAGGGTCATCTACATTGTATGGAACAACTTGTGATGATCCAATTGATCAATATTTTGCATCAATACAATTTATTCTTATCAAATATTTTGTCTCTCTCTCTTGTGTGCTATCAATTGGACTCTAGATACTGATAAATTCTCACAATCCTCACTAGCTAGATATTTGTTTCATAAGATTTTGAGCCATTTTATTTGATGACATGTATACATTTTCCATGCAAGTTTCGCTCCTAATGTCTTGTTCTATGAAATCAAATTCTAAATTCCAACACTTCCCTCATCCTTAGCTCTACACATCTTCTTCCATGAGATCACATAAAACTTCTATTTTTGCTCAAGCCCTTGCCAATAAAATTTCCTCATACACTAAACTATGCTATGATTAACTCCACAAGGATGAGATAAGAAAGATAGTAGATAGATGGGCAACACTAATAAGATAGTTTTCAGCAACACAAGTCTACCTGCCCATGACAACCACTTGCCCTTCCAAGATGACAACCATTCTGTCATCTTTTCATTGAGTGGATCCCATAGCTTCATATTTCTTAGCCCTTTTTCTAATGGGATACCTAGGTAGGGACAAGGGAGCTTGCCTATAATATATCCCAAAATACATACAATGTTTGATTCAGTGCTCTCATTAGTATTAAAAAAGTAGATAGCTTATTTCTCTTTACTTAATCTTTTTCTTAATGCTTTGTCATATATGTGTAGGAAAGCTCTAAATTGTTTGGCCTCCTTCCGCATCCCTTAGAAGAAAGGTATCATTTGTAAATTATTGATGAAAACATGGATCCAATCTACTGGATATCTTGATGCCTTCCAACTTTCCAATCATCCTGGTGTGAGTTATTGATCTTCCTAAGGCTTTAGCCATTATTATAAGAGAAATGGGGAGAATCAGTCCCCCTGTCTTAAACCTGGGGACACCTCAAAAAACCCCTCTAGGTACTATTTACTAGGAGTAAAAATATAGGGCTAGAAATGTAGTTGTATATCCATTTAACCCACTATTTATTGAATCCAAATGCCACAAGATATTTGCAAAGGAACCTCAAATCTACTTTATCATAAGGTTTTCTAATGTCTAGTTTGATGATCATACTTGAGACATTATTATTTTGGATTGAATAAATTCTTCTTGGGCTATGATCATACCATCTAAAATGGATTTGTTCAAGACAAAGCGAGTTTGCTCTTCTGAGATGATCGTTGGCAGAATTTTTTTAAGTCTATTCACCACAATTTTGGCCAATAGCTTGTATAGCATATTTCATAAAGAGATTGGTCAAAATTCATCCAATATTTTAGGATTCTCCATCTTAGGGATCTGTAAGGAAGTTAAGTAGCCGAATAAATTCCTACACTAACCTTGAGAGGAGGATAATATAAAAACTTTTATAGATCATTACAAAAGTTATATAAACTTAACAAAAATAGACATAATAGCATGCATACCACAACAGATTGATTTATATAGGGAAAAACCTTTTGGGAGAAAAACCCCACACTCGAAAAGCCACCCAATATATTATTTAAAAATAAATAATAGATTACAATATACTTGAAGAGTAAGCTCTTCACAGGAGTACTGCTAATTAGAGATTCAAAGGTAACTCAATAGATATCAAACTCTTTCAGACAACATCTATCTCATGCACCTCACATATAGGAGATACAATGAAAGAAATCGTCAAATGATATTAAAAAACCATGGGCTAAAACCATCCAACAAAGTGGAGTCGACCTTATCTCCAATATAGATTTCCTAAGATGTGTCAAAACACACATCAATAGATGTTCCTCCCTTTATGACTCATTTATGTCTCCAATGCAATTTTATATTTTCTATTCCAAGAGTCCAAACATCCGAAGGCCATAACTTGTGAACTGGATGTCTGATTGACAAACTGTTTGAAGCATCAAAAAGCTCATGAAGTGATATATCACCTCATAAACCTCTACACTAGTTATGCCAACTTTTAAGGGTATTATTGAGGGTCTAAAGTCCTCAAAATTAAATTTAAACCTTTCATCACACCTTCCAAAAACAAAAACTAATATCTTCAAAACTAGCTATGATCTTGCGATAAAAGTTTAGTGGCATGGTTATCTAGCCAATCCAAAGCTTTGGGGAGAATTTCGCACCATTTTGTGCTCAATCAAAAACCTACTATACATAGTAACCTCATGTAAATGCAAGGCTGAGACACCATTTTCCCAACATTCTCCCACTTGTCGAACACCTTGCAAGAGAAAATGAATTATCTACACAATAAATTAATTTCTAGGGGCCATGAGACCCATAGACTCTGAACACCATTTGAACTTCTATGCACTCACAAAATTAGTTAAAGAATCTGCAACATTCATCAAAGTCTCTACCTTAACCTGCTTCACCCTATCATCTTCAAGAATATCTCTGACAAAATGATAGTGGACATCAATTTGTTTGGTCTGAGCACGAAATATCACATTCTTAGCTAAGAAAATTGCAGTTTGACTGTTACAATAAACTATCACTACACTTTGTTTTATTCTAATATCTGAACACAATCTCTTAATCCAAATGGCTCTTTTACAAGCATGGGTAGCTACCATATGCTCTACTTCCATAGTGGATAAATTAATCATAGCCTATTTCTTACTCATCCAGCTAATTGCACCACCAAATAAATTAAACACATAAGAAATGGTGGATCTTCTACTTTCAAATATCACCTACCCAGTTTGAATCCACATAACCATGAATATCAAGGGAAATCAAGACTTGACTTGTTGACTATATAGGAAATGAAGATAAAATGGGTGAAATAAGGAGCTACTGATTTGGGATTGTGCTGTAACTTTGGATCTGAGGTATTTAGACTGATACAAACCTACCCTACAAATTTGGAGAAAAGACAGCGGGACCATGTGCAACTTCCACACGGTCCTCCGAAAAAATCCACAAGTCGAAAAAGGTTTTTTCGTATCTGCAAATGAAGCCTAAATCTACAATTACAGTCACACACCTGCAACGTACACATAGAAAAGAAGAAAAGAAGGATTGTGGATAGGGGTTTGCCTTAGTCAAACCCTAGTTGAGGAATTAACCTTGAAAGAAAGTAATTGCAAATGCTTAAATGAAAATAATGAAAATGTATACCTTGTAGATCTGCAATTTGTTGATGATGGTTGCTTTTCTTCTTGAATGTAATCACAAGTGTTGCATGAAATGGCATGTAACATGACAAAACCTTAACATACACACATGCTTGAAAATGAATGTTGTAATGTTGCTCCAATCGATGAATGAGGAAGACACATGAAGATGACGATGTTTGAAGACTTGGAGACTTGAACACTTGATGACAATAATGGAGACCTTCCACTTGTTTACCCAATTTTTGCTTATCTTTTCTTATGAAAATGAGAGGACTGGATCCCTTTTATACTTGCCTTGGAGGGTTAATTATCATCTCACCGAAGGACAATGTAGTGGAAATTAAATCCCGAAGAGAAAATTAGGTCTAAGGGTCAGATGGACCCATTTTGAGGCCACACAAAGAGGGAGGACAAGGGTTCCATGCACCCGTCCTAAGGGTATAAGGGTGCCAAGGTCCTGTTCTAAGGGGACAGGGGTGCCACACAATGGTTGTGCCCATTTTTGGGGCCTAAAACATGGTCTAAACAAGTTTTAAAGTGCAAAAATAAGGCCTAGTTCCATGGTGGAGGCATAGATGGATCCCGATAAAGTGTTGGAGATGATATCACCAAGGTAGGGGGCTCAAAATATGGTCAAAATTGCAAGGGGTGCAATTTTATGACACTACACCTTTCAATCTCTATAGTTTAGCAACTTTCAAATGTTTATATCCTTCATATAGGGTTTCAAGCTTCACCCAAATCTCATGTATAGTCTGCAATCCCATCACATTACTCATCTATACATCAATTAGGGAACTCAACAATGCTTCCTTAGCTCTTATATTATGTTCAACATATTTGATCTTATCAACAATAACATGACCATTCACAAGAATAATGTATACATTATTTTTAATCATCCAATAGTCTTCTCTAAGATAGTTAAGGTGAACTTCCATCCGATGCTTCCATATATAATAATTAGTTCCATCAAATCTTAGACTCTCCTTCTTGAAAATAACAACTTCCATCCTAGATCTCCTCAAGCGGACAAGCTCCTTCTAGAGAATCTAGTCTGATACCAATTGTTGATAGTAGGGCAACAATAATGTAAGAAAACTGAGAAGGGGGGGTGAATCAGTTTTCACCAAACTCAACCAAATTAATCCCAACTTAAGATTTGATTATGAACAACAATAACATAACTAATTACCACATCAACAATACACATAACACAAGGATTTTTGACATGGAAGATCAGGTTAAGGGAAAAACCACTGTGGGAATCTACCCACAATAAGATGATACTCTAGAGTAGTATGTGCAAATATTACAATGGATAATGCATGTGCATTCAAGCACACTGCCTAGAGCTCACTGCTCAAAAACAAGGAGGGCTACAACATAAAGGAGGGTTCAATGCCTTACAAAGATCATCCAGACAACAATCTTAATTACATGAACTGAAAGAATAACATTTCTAAATGCCTGATTATAGTTATGGTTAAGCACACTATTTGCACAATAACTCTTATCTGCTCTTTGACACTTCTGAATGATAGATTCTCTTGTTCGCTCATACAATACCCTCATACAACTCACACATTCATGCAGACACATGATTTACATGATTACAATGCCTATTTATATGATCATCAACCTTAACCCTTAAGGTCGGTTCAACACATAAGACCTAATTATTAAATTACATCAAACGATACATAAATCTATAATTGAACCAATACAATGTTAGCAAGGACATAGCATGGACCCAAATCAAATCCTTGGACATGCTAGACCATAAAATAATTTTCCAAGATCATTCGCAACATGGTACACCATCGAATATGTCGCATAACATGAAGAATACCACCAGATCAATAAAATATTCATTAACGCGCACCATGATCAACGCGTACAACCAAAACATATAGTACATGTTCATAGAGTATCAAAAAGCAATGTGAATTCCATCACAATCACCACAATACCTCGAATAATAAGATTCATCATTACTACATCACCAGAGCTCAAGAACACCAACTGACAAACTAAAAGATATGCTTGTGAAGTTCTAAATCATGAACCACTCGATCAGAGGATACACATGAACATCCCAAACATTCTCCAAAATCTGTAACTCAATATATAACCATTCGAGGGCAATATGGATCAACTCCGCAACATAGAATACTAAGAAACCAGTTCACATACTGAGCCTCACAACTTGACCAAATCACCACATAGCATCATGATACTCATACTAAATCAACTAGAGATGAGTATCTCAAAATCCAATAATTTGCATCAGCACATTTGCAACAGATCACCAAAGCAACTCTCTGCAACAAACTAGTTCACTGCAACATAGGAATATGTTGACATAAATGACAACAACGTATCCCAACAACTCTAATATCCAATAGATAGCTCTGTCATTCATCTGATCTCATCCGTTTGCCCGATCAAAAATATTTTCAATCCTAACTGTCCATCGAGTCTCCATTTTTCTATAAACTGACCTGACTCTCCCTTCAATCAATTCATCCCTTTTTTTAGTAATTTTATTTTTTCGTAATTTCAAGTAATCATTTGGATTGAGCATTGTTATTATGTCTGTATATGGTGAAAATGGATAACAAATAACAACAATATTGCAAGGCTAACATGAATCCAACCACTAAACCCTAGCCTAACAATGAACAAAGATCCACCATAACATATGAAGATTACCTAAGACAATGCAAAATAACTCAAAATCACAAAGATTATACCATCAGATGTCCAATAGGGTTTTGATCTCCATTCTTCCTATCTCCATTGATCTTGCTTGATATACTTGCTCTCAGATTTTTTGTATGCACAAGAGCTCAACAAAGAATGGAATGTGGTTGCAAGTGGAATTGTAGTGTAGCCAAGTACTCCAAAATCAGTCATTAGGGTTTTATAATGAAGAAAGCATCTTCTTAAATAGAAGACACAATATGAAATGGAGGGTTAAGATTGAGAGGTGTAAAAAGAGAGGTCGGCTAGGATTAGAGGGTAGGTAAAGGAAACAGTAAAATAATGAAAGAGGTAGGTAGTGTAGGAATTAAGAGATGAATGACATGTGTCATGTGTAGAAAAAGATAATGAATTAATTAAATAAATAAAGATTTATTTAATTAATAGAAGGAGTAGGATAATTAAATAAATAAAAAAAATATTTATTTAATTTAGAAAAAGGATAATTTAAATAAATAAATGTATTTATTTAAATGAGAAATAAGGCTAGAAGAGGATAAATGAATTAATTAAATAAATAAAAATTTATTTAATTAATAGAAAAATTAGGCTTAGATAATTAAATAAATAAAATATTTATTTAATTAGACATGACAATTTTGAGTGTCTACAATGTCAATTTGTCCAGATAATCATTACTAAGTCATCTTTAATCACATATTTTGAATAAAGCTCATACACCATCCACTTCGCTTTCGTTGTTTCATGCACCTTGCCTTTTGAGAGTGGCATATCAACGTTAGAGCTCAAAGGAAGCACATCGAGGTCTAATTGAAGGAGCATGGTTAATGGTTTGCATTTACTTTGTGTTTTGTTTCAATTACTTTGTTGGCTGGATTAGGAAAGTTAGCTTTCAATTTCAGTTTTCATGATTAGCTTAGGAAATATTGCATGCATGTTTTGATTTTCAAAACTAACCCCATTTTTCCTCATCTACAGTCTTATTGGCAAAAAACAGAGTCTGTTTAACCATGTTACATGGCCAAGAAACAAACTACATGCTAATTAGGGCTTGAAGGATTTCTAGAATTGATTTTTTTTTTTTTGAAAAGGGAAACTTAAAAATATTAAATTTCCTAAAATAAAAAAACTTTCTCAAAATTGAACATGGTATCAGAGCACAATATTTACTTCAACAACTTTGACATCAGGAAATTCATTGCAAAAAGGGTAATCTCGAGAGGAAATTACATACTTTATAAGACTTTGGTGTTGGGGGTTCATCTGCTTCTCTTGGATCCCATAAGTTGCTTTGGCCTCGTGAACACGATTAAAAATATTTCATTCATTCATAGCCCTTAGCCTATCATTTCAACTTGATTAGTCATTTATTGATTTCAAACACTAAACTAGTTATTATCCTTCCACACACAAGACAACATTATACTTTTTACAATCAAATTATTTTTTCTATCATCATTTATGTACAAGGCTGTGATTTAATTTAAAATTAAAAGAGATTAAATATATTTTTATGACCATTAAACTCAAAACAATTTCCTAAAGTAGCATAAATTTTATGTCAAATATATTTTATATATATATATATATATATATATATATGTGCACATTCGCTCCAAGTTCTTGCTATGAATCTACACCTTACAAGTTTGGAAACTACGATAGTTTGATGAAAGCCTTTCTAGATTTTATAGCCTCCTTAAGGCAACATTTCTCTTATGAGGGAGTTTCTATTTTAAAATTTCATTTGTTTAACTATGGGAGAAGGTTTATTCCAACACTAAACCCATGTTCCTATGTGGTTTCTCAAATTAATCTCCTAATTAAATTTGAGTACTTGGAGTGTTCCCATGCATTTGCATGGAGATTTGCCCTAACACTTTAGTACCAATAGATAAAATAATCATTTTTTTTTTAGCTTAAGCCCTTTTTTCCTTTCACTGAAGAGCCATGACATATCTAGAATACTTATTTTTTACAGAAAAGCAACACATTTGAATATTATATTAGAGTCAATTTTCTATCACCATTCTCAAATTTAAATACACTAATTTATTGCATTTATTTTCTTATAATAAATTAATTGTTTAAGTATCAATATTCAATAGTCACATTAATTAGTCTTGATTAATTTATATTAATCTGTGTATTTTATTTAATTAACCTAAATCAATATTAAAGAACGCTTTTTTTTATTTACAATATTATCACTTTTATTGACTCGTTAGCTTACAATTTAAAATATAAATTTAAGTCAATCTTACTTATCAAACAATTTTTCCATCACATTTACCCCTTTAAAATTACCCTTGAAATACTAGAACGTATGACCAATCACATTTATGCTTCGACGGTATAGAAAGTTTCTTTTGTAGTAGATATATGTTGCTATCAGATGAAACGGATGCGATTGAACGTGGAAGACCCGGTGCGAAATAGATAAAAGCCCATGCCAAAAATCTTCGGTATTTGTATTTTCGGGTGATCACCGCTCCAAAAGTCTTTTCTATTTTAACTACCCGCCGTGCAATGTTCCTCTCAACTCCACGCAGCACTAATGAACGAAACACTATAATTTTAACCATCAACTTAGTTTTGTCAATGGCTGTCAGCTTCAAATTTATATCGCGATTCATGGCCTATGAGTCGTGGGCTCCTCCACCATTGCGTAACTTATACGGGACGGTGTGCATGCACATAGCATGAATTTGCACCTTTCACGTCTGTCAATGGCTGTCAGCTTCAAATTTATATCGCGATTCATGGCCTATGAGTCGTGGGCTCCTCCACCATTGCGTAACTTATACGGGACGGTGTGCATGCACATAGCATGAATTTGCACCTTTCACGTCTGGGAAATTGGGACTTTCGAAGCAACCCAAGAAACGAATTTTCCATGTGGTTCTCTTTAAAAATTTCAGCCCATTAAATTTGAAGCATTGCTTTAAGTGGTCCTAATTTCGTGTCAAAATTATTATATGTTGCAATATGCACGCATTCAATAGTATGAATCTGCAGCTTACGCGTTGGGAAATTGGGCCTCTTTAGTGAACTCCTTTCTAAATTTAAGTGATGTTTCGGGGAAATTACTTCCATCTTAGACTTCATTTCCCCTGCATTTTAACACTTCAGCGATGGGAGAAATCAGGGAAAAGTTCTGCTTAAGCCTGTTTTTTGTTTCTATAATGTTTATTCAACTGAAAAGTTATGGTGTCGTAGTCGAGGGTAGAGATATTCTTTCCTTGGGCGCCTCCATTACTGGAAATCAGACACTAATCTCAAAGAATGGCACATTTGAATTGGGGTTCTTCAGTCCGAATGGAACCAATAACTGGTATATCGGCATCTGGTATGCCAATATCCCAGAGAAGACGATTGTTTGGGTGGCTAACAGGGAGACTCCTGCGAGAAACAGATGTGGCGTTTTGAAGCTGTCAGAAGAAGGTGATCTGGGACTGTTCGACGCAACGGGTGCATCTCTTTGGTCGGTGAATGTGACCAAGAAGCCTTCCCAGGCTTTGATATTAGATTCTGGTAATTTTGTAATGCTCAGTAATGACAATAAATCTGAAACTGTTTGGCAGAGTTTCGACTATCCTGTTGACACGTTTTTGCCAGGTATGAGGTTCGGTGGACAGCAAAAGCTAGTCTCTTGGAGAAGTTCATTGGATATTGCTCCTGGGTTTTTTATCTATCAGGTGGATCCATCTGGGGCCAAACAATTAGTACTAACATGGAACAATTCTGTACAGTATTGGGCAAGTGGAATATGGGACGGCAATGTTTTCAGTCAAACTCCAGAAATGTCAAACAATGCCTTATACAATATCAGCGTTGAAACTACCAACTCTGGTTTCTATGTCACATATACATCGATAGCTATCAAGAATGTGCTCTCACGTTCCACCCTAGTTAAGTCTGGAGGAATGCAATTATATGCTCTGCTTGATGACGCTAAATGGACCCTCCTCTGGTCTCAACCGAGAGATCAATGTGCCGTATATGGTTTGTGCGGCGCTTACGGAATCTGCAACTCCAACAATCTTCAGTTCTGCAGCTGCGTGGAAGGCTTCACTCCCAAAGACACTCAAGCCTGGTATTCGCGAGACTCGTGGTCAAGTGGCTGTGTTCGACAGAGCCCGTTAAACTGCGGTGCCGAAAATGGCAGCAGCGACGGATTCCTGGAGCTCAGTGTCACGTTTCCTGACGCTTATTCCGCTTCCTCATACCCTGTAACCACAAAGGAAGATTGCCACAAAGTCTGCCTCCTCAACTGCTCGTGCACTGCATTTACTTTCAATCCATCTTCAGGACTCTGCCAAATCTGGTACGGACCTTTGTTAAATATGCATACGTCTCTTCCAGCAAAAAGCAATTCAAATGTTTTTATTCGAGTATCTGCCTCGGCACCTCCGAAGACTAAGAAATCCTCCTGCTTCAAAAACGTAACCACAATTATTGTTGGTGCTCTCGCCGTTGCATTGGGTATCTTTTTTATTATAATGTGGCAGAGGCATCGGCAGACGCTTCAGCTACGATCGATGGAGAGGCTTGCCGATCCCTCCTACTCTTTTCTTAGAATGTTTAGCTACATGGAGTTGAAGATTGCAACTAGGAATTTCAGGTCTAAGCTGGGGAGCGGAGGATTCGGCACGGTGTTCAAAGGATACCTAATAGACGGTACACTTGTCGCCGTAAAGAAGATGGAGGGTTCAAGACAAGATGAGAAACAATTCCGAGCAGAAATCAATTCTCTTGGAGAAATACAACATAAGAATTTGGTCAGGCTTCGAGGGTTTTGCGCAGAAGGATCCAGAAGGGTTCTGATTTATGATTACATGCCCAACGGCTCTCTGAATTCCTTGCTCTTCTCAAGTAATTCTAAAGGTAAACAGAAGGTACTCGACTGGAAGAACCGATTTGAGATCGCGTTAGGCACCGCAAGAGGATTACTTTATCTCCACGAAGAATGCAGAGATTGCATCATTCACTGCGATGTGAAGCCAGAAAATATTCTTCTGGACAATAACTTTTCACCCAAGTTGGCCGACTTCGGGTTGGCAAAGCTTTTGGGTAGAGATTTCAGCCGCGTCCTGACAACAACGAGAGGAACGAGAGGGTATTTGGCTCCAGAGTGGATCTCCGGTCTTCCCATCACTCCCAAGGTTGATGTATACAGTTTTGGTATGACTCTCCTGGAAATCATTTCCGGGCGAAGGAATTTTGATTTAACTGTGCAAGATTCCAGTCAGTACTACTTTCCAGCCTGGACTGCAGCACAAATTTATAATGGGAACATGATTCATATTGTGCAGGAGGGTATTGCAGAGGAGAGAGATATTGAAGAGGTGAGAAGAGCAACTATTGTAGGGTTGTTATGCATTGAAAAGGATGAGGAGGTGAGGCCAAGCATGGGGCAAATGGTCCTAATGCTGGAAGGGAAGATGCAGCCTCAAATTCCACAGATCCAGCGCTCTGCGCTTATGGACAAGCAAGGAGACCGAAGCGACACTGACAGCGGTAGTGAGAGCTGATGTTATTATATGATACAATAGTGTAAGCGGGGCACATTCTGGAGGTAGGTTTTTAAAGCTTAAACGTTAGTTAACATGTAGATGTAAATTTAATAATAATTAATATGTTTATTTTGGTAGTGGGCCACATTATTAAAGTTACTTTAGTGTATGGTTTTTAAGTTTTTAAAAATTATTATTTATTAGTTTCTGCTTGGCGGCAGGATACTATAGCATCTGTTGAATGCATTTGTTAATTTAGACTGTCTAATTAAATTGAAGTATTTTTGAACTTCTTATTTTTTCTTAAATGTTTTGATTTGAAACAAATTTAATAATTAGTATAAAATTATTTATCCTAATTTCTATTAGACACTGCCACTAATTTTATTTATAAAAAATAAAACTTGATTCTAAGTAGAGACTTCTGAAACTACTATGAAACTTCTAGAAACGTTCAGGATTCCTGTCTTACTTTATGCTTTGTTTCGGTTGTCACTGCGATTGGTTGTTTTGTTCGACCGACATTGTTTACCCTATTGAGTGCGTCATGACATGAGGTAGGTCAACCACTGCACTGTATTAAAAATCGAAATAGAAACATTACACGATTGGTTCGACCTTGATTGGTTCTTGTGTTGACTTGTCCATTTGCATATTTTGTCTCGGATATTGTTTGCTTCAAACTCAGGAACGCAATCGTTGAGCACAATTTGTTTTATTATCTGACCAATCAGATTAGTGTATTTAAAAATATTTATTTGGAATTGTATAGTTTTTATTTTTTTATATTTTTATAATAAGAAAAATGATATATATCTATAATTCTATTAGTAACTGCTGTTGCATAATTATTTTTATTTAATTTTTAAATTATCACTTCATCATGTACTCCTCTGACATTACCATTATTACAATTTGTTCCACGTTTAATGCATAGTGAGTAGCTTTGACACATACACATTTTTAATGCCAATGAGTATTCAAAACCCTAGATATTTAGGATTTTTACTCACCATGCAATGGTATTTGTTCTTTACCACTTATAAATTTCTTCAGGCCAATCACAGTGTAGGTTCATAGATTCCATATTTTTTAATATTACTTAAATATAAACATTTGTGTTATATAGTAAGTATGCAATGCGCTCTTTAATATCTATAAAATATTATATTATAAATTTGATATTAAAATAATTATATAATATTTGGAAATGATTATATAATATTAGAATAATTATTTAATATTTTAAAATAATTATATAATATTAAAATAAATAATAAATAATGTATAATGTTTTTAATATTTTTTTAAAATAAAATATTCTTATTTTTCAATATAATTATTTTATGTTCAATCTTATAATATTTGAATTTTCATATTAAATTTTTATATATTATTGTTTATTTTTAATTCTATTAAACTAAAAATAATAATTTTTATATTTAGTAAATGTTTTATGCATTATTGTTTTTATTTTGTTGTATTAAAATAATTTTAAATATAGTATTAATATGTAATGAATTTAAATTTTTTCACTAATAGGCACGTCTAGCAAAGCTTGCAAACTGTGGATGCACAATGACGACACATACACCGTTCAACATGCAATATGTTGAAGCAAACATTAGGCACATGTAGATTTTTTCTTTTAATTTTCAATCAAAAATTAAAAACCACTAGCAAAAATACCAAGGACCACTCGGAAAAAGTATAAATGAGAATAAATCAGATTAATTAAAAAAAATCAATCCAACCAAATATTAAGTTTCGTTTAAAAGATATTAAATTTATTTCTATGGAATTTATAAAGATCTATTTATGATTTATTATTAATATTTAATACATGCAATTTTTATTATATTAATATTATATTTCTCGATATAGCAATTATTAGTAGTTATAAATGCATTTGGCACATGGCAATGACTACACGCACCCCTTCCTTCTACATTCCTTCTTGGAAAAACCATCAAGGCATTGTTGTTCTTTACCATTATACCTAACATATACATTAACCTTTCTCTAACCTTCCTCTACCACCCATACATTTCCTAATCTCTTCTACAATCACATTTCTAAGTCTTGACAGGAACATGACGCTTTGCATCTCTTGTTTATAAAAGTACTTATGTATCAATAATAGTTATATATAGGAAGATATTTAGATTATTTAAAATTTTTATTATGGTTTTTAAATTGTACATGCATGTAAATGACAGGTTGGTAGATTAATGCTATGAGATGATAAAAATACTTACACAATTGAAGCAAAAAAAAACATTAGAGAATACCTTGGTAGGTGTTATAAATATTGTAACAAATGCTTAAAATTATTATTTTTAGCATATGCCACATGAAATGTAAAGTGTTGCCAAAATTTTATCTTTTAAAAATTTATTATAGATTGAAAAATTATCTTTATAATAATAATTTAAAAATTAAAAGAGTATTGAAATAAACTATTTTCATATTTTAAAATTAGATTAATGATGAGATACACAAATTTGAGGACAACTTTGTTGAACATAGCTAGATACTGAGAGGGGAGGGTGTGAATCAACATTAATTAAAACTTAAACATTAAATCTAATTTGTGGAAGGAAATAATACAAACATAGCACACACCACACAAGAACAACAAATTTTTTCTGTGGAAAATCCAAGGAGGATAAAACCACTGTGAGAGTTAATTCACATTATATAAAACAAATATTACAATATCCTTTTTAGGGCTCATTACCCAAGGAAGCTCACTGCTCCCAAAAAGGGCTTGCAGAGAAAGATACAATGAAACAAAGACCTCCTAAAGAGACTCACTATTTGGTAGAAAAATACATGAAGATTAAAATGAAAAACATAACATGATGTACTATAGAAGATGTATTTGACATATGTTAAATTTGCGGTCTTCTTTTGTGACACAATTACTCTGTCATACTAATTTCACACACTTCATGCTCATTTGAAACATCACCAGATTATTTCACACAGCACAACCAACTCTACACCTTTCACAAATGATCTAACTTTATATACCCTTTAGATCACCTTAGAGCACCCATTAGATGCCCACCAATAGGACTTATCAAATGAAATGTGTGACCCAATATAGGTCAGATTCAAACACATGTAGAATGAACAAAAATAGGTTGTAGATCAACCTAAGGAATCAGTCAACCCAAAAACCTTCTTATCACATCCTTCAAATCAATTAGAATAGGTCAAGATCAATCGACAAATGAAGGAAATCACATTTTCTACCCAAATATCAACACCATTATCAAAACTATTAATTGTTTTCCTTTACACCACTCGAGATAAATCAAACTCATCATGCGAGCCAAGATGAAATCCTCATAGACCATAAAAAATAATTCTTCAATAATCTCTTGAAGTAATTGGTCATCAAATTTTGGCACAAGTAGAGAAACCCATTGAACTAATAGAAATAGTGCAATTTGGATAGATTGTGACACTTCAATACACAATATATATAGCATTGCAGAGCACCAATTCATTTGAAACTTGCATTATGAAAACCTTATACAATCTTGGACATGTCCCAAATCCGCACAATCACACGAATCACTTCACAAGACTGCAAGGCATTCTAGCAAGTCAATAGAGATACATTACACTATTAAATTATAATTTAGAGAACAAAAACTTATATCTCTTGTTGCACAAATGTGTATGACCTGAAATTCAATAAGTATGCCTCTTACAAAATATTGAGAATAAAATTTTAACCCCACAATCATAACATGCAATGCGGTAGGATGAGGATCAAAATACCAACTGATGGACTAGGGAGACAATGCATTATTCAACCCTTAGAAAAATGTCATCACCAACATAGATATGAATCCAACTCAATTGTTAAAAAACTAATTTTTTTTAGAATGCATCCATCAACAAATGTAACTAAATCATAAAGAAAATGTAACAATATGTTACCATATACTTACCAATCATCTAGACTAATATTTTGCCATGATTACATCTAATGAACTTTCAGACTATCTTCAATCATGTCAAAGCATCTATCTCAAATGTTAAAATTTCTCCCTTGAATGCCTCATCACACACCATTTTTCAGTCTCCTCAACTTCACCAATGACCTTAGGTTGACATCAATGAAAACACATATTGAGTTATCATCAATGACAACACCATGTTGGACATATTTCCAACAAACTTAGAGAGACTTCCAATGACCACATTATGCCTATAAATTACAAAATAAATAGGTAGGCAAATGAGTGTAGATAAAATGTGTGTTGGATTGTAAATCCGCTTTCCTTGGCTTGTCAATTTTAATTTTACAAGTTAAATTCCTTGTTCATATCATGCTTACTATTATTCACATTAGGATCCTTCTAAGGCATCTTATGACAAATATTTCAAATTACTTTGTAATTTCATCTAGCCCAATGTATTTTGACAAAGTTTCCTAGAATATTTATTTTATTTAATGAGACAAAGGAATCAAATTGGCCTCATTGATGTCCAAAGATATAATATAATATTTTTTCATGTGGAATATTTTGTCCACTAAAGATTTGAAGGGTTGGAAAAAATCTTCAATAGTTGCATATATGCAAATGTACCTTATAATAAGAGCTCATAGAAAAGAATAAGTTCTCACACATTCCCCTTCACGTCAACCTTGGTTAAAATTTAAGGCTTGTATGTTATTTATAGTATTCAAAACAATTATAAGTAAGCTAAATTAGTCCTCATATTTGATGGAGATGGATTTAGGAATTTAAATACCTTGCAAAATTCATGTAAGAGCATCTAAGGCTCTTAAAGATGAATATTGCAACAAAAAAATTATTTATTTTAAATTTTTCATTTTATTTGTAAGGCTTCACTTACTTTCCTTTCATTTGCTAGTCACCATATAATTCACTATATTTCATTTAAAATGTATATATCACTTCATGATTGGAGACATATGTTCACAATGAAAACTTTTATAATATATCCAAATATCATAAACTAAGATCCTTGGCTAATAGATGTAAACTAAGATCTTGAATCTCCATGGAAAATCATTTAAAATATAACCTGATTTAGTTATAGTCAATTAATTTAGGAGAGATGAACACTACTTTTTATGATTCTTTTGTTGTAATGGAGTTGATATTGTGACGTGTGTGTGAATGAACTAGGTTAAATAATGAAAAAATGATGTCTTTTAGCAATAATAGTAAATTATATAATAGAATAGTAACATAATTAGCCAAATATGGAATCAAGACGTAGATAGGAACCTGGATCTACAATTTGGAGTTGAATTGCTAGATATGGTTGGAGAGTGTCCTAGTCTTGAGGGCATCCAAGTTGACAAAATATGTATAAATTCTATCAAGAGGTCTTGTAGGTTTGTTTCCAAAAATTATAACTAAAAAGTGTTGTAAAAAGTTAGATGGTACCCTAGTCTAGGTGTTTCTACCTATTCAAAATCTAGAACTGACTATCATTGTCTACTTTTCCCTCATGCAATCCTCTCAACTATTGGATATGAATTTGCACACATGAAAATGGGTGAAAATGGTTGTTTTTTAAAGGGACTTTCCCAAGTCAAAACATGTGTTGATTTTTACACCTCCACAACAACTCCGATTGATGAAAAAGACAACTTATCCTTAATAGGATAGAGGCTAAGAAATAGTGGAAATAATAAATTGAAATGATTATACCTTAGGAATGGAAATAGTAGTTATGTAATTCATTTATTAAATCTGAAAGGAAATACAAGAGCAAGGAAAGAAAAAAAAATCCAAGTAAGTTTATTAATGAGGTAAATGTTACCAAGAGAAATGTAAAAACCTTGGAGCAATCAGCCAAATGTGAAGGAGGAGGAACAAGAATGTTTTAAAGGGGAAAAGAAAAGAAAAACCCCTTGTGCTCTTATGAATGAGGCAATGCCTAAAATGAGAGAGAGAGAGAGAGAGAGAGAGAGAGAGAGAGAGAGAGAGAGAGAGAGAGAAGCTCTTTACAATATTGTCATTAAGAAGAAATGAGAGAGGACACATCTCTTAAATAGAGATGAGGAAGGGAGTTACAAAGTAACTCCCAAATCTATGAATGCCACCATTCATAAAATGTGTGTGCCATGTGTCCACATCCTCTTATGCAGGAAATCTAATATTCCTTAATAAAAGAAATGACTTGTCCTCACACATGTACTAGAGGACAAATTATATGTAATAATTCCAAAGGAATATCCTAAACTAAATACAAATAAACCTAAGCCAAGTAAAGATTAAATATTCTAACACCCCCCCTTAAGCTTTACTTGGGGAGTTTATATCAAACCCTTCAATGGGTTGCAATCCAAGATTTTTACAATGAAATTGGAACTTTTCTTTACAAAGTGGCTTGGTCAAAATATTTGCAACTTGGTCTTCCCCCTTTCAATAGAGGAGTGAAACTTGCTTGTCTTCAATTTGTTCTCTAATAAAGTGGTGTTGGAGAGCAATGTGCTTTGTCCTTGCATGGAAAATTGGATTTTTAGCCAAGGTAATGGCACTTTGGTTGTCATAATACAATGGAGTTGGTTCATGTTGAGGTAGATCCAAATCTTCAAGTAGTCTTCTAAGCCACAAGGCTTCTTTGGAAGCATTACTGCATCCTTTGTACTCAACTTCAGTGGATCCAAGGGAGGTAGATTGTTTCTTTTTACTATTCCAAGAAATTGCTCCTGAACCAACAAAAAAACAATAACCACAAGTAGATTTCCCATCATTGGGATCTTCACCTAGATCAGAATCAGTAAAACCGTTTAAAGTAAAATCAAAATTTGCATCATAAAACAAACCTACATTAATAGTCCCTTTAATATATCTTAAAATTCTTTTAGCAACTTTAAAGTGTGTTTGTTGAGGTTTAGACATGAATATTGAAACCAAACCAACACTATAATAAATATATGGCCTAGTAAGAGTTAAATAATTTAAACTTCCAACTAATTGTCTATACAAAGTAGGATGAACAAGATGAGTTTGCATATCAAGCATTAACTTCGTGCCTAATTCAATAGGAATTGAAACATGGTAAGCATCATTCATTTTAAACGTATCGATGAGATCTTGAGCATATTTACTTTGAGATAAGAAAATTCCTTTAGAGGTTTGCCAAATTTGCATTCCTAAGAAATAATGTAAAAGACCTGAATCAGTCATTTGAAATTTTTGATTAAGTTGAAACTTGATATCAGAAATAAAAGTATTGGAACTTGAAGTATGAATCAAATCATCTACATACAAGATAATAATGATAATATCATCTTCACTATGTTTAATATACAAGTTAGGATCATTTTTACTTCTAACAAAGCCTTGAGAAAGAAAGAATGCATTAATATTTGAATACCACTCCCTAGGAGATTGCTTTAACCCATAAATTGATTTTTTTAATTTACAAATTAAGCGTGCATTACCTTTTTTAATAAAACTAGTAGGTTGAGACATATAAATTTCCTCATGTAAATCACCATTAAGAAAAGCACTTTTAACATCCATTTGGTGAATAGGCCAATTCATTATAGAAGCTAAAGCAAGCACAAGTTAAATTGTAGGCATTTTAGCAACATGAGCAAAAGTTTCAGTATAATCTAAGCCTTCAATTTGAAAAAAACCTCTAGCAATTAATCTAGCTTTAAATTTACTAACTTGATTATTAGCATTCAATTTGGTTTTATAAAGCTACTTGCAAGAAACAAGATTTTTACCATGAGGCAAGGGAAATAAATCCCAAGTTTGGTTAGAAATTAGAGTATCATATTCTTCCTTCATTACTCTTTTCCAATGTGGCTGATTTCTAGCTTGATCAAATGTTTTAGGATCATTAGAATTCATAATAGTAGTCATTAAATCATAATTACAATAATTAACTCTTCTAGCTTGAAGTCTATCCATTCTAGCTAACTATTCATCACTATCTTGAATTAAAGATTTAAACCATTTAGGTCTTCTTTTAGAAGTAATGGATTCATCACTAGAAGAAGAGTCATGAGGAGTAGAGTTATTATTATCACTAGAAGGAATAGAAAGAGATGCATTAGGAGTAGGGTTAAGAGAAGGAGGTTGGTCCTCCACAAGAACAACTTTTCTTTGAAAAAGTTCATCATCCTCCACTTTAGAACAATCATGAATGCCTTTTTCTGCAATACAAACATCTCTTGCAACTTTTACCTTGTTAGTAATAGAATTGTAAACTCTATAACCTTTAGTATTTTCATCATAACCAAGAAAAATAAAAGCAGAAGATTTAGCATCTAATTTTTTCCTTTTCTCCTTAGGTTTGTGAACATAAGCTATGGAACCAAAACTTCTTAAGTTCTGCAAATTGGACTTTCTACCAGACCAAGCTTCTTCAGGGGTTTTATCCTTTAAGGTTTTGGTAGGTGTTCTATTAATTAAATAAGTTGCACAAGCCATAGCTTCAGCCCAAAACTTGTGATCCATATTTTTTGCATGCAATAAGCATCTAGCCATTTCAATAATGGTCCTATGCTTCCGTTCTGCCACACCATTTTGTTGTGGTGGATAAGGAATGGTAAGCTTGTGTTTAATTCCAAAAGAATTCAAATAAGCATTAAATGAATTATTGACGTATTCTCTTCAATTGTCAGTACGAAGAATCTTAATTTTAGAACCAAATTGTCTTTCTACAAACATATGAAATTCAGTAAACACATCAAGCACTTGGTCCTTACTATGAAGGAAATATATCCGTGTTCTCCTTGAAAAATCATCAACAAATTTAAGTACATACCTTGAACCTTGGATGGAGGGATTCTCCATGGGACTCAAGAGATCACTATGAACTAGATACAATTTAGTATATGCCCTTCAAGATTGACCATGAGGAAAGGGTTCCCTATGCATCTTACCACTCATGCAACCATTGCAAACAATTTGAGAAGGAACAATAGTAGAAATCTATCAACCATATTTGCTTTTTACATCAAGGAAATATAATTAGAGTTGAGATGGCCAAGTCTTTCATGCCATATAGTAAAACCAACAGTAGTAAGTAAGGAATACTTTGTAGGAGAAAATTCATAGAACTTGAATAAGTTATCACTATCCATTTTAGTAGTAGCAATACCATGATTGGTTTTTGGATCAATGATATAACAAATGCACCTATAAAAGTTAATATTATAATCTTGACAAAGTTTAGGAACTGAAATCAAATTTGATTTTAATTCAGGAACATAAAGAACATCATGTAATTTCCCATTAGGAACATTCACATCACCAATAGCTTCAACTTTGCAACTATGATTATTAGCTAATTGAACAGGAATATTAGAAGTATCAGGATGCAAAGATTAAAAACATTCTTTATGAGAAGTAACATGCTAAGATGCACCAAAATCAATAATCCACTCAAGTGGTTGAGAAACTTTATAAGTACATGTATATGCATGACGAGATGAATTACCATTATTATTACCTTTCTTATAATGAGGTTTATGTTGTTGATTATTTTGATTATTTTGGTTCATGGGATTTTTACCATTTTGCTTCTTAAAACAATTATTAGTAATATGTCCATCTTTCCCACAATATGTGCAATGGGGTCTTGTTTGAGAATTATTCCTTTGATTATTGTACGTATTATTATGATTATTATTATGAGAATTTTTATGATATGATTTAGAATGAGATTGATAATTAGAAGTTTTGTGATTATTATTATAATTATGATTATTATTATTGGATCTAAAATTATTATTATGATTTTGGTTTTTAGACATAAAAGCATGTTCACTACTTTTAAGAGTACCAAATTGAATTAATTTAGCTTCCTCTTGACATAATAAATTATGAAAAATATCATAAGTTAATTGAGTAGCTAAGCTAGGAATAGCAAGTTGAGCATGAATATTCATAATAGTTTGCTGAAACTGATGAGGAAGATATTTTTTAAGAATAAGATGAATTAAACGTAAATCGGCTAGAGTTACTCCTAAACCAGTTAATTGACTATTAACAAAATCAAACTTTATTAAGAAATCATGCATAGTTTTAAAATATGTATACCTGAGATCTTCAAGTTGATCTTGAAGCTGAATTTTTCGGGATTCATTTGAGCTATCATAAGTTTTTTTTTAAATTTCCCAAGCTTCATATGCTTTTGTACAATTTCCAATTACAACATACAAATCAGGAACCATTGAAACACCAATTAAACCAAGTGCTTCCTCATTTTGAGCCTTCCATCTATCTTGGTTAGCTTGAGGAGCAGTTGAAGTAGGCTCAAAGGTTTTATCAGTAGCAACATCCAAAAGGTGCTTGAAATGAAAAACAAAGGAAATATGAGTTTTCCATGAAGAATAATTACTACTATTTAATTTAATTTCTCGAATTAATGTAAACATATTTGCAAATAAATGTGAACAAATAATGGTTAAAATTGAAAATAAATAAAAATTACCCCCTTTGATTTTTAACAAAACTCCTTGATTAAAAAATTGAACAAAATTTTAATAATTCTTTCTTAAAAAAAATTCTTTTAAAAAAAATATTTATAAAAAGATACTATTTTCAAAGTTTAACTAACAAATTTATATTAAAATTTTTAATTAAAAATATATTAAAACTTCAAATCTTTCGTAATAATAAAAAATAATTTATATTAAAACTTTATTAAGAAATTAATATATATTTTTAAAAAATATTACAAAACTATAAACTTTAAAAAGTTTTTAATTAATTTTTTTTAAAAAACTTTTGAATACCAAAAGAAGTATTATATTAATAAAGGTAACTTTATTGTGCATGAATAATTTAAACTTTTTATATGTTAATAATCTTATAACTTTCTAAACTTTGAATGCATGCAAATGGTAATAAAAGGACCAAAATTTAAACTTATTATTAAGCTTACAATGAAATGAAATGAGGACAAGCTATATAGGAAACTGAGAAACTTTTAAATAAAACTAAACTCAAATTTATACTATATGTGAACTTTTGAAGACTGAATTCATATGAAACAAAATGAGAATAAGAGGTGTTAGAGAATATAAAATGTTAAAGTTTGCAGATACGTTAAACTGCAACAAACTTTGAGTAAGAAGACAAATATGTTAGAACAAAGACGTTATGAACATAGATTGACAAGTTGAAAGTGGGAAGAGAACGAGAGCATGGAAGGTGAGAGTAGAGAAACTTAAGACTGCTATGAATCAAGCAAAGGAACAAAATAGGTTACAGGAGATACGTTACAAAGCAAGAAATGAAGAAAGGTGAATGAGATGACTACAAAAAAATATTACACAGAAGAAGTGTTATAATCAATGAGTAGAAACGATTCTTTGCCAAATCACTACGTAAGGAGTAGAAATTTAAATTTTTGATATAGATAAGATCTGTAATGAAAATATAAACAACAGAGTTAAAAGTACTAGTTGAAAATGATTTCTACAGTAAACAAAAGACAACAAATGGAATGTGATATTCAGAATATGTTATTATGAAAAGATTGAATAAAGAATATAATATAAATATTAAACTTCTGGAAAAAAAACTACAAAATGAAAAATGTTGAAACTTGCAAGAAAATCACAAATGCAACTCAATGATAAACTAGTTTTGGCAGAAAGCCTTCCAAAACAAGATAGATAATATGGGTTTGGCAGCAAGCTGACCAAATAGATTAAGGAGGCTGAGTTTGGCAGTAAACCTTCCAAACTAGACAATAAAATAAAGAAAGAAGAAAATTTGGCGGCAAGCCTTCCAAAGCCACGACTTTAAACCAGAAAGAAGAAAATTTGGTGGCAAGCCTTCCAAAGACTAGAATCTATGAAAATTAAACCTGTAGGCAAACTTGTTAACAAGTTTGAAAAAAAAAATTAAAATTTGAAATAAAAAACCTACACAGTAGAAAATATTAGAGAAAGAACTTCTTCTCCTCTCAAGAATGCCTCCAAGAAGGTGAACTCCACAGAATGGTAACCTTCATCAATCTCAACTTGAAACAAGGGTTAGAAACCTGCTATGATACCATGAAAGGAAATACAAGAGCAAGGAAAGAAAAACAAAATCCAAGTAAGTTTATTGATGAAGTAAATGTTACCAAGAGAAATGCAAGAACCTTGGAGCAATCATCCAAATGTGAAGGAGGCACAAGAAATTTTGAAAGGGGAAAAGAAAAGAAAAACCCGTTGTGATATTATGAATGAGGCAATTGCTAAAATGAGAGAGAGAGAGAGAGAGAGAGAGAGAGAGAGAGAGAGAGAGAGAGAGAGAGCAAGAAGCTCTTTACAATATTGTCATTAAGAAGAAATGAGAGAGGAGAGAGGAGACATCTCTTAACTAGAGATGAGGAGAGGAGTTACAAAGTAACTCCCAGATCTATGAATGCCACCATTCATAAAATGTGTGTGTCATGTGTCCACATCCTCTTATGAAATATAATATTTCTTAATAAAGGAAAATAAAAGAAATGACTTGTCCTCACACATGTACTTGAGGACAAATTACATGTAGGAATTCCAAAGGAATATCCTAAACTAAATACAAATAAAGCTAAGCCAAGTACATATTAAATATTCTAACAAAATCCCTATAAGTGTTAATGCAATAACATGATAACAAACATGTAGAAGAAATCATACTTGGAGGTAGAGTGTTGTATCTTGTTGCTCAACATGTTGAATGCTCATATCTAGGTAAAAGCACAAGATTGTGTCGCTCTTTTATAAGGAAGTGGCCAATAAAATTAAAACTGATTAACTTCGATCGCATAAAAGTGACATTTCTAAATTGAATTTAAAAATGATGTAAATTGATCAAATGTAAAAATATTAATGAAATTTATGTCTGTTATGAGAAGGAACTTATTTTTTTTAGATTTTAATTTTCCAAATAGAGGACATGTATATGTAGTGCTAATTTTTAATTTTTTTTTTATGTTTAATGCCATGTCACATTTCATTTAAATATGTTGTAGTTAATTTTATGTTTCCTATGTTGGCTAATGATATGGTAGATAGTTTCTCCAGTTTCCTTATATATGTTGTCCAGATATGAAGAGTTTGTTAACTTATAAAGTTAGTTATATTTTTATCTCCTAATGTGGAAAATGTAATGTCCTCAATAAATAGAGGCAATGTAATTTGTTAAAGTGTAATGAATGAAATAAAATTTTATTTGTGTTGTAGCATACAAACTATCTTCATTTTATTTCTTCTCTATGAAGAAATTTCGTATAAGAGCTAGAATTGCTGTAAAAAAAGAGATTGGTGTTTAGGTAGTTCGAAACATGAACCACCATACTGAAATTTATAAGTTGTGGTAAGAAAAGGAGAAGTTGTTCTCTTCTATACCAGAGTCAGTGCAAAAAGCTGAGTCGACTTTTTGGCCAAAAAGTGCGAGTGTTTTCCCTGATTTTCAGATTTTGTCTCATTTGAGCTAAAATTTTGAAACACGTGGAGATTGAATCTTGGAAAAAGTCAGTAATATAAAAGATATCCCTCTGAGTGTACTTTCCAAATATGTAATTTATTTTAATACCTACATAATAAAAAATAAATTTTTGAATGGATTTCTAAAAACTATGTTTTACAAATGCATGTTTTAGGACCATACCATGCATGTGTATGAGCCACACTGTTTGACACAATTAAAATTATTTTCTCAAACTGTTTTGGGAAATGGTTTATAACACACTGAATATTGATGAGCATATTTTTCTGTATTTTTTTTTAATTAATTTTTTAATGACCATAATTATTTTTTGAAGAGTAGTTTGTAAAGATGGGTTCTAAGCAACGTCAAAAGAAACAAAGAAAGACAATGACAGTGGACAAAATTCAAGCACAAAGAGAGAAGGAGGCAAAACGCCAAAGAGATCGAAGATCACAACAACAACAATTGAATAACACTTCTAAAGCATCTAGTTCAGTGCCTGTTGTAGATTAGACCATTGAAGAGATCATGATGCCAATCAAATTGCTGATTTAAATGAAGCTGGATATAAATTTCATACACCAATATGAAAAGAAATAAAAATTGAAAATATTACACCACCCTCTCTGAAAGAAAATGAATGTAATTTATTTACTATTGATAGCAATGTGCTATACAATCTTAATGGGTTAGTTTCTTGGAGACAAATCAGAACACATGAGAAGAAGTTATATAAACAATTTTTCTATAATAAAAATTTAGGATTCCAATGTCAATTAATGCTACAATTAATAAAAATGTTAAAAATGCATAAAGTCATGAAAAAAAAAGGTATTTATGCAAAACCAAAAAGAAAAGATGAATCATGTAAGCAAGTTGTATCTACTATTGCCAGTGCCATCGATTCTATCAGAAAAACAAGTCGATCTAAAGATAAGAATGTGGCACATAGAGTTATAACAACTGCTATAGTTGACAAAATAATTGTTAGTAAAAGAATGCTAAGTGATATAAGAGGCTATTTAAACTTACATCGTAGAACCTTGTCAAGAGCGGACAAAAGAAGAGACACAATTGAAATTGATCCACTAAACCATTGTTGGAGTTTTAGTGGTAGACTTCAAAGGTCAGACATGAAATTAAATGATGAAACTAAACAATTAATTGCAAAATTTTGGCATGATAACACTAGAGTTTCATCAAATGCTAGAGATGTTTTAAAGTTAAGGGTGGGATAAAAAATTTGTGATCCTCATCCAAATCATCTTCTTGGCATGACTCAAACTAACTTCTTTAAAAAATTTAGTGATGAATCTATGTTAATGAATTTACGAATTAGTCAAAGATCATTTGAAAAATGCAAACCCTGGTATGTTGAAATCAATAAACAAAGAATATCTTCTTGTTGTAAAACTCATGTTCAGTTTCGTTACTATTATGATGTTTTTTGATATATACATTGTATGTTGCATGGTAATGATCTTGTGTAGGATTGTGGTGTTTATGTTCCACTTGAAACTATAAAAGATTTTATTGCAAGTTTATTTTGTAAACCACTTAATGAGCACTTATTTCTTTCCAGTTCATGCATTTATGGCCTTTGCAATTTATGTGGGAACTATTCTTTGATAGGTGAATATTTGCGTGAACATGTTTCATCTAAGTTTGGAAAAAAAATGGTTGATGTTAGGAGATTTAAAAATATAGAATACCCTCTAAAGAATGGAAAGATGGGGAAACGTTTAGAATTGATTATAGAACAAAATAGTGTGAATGCATTTATCAGTGAGTTTAAAAGTCATATTGTTCCAAAATATGTGAAACATTCCCAACATTTCCAATGGCTTGATGGACAGTTTCACATATGCAAGAACACATTTCCAGTTGGAACAATAGTATTAATTATGGATTTTGCAGAAAATTATACTCTAAAACCACAAGAGGAAACTCAATCACAATACTATAACTCAGTGCAAGTGGCCATATTTGTGCACATTATATATAGAAATGACCATGACAGTATAGAAGGTAACATAAATTTTTTGAGGGGGTATCATTTTTATGTTAGTAATAATCAATTTTACTCGTCAGAGTTTGTTTAGCATTGGTTCAAGGTATTTCATGATAATCTTAAGGAAAGAGAAATTGACATGAAACAACATATGATATGGTCAGATAACTGCACTGGACAATTCAAAAATGCAAGAATGTTTTATTGGCTATGCAAAGTTCACAAGAAAACTAATGTCCAACATTTATTGAGTTGTTTTGAAGAGGGACATGGTAAGGGGGAACACGATGGAGCTGGTGCCTATGTAAAAAGAGCTCTTGCTAGAGAACAATTGAAATTCGAGGATGTAATGAAATTCACAGATGCTCATGTAGATGTAGATTGGTGCAATTCAAAGTTGTCAAAAGGATCAACTAAGAACTCTACAATTCGATGCTTCTTCTGGTTGGTAGAGGAAGATAGTATTCCTATTCGGCATGATTGTAATGCCATCATTGGATCAGCTAAATGACATTCATTTAAGAGTTCTAATTTAAACAAATGGACTATATTCACAAGGGAGCTTGCTTTCTTTTCTCAATTTTGTGTTTCTAGAGATTGGGAATTTTGTGATAATAAAGAATGGGTTGAAGAATGGCAACAAAGATCATTGACACCCATAGATGCAAATGATCCACATGAAAGAATTGATGTGTAAGGAAAGAACAGTAAGGAAAACGCTCTCCTAATACCAATTCTAAGGGGAATCAGGAAAGTATGTCTTTAAATTCTTTTGCAGAACATTAAGGTATACATGGACTAATGAAAAAATAATCACACAGAAAACACAACAGAGAGTTAACACCAGATTTATGTGGGAAAACACTTTCAGGTAAAAAACCTACCACCAAAGAGAGATCACTTTATTCACAATTAACAAAAGGTTACAATAAAGTTACAAATCCTCTTCACAGACATTTTCTCTCAGAATCTATGTTTGGATCACAGTCATCACCTATGCAGAACACTCAGGCTTCAAACAGGACTCCACACCATACATCACACAATAACCTTTATCACTCTCTCGGTTACATCTCTGGCAACATAAATATCAACCATCGATTATAACATATCGGTTAAGCATAACCGTTGTGGAGTCCAACAATCTATCATTCAGTAACATCCATCCACCTAAGCAACGTCTAGATTCTCTGATTACATCTTCCATGTTGACCATTCAACTGTTAGTTTGCACAAATCGGTTAGACATCTAACTACCTACGTCGGTCTATATTTGTGATAAAATAATTATCCCACATGCACCCAAGAATCACACTAGTTCGTATTCAAATACACCGGCAGGAACTTCTAATGTAACCACGAGCTCATCTTTTACCTCTAACCGGTTTGAGCCCATGTCCCACCCAACTCATCGGAATAGCATCAGATCATCGTCAAGACTGCTTCCAAGTTACCCCGATCTCTGCTGACCAAGAAGATGGGTCCATCGGTCCATCAGCATAGCACCCAATAGGTTCTCTTGATCTCTGATGATACCTCGATTGCCGAAGGTGACTCCATCAGGTCATCGGCAAGACAACCAAATTGGCTACCTCGATCCCCGATACTAACGAAGGCGATCATTGATAGCACTTACTTGGTTTCATTGGGTCATCGAAAAGACACTCAAACTGGCTACCTTGATCACACCGAAGTCGATGAAAGTGGATCTATCGGGTAATTGACATAGCATTCACCAAACTTCTCCGATAGGTTATAACAATCTGATGACCCAGGGAGGATCCTTCAGGACTCAGCGTAGCTTCCATCCTATTCCTCTCGATAGCCTATGTCAACCTAAGGCAACTCCATCAGGTATCGGCGTAATGCCGAACAGGTCCACCCAATAGGCGATGCTACCCCGATGATCGAAGATGACTTTGTCAGGTCATCCGGATGAGTTCAAACTTCTTTCTTTGAGCTCCATTACACTTCAAGTCATAGGAAGATGAACTCATTGGGTATTGGTATAGTAGACTGAGACCAATCCTAATGACCGATACCTACTCCAATATGTCGAGTTCATCAACAAAGGTTATATCGATAGAGCTCACATATTTTCTTCACACTGTTTCATCGACCAGAGTTAACCTGCTCACTATGAACAAAGGTCAAGTGAATTAGAGGCACACTTCCAACAAACTCCCACTTGACGAGGAATTCACTTGACTACCAAACACTTATAGACATAAATGAGAAACATGTACTCTAAAGCCCATCAATGTTGATATACCACTCGATCATAAATCATCAGGAAATAGAATTTACTGTGTGCATCATTGAGATACCTACAGAGTAGTCACATCTCATTCATGGACATACCTACCTTCTACCATGCCACTGCCACTGGACACACATAGAAGCTATCCACTGAGAAAACCATATAATCTGTCTCACAAAAGACATAACTCTTTCTCCCAAGAATACAAAACTCTCAATCCAAAAAGGTTAACCGAATGTACCAACATTTGTCACAAACATAGCTAGAAAAGAACCTATAGCAAGTGCTAGCACATCCAACTATACATACCTCCAAGGTATACTATATTTCCATGTATCCATGAGTACCTTTAATTGATCAACCCATGCCAAAAACTCAAATGAAAAACCACAATATCATGAAGTATCAAGCAAATGATCAGTGTCCTCAAAACACAAAACCAAGATCAATGTCAAAATTCCAACTGCAGATTTGGGAACTTAAACATGACAACCATGATCTAAAACATCTCATCCAAAGAGATAACATGCTCCATATGAGATCCTCCATATCATGCCATAACTCTAAATGCATTTCAATAGTGTACCACGACACAATAAAAAATAGCTTAAGAAGAATAACATGTTAAAACATAAACATCTCTACCAAGGAATTATGAATCCTCAAGATGTCAGCATCTTCAGTCACATGAAGATCATCGACCATCAAGTGATGAATATACATCACTGCTAAACATGGTACCAAGTGCTACATGGCATCATGATAAACATATTCTTCATGAAGATTGAACCAAGCATCTTAGAAGGCATCTCCATCATCATTCTGAGAGGACCCAAAATCTGAAGAACTCTTATTTTTCTTGTTCTCTCTACAATCCTTTTGGATATGATGATTTTTCTCACAATTCCAGCACTTCACTTTGGAATTCTTTTCAGGAGACTTATAACTTTCCTCTGACTTGGATTTAGACTTCTTGTCCTCTTGCTTACCTCTAACAGTGAGAACCTCCATTGTGAGAGTGGTTGTTGTACTCCCAATGACCATTACCAGATGATCCCATGTGTCAGGTAGAGAACATAACAGAAGCATACATCGATCCTCGTCATCAATGTTGACTCCTATGAATGTTAACTATAAAACAATCATGTTGAAAATATTCAGATGATCTGCTAAAGATGTACCCTCGTCCATCTTCAAGGAATACAACTTCTTCCTCAAGAAGAACTTATTTACCAAAGACATTCCCTGATAAATATCACCAAGTTTATTCCACAAAAGAATAGAAGTCTTCTCCTGATGAACATTTAATAGAATGGAGTTTGCCAAACAGAGTGTGATCAACCCTTTGTCTTTTCTATCTGCAATGTCCCAGTCCTCTTGTTTCATGCTTGAAGGTTTAGTTCCCGCCACTGCAATCCAGAGATATCTATCAACTAGTAAATCTTCAACTTTAAGTTTGCACAACTCAAAGTTGGAGCTATTGAACTTCTCAATGTCCATTTGTCCAGAGGTGTTCACCATCTTAAACTACAAACAAGACAAATAAACACTCTGCTAGGCTCCCACTGAAACCAGAATTGGCACAAAGAACCAACCCTACCCAACAAGGATAATAAAATAGGCCAAGCTCTGATACCACTTGTAAGGAAATCACAGTGTGGAAAACACTCTCTGAACACCAATTCTAAGGGGAATCAAGCAAGTATATCTTTAAATTCTTTTGAAGAACATTAAGATATACACAAACTAATGAAAAACTAATCACATAGAAAACACAACAGAGAGTTAACACCAAATTTACATGGGAAAACCCTTACGAGTAAAAACCCACCACCAAAGAGAGATCACTTTATTCACAGTTAATAGAAGGTTACAATAAAGTTATAGATCCTCTTCACATGCATTTTGTCTTAGAATCTATGTTCAGATCAAAGTCATCACCTATGCAGAACACTCAGGCTTCCAACGGGACTCCACACCATACATCACACAGTAACCTCTAACACTCTCTCGGTTTACTCTCTGGCAACATATATATTAGCCATCGATTAGAACTTATTGGTTAAGCATAACCATTATGGAGTCCAACAGTCTGTCATTCGGTAACATCCATCCACCTAACCAACATCTGGCTACTCTGATTACATCTTTCAGCTCGACCATTCAACTGTCAGTTTGCATCAATCGGTTAGACATCTAACTGCCTCTGTCGGTCTATATTCGTGAGAAAATAATTATCCCACATGCACCCAGGAATCACACTGGTTCGTATTCAAATACACCAGCAAGAACTTCTAATGTGACCATGAGCTCATCTTTTACCTCTAACCAGTTTGAGCCCATGGCCCATCCAACTCATTGGCATAGCATCAAATCATCGGCGAGACCACTTCCAAGTTACCCCGATCTCCAATGACCAAGAAGATGGGTCAATCAGTCCATCGGCATAGCACCCAATAGGTTCTCCCAATCTCTGATGATACCCTGATCACCGAAGGCGATTCCATCAGGTCATCGACAAGAGAACCAAAATGGCTACCCCGATCCTCGATACCAATGAAGGCAAACTCATTGGGTATCAGTGTAGCAACCAACCATGTCATCCTGATCACCAATAGGACTTAGTTGGTTTCATCGGGTCATCGAAAACACCCTCGAACTGGCTACCTCGATCACACCAAAGTCAACCAAAGTGGACCATCAGGTAATCTACATAGCATTCAACAAACTCCTCCGATAGCCAATAACACTCCAATGACCCAAGGAGGATCCATCGGGACTCAGCGTAGCTCCCATCCTGTTCCTCTTGATAGCCGATGTCAACCTAAGGCAACTCCATCTGGTATCAGCGTAACGCCGAACAGGTTCACCCGATAGCCGATGCTACCCCTATGACTGAAGATGACTTCAATGGGTCATTAGGATGACTTCAAATGTGCTTCTCCAAGCTTCGTTACACTCTAAGACATAGGAAGATAGACTCATTGAGTATCGGTATAGCAGACCGAGTCCACTCCTGATGATCGATACCTACTCCAATATGTCGAATTCATCGGCAAAGGTTTTATAGATAGAGCTCACAGATTTTCTTCACATTGTTTCATCAGCTAGAGTTAACCCGATCAGTATGAACAAAGGTCAAGTGAATTAGAGGCACATTTCCAACATGATGAAGATTTGGATCTATGGTTGTTGTTGGTTATGATTATCCAACAGGATCTATGGTTGTTGTTGGCACTTGGGTACACAAATATCTAACAAGCAAGAATGGATTGCCCGCATTTGAAGATTATGAATTAGAGAAGAATATTATACATTACTCGCATTTGGTAGTGGAAACTAATATAAAATTGGATAGATATTGTGGTAGACCTGCTAATAAACAATTATGGTCTCTCTCTATGGAAGAGCATGAGACAATTATAGATGCTTTGCAAAAGAGAGAGGAGGTAGATGGTATAACAAAATGAATTTCAAGCAAGTTATAATTTGAACCCTTAATCCAGCTCCCTTTTAAAAGTCGTGATTTATATTTTATATAGCATTTTAAATCATGCATCATAATTATAAAATCTAATCTAGTAATTTTGTTTCAGGTCTACCAGAAGTAGAAGGCATCAATGAAAACCAAGTTATTTGTGCATACTTTATGTTTCATTTTGAATAATTACAAGTTAAGGTTTTGTACCCTTAAGGCAAATCCCTTTGAAGAGTCGTGATGTATGCTTTATGTTGTATTTTAAATTCAATGCATCCACATTATAAAAACTAATCATATGTATTTTTTTTTCTAGGTCTCTCAGAGTAGATTTGGCCTCAATGACTACTATTGTTTGTGCATACTTTATGTTTTATTTTGAGAGATATAAATCCTTATTATTATAATTAAATAGACTATTTTTTTAATTTTAGATAGGTCCTGTTGATTACACTTTGTGTATTATACATAAATGAGAGACTATTGGTCAAATTTATGAATGAGATAATTATGTTTTAATCAAGTTCTATTCAATATATTTGTTTTGATACTTTTCTCTTATCATCATTATTATTCTAATGGTAATTATATATTTGATTATATGTTTTGCTTATCTATGATGATTTATACTTTTTAATTTAGAATATGTTATAATTATAAGATATGTTTTGATACTTTGGTCTTATCATCATTGTTAGTTCATGATGTAAACCTTTAGTTTATCTAATCACAAGTTATTTAAATAAAATTCCATAAATAAAATTTCAAGTCCACATAATCCATATAAGTAATTTAAGCACAAGTTCCATAAATAAAATTTCAAGTACACATAATCCATATAATATCTAATCCATATTTATATATCTGGATCATAACATGATCAACTCCACATAATATCTAATATGCACAAAAGATATAAAGTATGCACAAAATATATATGAACTAATCCTATTATGCAACTATCCATTTATATAAAGTATGTGCATGTCCAAGACAATATATACAATGTTAAAAAATAATTACATGCGTAAACAAATATGTAAAGTCCATAAAAAAGTACATATCATATCAAATAGTACATGTACATCATATCAGAGCCAAATAAATTGTAAAATCTAAGTGCTATCATCAATAACATCTCGTGGTCTCTTCTCCCCAGAACGTGGACCAGATCCACTTGTCTCATGCTGTACAAGGAAAAAATAATATTAAAATACTTGAAATTAACTACTAAAAGATAATCATTTATCAAATACAGTTGGAATTCATAAATTAATTTACAAACTTACCATATGTCTGTGCACATCAACTCTAGTAACTTGTTTTGCATGTACTATATGCTCGATAGTTGTGCCATCCTATATACAAGATAAGAAACATGGTATAACAAACATGAGCACATACACGTGTTTATTTTTTTATTAAATAAAAATAAACATTTATAGTTTGATTTTAAAATAATCATATAATAAAATATCATACATAAGGTTTCTCATCTCCTCTAGCAGTATCTTGTGCAGTATAAATGCCAAATGTAGCACTAGCTAAGTCCTATACAAGGTCAAATTCAAAGTGTCCAATTAAATCTTAAATTAAGAGTCAAAATAAGGTCAAATTAAGTATTAAATATTAAGACCTCAAAGGATGCCGATGTGCGTTCAAATTGACTCTGATAAAAATTATGAGGATAACCTATCCTGATAGTAGTGTCCACCTGCAAACATGCATTTAATGAAATCATATTTATTAAACATATATATGTGTATTAAATAATTTCAAGTTAAGTTACAATGTTCTAAGAGTTCATATTTAATTTATGAATTCTAAGATGCATACCATAGATGGTGTAACAGTTGTCACACCCTCTTCTCGATGTGATGTAGAGGGTCCCTCATGACCTGAAGCCTAGAGAAAGAAACATTCAATATATCAACATGAAAATTTATATAGTATACAATGATAACATATTAACTTAAAAAGATGGTACAATTTCTAGATAGAAATTGATGCTATACACCATAAGGTGTGCCGAGTTGTGTAGGAGTAGATGCAATATTAACTCTAATATTTGGTGTATTCCTTATCTACATAAACCAAGTTTATTTAATGAAGTATTAGATTGTATTAAAAAAAAGACATGAACTTAATTTATACCTATATTTAATGAAGTATTTAAAGATTGACATGTACATGTATATATATCTATACCTGCTCAAGATGATCATCAGATCAAAGAAAATCCATATATGATGTCATCATACTATCACTGGTTGCATCATGTGCTCAACTGCAACTTAAGCAGATCTTGGATCAAAAGCAGGACCTACACACATCTGATAACAACTCTAACACATATATGGCATCCATCAAGGATCAGATGCCATGTGAGCAGCTTGCTCACTCAGGTTACCTATGAGGGAAGTCAAAGCATCTAATATTGAAATGAATGATGTATTTTGCACATTTACAGGAATTGATGGAGCAACAAGTGGAACTATGGGTGGATCTGGTAGGGGATTATTACTCAGTGTCCCTAATCTATGATATGACATTCCATGACCAACACCCTTGAATGACTTAATATCAAAATAATTTGGGTTTTGGCGCATTACAAACTCATAGTATAATTTCTTCAAAAAATATAAAGGGACCTCATAATTACGATGTGGTGGATAATAAAAAACCATCCACCATCTATCCCAAAAGTGTCTAGCCATTTTTGGATGCACACACCACCTAATTGAAATTCTTTTCTAGCTAGGTTGCATTTGTTCTCTTATTTTTGGGTTAGTAAAATATGGACATAAATGAGATTTGGCTATTTTGAGATCAATGATTTGCCTATAAGTTAAACCATCGGCATAAAAAATCACTCAACTCTTGTCGTCATCAATGAAATTGATCTAATTAAGAATCAATAGATCTAACTGACTCAACAACAATTTGCATTGATTTTGCAAACTCTAGAAGATGGGGTGGCATGATTTGCTCATTTTGGATAGCAGTAATATTTTGTTCAATCACTTATAGGTTTTCATTAATTCATTCTCTTAAACAAATTTCATCCAATCTAGGGGACGGAGGTGGAGGTGGAGGTGGCGATGGCGGTGGAGGTGGAGGTGGAGATGGAGGAGGAGGGGGTTGAGGTGGGGGATTTTCATCTAATAATTCATCTATGTCAAAGACATCCATGATAACAAAGAGCTCCTGCATACATAAAGATATACATGAATTATATACAACTCTATGTCAAAGAAGAATCTATTTTAGTTTTAAAAAAACATTTATAAATAGTAACATTTCCATGTTATTGAATGAGATACATGTGAAATATAATATAATATTGAACTTAAAAAATATACATATATGTAGACACCTAAATATGTCTCATTGATCATGTACTAATTATTCGTCTAATTAGTTAATTAATTATTTAATTAATTTAACTAACCATTTCTTTTAATTTCATATTTCCTCATCATCCTACTAATTATTCTATTTTTTTATTTCTATCATCATTTAATCATTTTAACCATTTTCTAAATATTTATTAAGTATTTACTATTTAATTAATTTTGATTAATTCCCCAATTTAAATAATCTTTATTATTTAAATAAATTAATTCTCAATTTCTATCTCTAATCATCTAATCATCTAATCATTCAACCCTCTTCTAAATATTAATTAAATATTTATTATTTAATTAATTATGATTTAATCTTTTAATTAAACTAATCTTAATTATTTAATTAAATTCCATTTCTACATAATTAAATAGTTTCTTTAAATTATTTAATTCAGTAATTAATTCTTTTAATTCCAAATCCCCAAATTCTAATTTCATTTAATTCTCTAATTTCATTTAATTAACTAATTAATTGTTCTCATTTCTTCCAAATTCAAATACATGTGCATGATTTCAAAAACCAAATTGAAAATCAAAGTCAAGTTCTAAATATATTCAAATACTAAATTGATTTAAAATAAATTCAATTATTTGATTAAATATCATGAAAAGATTAAATTGAAAATCTAAGTTAAAATTCAAGAACATGCTAAATTAATTAATTAATTCAATTATCTCTCAAGTCTCTATTTTCATCTTCTAGTTCTCTTTGTCATCCTTTTTATTTCCTCTAATCATTCTTTTTCTTCTTTGAGTTAGCTTTTTCTCAATCAGTTAACTCAATTAATCTATTCAATCTATTTTGTGTCAACTCTAAATTAGCAGTTCAACTATCAATCAACATGTGAGCTCACCTGAGTTCCACCTCTTGATCAATCTGTTTCACCTTTCAATCAATTTTCTCCAAAAATCTATAAATTGAGCATTCAATCTCCATTTTCAATAATCACAAACTTTGAATGTTTGTGTCACTTGCAGGTTACTAGTGCAATATCTAAGAGCCATCATACCACATAGAAGAGAAGAGAAATAGAAGTTATACATAGTCGCGAAATAGGGAGTCTTTAATTGATTTCATTTATAGATCCTATTTTGCTTTATTGTGTTATTTCATTGTCTGTTTGTTAGAATTCTTTAATTAGATAGGGATTTGTGATTTCCCTTTGATTCTAATTGATATTTTATAAGATGAATTTTACATGCAAACATTTTGGTGAACCTGAAATGAAACATAGCTAATTTACCTTCTCTGTTCTCTGTGTAATTTTGCAGGTAGTACGGATTTTTGCTTTTTTACAGATTTTGCATGGATTTTGAGAACAAATTTTTCATCACGCAATCGCATAGACAGTGCTACGCATTCGACCCCTCAGGGTCACGCATTCGACCTGACAGAGTCACACAATAGCCCTTTCCAGATCATGCAATCACCCTTTCTAGATCACACATTCACAAGGAACATTGATATTTGATTGTTTCTATTCTCATATCCACTTTGTTCTCTGATTTGTTTAATTCTTTCCAAAATTGAGTAAATATGGAAATGGATTACTTCTATTGCATGATTTTATTATAACAGTTTATGGCATGAAAGGTACAATTCAGGATTTCAAGTGCTAGAAGGACAAAGGAACAAAGAAGACAAGCCAAATGCTATCAAAGGGTTCTCCAAATAGAAAAGAAGATACAAGATTCAGAAGATCAACTAGCCCTTGACAGATATAACAGCTTAGTTCCTTTATATCAAGTTAAATATGATCTTATCAATATTGAATGGATAATGAGAGATTTGGCTAGAGCTTCACAATTGGTTTTGCAGGCTTCTAATTGGGTTTAGATTAATTTCTTTTTTTTTGTGTTATCTGCCTATCTGTTATGCAATCATCCTGTTTAGATTATGCAATTGATCTATTATTGTCATGCATTCGGATTGTCAGGATTATGCATACACTATGCTATGTTCATGCATTTGGTTTGTCATTGTCACACAATCACACAAGTATTGTCACACATTCACTTCTGTCAATTTTTTATTTTTTTTCTTCTATTCATTTGATTTTACTACTAATCATCCGTTTATAGCCTATGGTGAATTTACAGAAAGGATCGGATTAGTATTAGATCAATTGCACTCATAATCTCACACTTCATCTTTTGGTGCTTAAAATAAACAATGGTTAAAATTGACATGCATGCCTTCACATTTCAATTTGGTGTTTAAAATGGACATGCACATGCGTATTGAACACCTCAATTTGGGCTATAAAATGAATGCGAACTAGGTTGCATTAGATTAAATCATATTTGGTTTTCTTAAGGTAAAGAATTTTTATCGTGTTTGGGGTGGACCTACTGTTGCATTAACTAACTTTCCACCTGCCTTCGGGGTCTTGGGGGAAAGGAAGGAGGTGACAACGACATCCAATTTTATTTTATTCCACATAGTGAGGGGTATCTTTGACTGGAGATTTCATCACCCCATAGAGGTACTTAGAATTGGGATGCGTTGGGGATATAATCTCTTCCAGCATACTCTCGAGTGGGTTTTTCAAGCCGTTATATAAATATACTGGTCAGGCGGCTAGAGTGTTGAGTGAATTTGATGTATGTGGGGGCCTTCCCTACACCGATAAGCTTAACTAAAGTCTTAAGTGGCTTGCTATGAGAATCTATCGTTGGATCAGGACCCCTCAAAACCTTATTCTATGAACCAATTTAGTAGCCCAAAATCCTACATTTAGTGATTCCGAGAGTGCAGATCATACCCCATAGATACTCCTCATGTACCTTACATTATGAGACATAAATCCCTCGGTGATAAGATCTTTGGATCTTTGGGGTAAGAGAGGCTGGAATGTCCGAGAAGTGTGTGCTATGGGGTGGAGCCAATGCTGCCAAACTCTCTATTTTGTTTGTCTTGTTTCGGTATTTTGTTGCGGGGGCCTCATTGAATGGTGTCCACTTTCTAGCCTAAGATTGTATTATATGATTTTATATGTATCGTTGTATCAGACCAGTATTGAGTCAGTTCTTTGGGCTATTTCAGGCCCTAACCTGCGTATCTCTAAAATTTTTGAGATTATTTGAAAAAATAGTTTAGTCAGCTATACCCACCTCCAAATAGTTGTTCTCAGATTTGGAAAACCGCAAAACTTGTCCCACACACGGAATTACTAAAAACAAAGTCTATTTTTGAAACCCAAAACTCAAAGTTTTACATACTTTTGATCCTAGGAAGTCCTTGTATAGTCCCCACTTATGTCCTCATTATCGTCCCAAGTCCTTGTATAGTGCTCGCTTACATCCTCATTATCGTCCTAAGTCCTTGCATAGTCCCCACTTATGTCCTCATTATCATCTTATGTCCTTGCATAGTTCCCACTTACATCCTCATTATCATCCTAAGTCCTTGCATAGTCCTCGCTTACGTCCTCATTATCATCCTAAGTCTTTGCATAGTCCTCATTCACATCTTCATTATCATCCATAGTCATTGCATTTTCTTAATTGTGAGTCCGCATTACGATCCTCATATACGTCTTCATCTAGATTTCATGTGCATCTGTCTTAGTCCATTATTAGTTAAAAAGTCATAGCATGTGTCGTAATGGGTCTCCCAAGTAATGGTTTTCTCCCCTTCGAGCAACCTAATCTAGTGCCAAACGGTGGTCAGTGAGAAATCATTGATGGTCTAGCTAACTTAGACTGGGACTCAAGGAGAAACACACCTCAGTATATAGGAGTTGAGTATGATATTAATATTGAGTATAAAATTGCCCGTAGGATTGACAGAGAAATTCTTGTGGAACGTCTAAGAGAAGACATGGAAAAACTTGCATTAGAGAAATCCAGAAATACTCAACAAGTCTTGCATCAAAATCCTCAATAGAGAGTCTAGTCTAGTTTTGCAGACCTCACACCTACATCTACGGTCTAGCATTAGTCATCGTCTTTCATAAAACCACCCTCAAATAGTACTCTTAAATTCCCGTCATAAGGTCACAAAAGGAAAAAGGTATAATGGACCCAAACAATGCCCAATCTATAAACCCAACTTGGAATATGGACATATAAACTAGTCAACAATTAGGTTCTTAGACAATCTCTACCCTAAATGAATTACAACAACATTTAATAAAAGAATAAATTGAGGTAACTCAACAAGATCCACATGTCATTATAATCTTAGATGCACTTATACATAGTGATAGGGACAAATATCTCTCGTTGTTATTACCAAATGCGGTGAAACTACCCGAAGATTTTGATATCACAAAGAACTTACCATTGGGAAAAAATTTAGGTCAAGATAACAGGCAAACATTGCCCATAACACAAATAAAAGGAACGACCTCTAGTTTTCCTCAAAATGTACCTATCCAGAAAAAAGTCAACACGAATGCAGACTTTCAAACAAGTGCGTCATCTTTGGTGATCAATGTTAGTATACCAACACAAAGCATATCGATAATATCAAGTGTCTTAGCACCTATTCAAACATAAGCAACAAGTGTAACCCAACCTCTAGTTTCCTATTCTATAGGATCAACATATAGTCATCAAAATGCAAATCTAGCTCTTACCAATACAACAAGTACAACTGAACCAAATATGGGTTCGCATCTCACTTATTTCATAGTACCTAGTGGAATGCACAACACACAAAATTATAATCATGGTACCTTCCAACAAACTCCTAGTTATGCAACCATGAATCCTTTTGTGGGACATACACAAACAAAAGGTGTACCTTTGACTCAAACAGATATTCTGACACAACAATTATAGAATTTGCAACAACAAATGATGACCATGTAGACCGGTAATGATAGAAAGAGCTACACAATGCAAGACTTACATCCTTATCCATTTAATCACACATTATACATGCCGCCTTTCCCACTATATTTTGAAACACCTAAATTTGACAGATATCGAGGGAAGGGTGATCCTAGAGATCATATCAGAGAGTTTTTAACGGCATGTATAGAGATTGCCTTAGAAGATACTTACTTAATGAGACATTAAAAATAACATAAACAAAAAAGGATATGCCTACAACATCCTCCTTACAAATAAAAGATATGGGCTATGGAGAGTATTCTATTGCAAATACTTTACGTGGGAAATAGTTGTCTCTTTCTCCTAAGTATTTTGGGAAACCTCACAATACAGTACAAAAATGAGACAAAGGAAAAGAAATTGTCAGATACACAGATTCATGCTCTTTCATTAGATGGGATGACTTTCAAGAAGAATCCTTGCACGAAGATGTTAACCATTGGATATATAGAGAAGAAGATCATATGACAATACCCAAAATACCCACAGATCAGTATGGCAATGGATTCAAAATGCTCCAGAGACATGGATATGATGGTACCACAGGCCTGGGGTTACAGAAACAAGGAAGACTAGAGCCTATTGTTCCTAATGATAATCCAGGGAATCAAGGATTGGGATATAAGCTCATGAACAACACATCACAGAAGCAAGACAACATACCCTTGACATACTAAATCAATCAATGAAACCGTTAGACTACATACCACAAAGGGATTTGTCCACACATGTGCTTCCATATTCATCTCAAACAGGTAATCAGGTACCCACATCGCCTAGTCTGGAATCAGATGGAAAAGACATGAGACAACTCCTACAAGAACCTAGTACTAAGTCATAAAATGATGTAGTTGCTCATACAATAGTAAAGGATAATGTTGCAATAGATGCAAGTTCACCACCACTAGCTGAATCTCATCCATGATTATTGTCACTACTTCTGCCACAAGAAATGACACACGCTCAACCTAACGAATCAAATGAAGAAAGATTACAAAGGCTTATACTAGGCTTAAGAAGGGTAACTAATGTCCAAAGAAGACCAGTCAATCTACAATAGAATCAGCAGCAGGAACAAGAAGAAATAAGTGATGATAGCTCACATGATGAAGCATACATTGAAAGTGAGACAGACTCTCATGACTATGAGTTCTTATCACTCCATGATTCTAGCCCACCAACAAGTGTAATATTAAGGTATCAAATAAAGCCTATACAAGATGAAAATACACAAATTCATTCAAACAATCAAGTCTTCATGTTATCAGAGTCTACTATAGAAGGGAGTAATGATTTACCCTTGGTACATTCACACTTGATTGATTGGGGGCAAGAAGGAAAACCAATGCTGGATTGGTTTGTAAACGATGAAGCAATTGCAGAATTTTTCAGAGACAGAGAGGGGTTTCCATAAGGTGATCACAAAGCAGGGTTTGCTATAGACCTAGATAGAACAACATACTTTGGAGAAGAAAGTGCTTCTACAATAGACACCTAGTTGGTCATATGACTAGTGAAAAATCTAAAATTCTACTTTAGCACCATTGTGATTATCACACCCAAGTAGGTTTCATTACTTACAAGTCAAGGCAAGAAAATAATTTAAAAAAAAATGCTATGCCAAATATTCATGTCAAGGCAAAAGAGCAATGATATATAACTGAAATATCATGTATACAAATGTAGTAAAAAGCTTGACTATGGGAACATACAAGTTACTCCATCAGGGCTATGGATGCCTACTAGCAATGGAGAAATATTTGATAAATTATAGTCTATAACCTCATCAAAGCTCTAAAAGCTTGCTGGCAGTGAGGCTCTATTCAGGATGCTTTTGAAGTTAGGATAATCCATGTAGCTAATCATATAGGATGCTATGGATCTTTAGTGAACACAAGAGCAGGAATTAACTCATCGACACACACATGGGAAAAAGAAGATCAAAGTTTCAAGAACCAATGGAGAAGTTTTCCGTGTCTCCATTTGTAAATCCTAGTCACTAAGTGTGTTTATTTGAATGTTCCAAAGGGCCTTAGGAATCGATCGACTTCTTATCTATGAAATGTTTTGCACCTCCATTTCAATTGATGTATTACAAATTCTCAAACAAACACAGTCAACCTTGTTCAAATAGGAAATGCTCTTCATCATGCATATTGCATTAACATAGGTGATGTTTAAAAATTTATTTATCTCCACATGCATTTTGCAGATCATCATGTCATATAGGTCTACATACTGGGGGCATAACTGAAAAAATCCTAAAAATTATATAAAGTCCTGAAAAAATCATATAATGTTCTTCAACAAAATATAAAAACATTGAAAAACACAAAATCCAAAAACATTAAAAAACTCAAAATCCAAAAACAATGAAAAACTCAAAATTCAAAAAAACTCAAAAATCTAAAAATAGTGAAAAACCATGAAATACCAAAAACATCTATATAATGATCCTGAAAAAATAATCCAAAAACATTCAAATATTGATCTACATAATCCAAAAATATCGGTAAAGCTCTTGGAAAATAACTAAAACTCGAAAATCAATCAATCAGAAAAACTTGCAATAAAATGTCTTGTGAGAAACAAATACCCTAGCAGATATCCAGCAAACACTTCGCATGAAGTTAACAAAGGATACAACTATCTAGTCGAACATCTGCAATCAACTGATCAAAACTGTCTTATCAATTGTATCATATCCATATCAAAGTGATTATTATCTTGTCTTAAACAGAAGAGGATACACTCAAAATCAGATAGGTCAGGCTTAAATGGGGTCCACAACTTTCTGAGATTAGACATTATCAGCCATCACATCAAGCAACTGAGAACGAAGGGACAAGGTCAGTATAACTGCTGAATTTTGTCGAGGCCAGTCTTTATCTTTTATCATTTGGCGACAGATATTGTTCCTATGCTACTCAAGGATGTCCACAATTGACTAGAGGAGTTATGATGGGCATTATCTTTTTCTTTGTTTGCTATTTGTGGTGTGAACCAATGAAATTTTAGGGAAATTGCTCTAGTGGGTGTCTATGATAGGAGCATTCAGCTATTGGATGCCACACATACCTCGACCCCTAGTGTAATTCCTAGAATGGAGGGTTCACTCCTTGTCTGCTATGTGTTTGTTTCTAGAATGAGATATCTTTACATCTTGGTTCCTTATACCCTGATGTGCTAAGCTTCATTGTTCAATAATAAGGCTCAGCAATGAATATATATTGCACAATAAAATATGTGACACGAGTTTGTGATTCTTTCAATTTCATTCTCATCTTCTATATTTATTGATAGTTTATTGATTTCTCATCTTCTCTCTAAATTGCATTCTTTCTAACATTCTATCTATCATTTGACTAACATTTCTTCACAGTGTACCTGAGTTAAAAATTTGTTTTGGCATCATCAAACAAAAACAAAAAAATGATTCCATATAGATTTTATTAGAAAATCATATAGGTTCCATTGCATTCATGTAGGTACCATTGCATTCATTTATATTAGTTAATATGCATTCATATAACTACCATTGCATTCATTAGTATAATTGATACATACATAACTACCATTACATTCATTAGCATCATTGATACATACATAACTACCATTGCATTGCAAAATCATATAGAATCAAATAGATATGCATCATCAAACTCATAGCATCATAAGCATACGTGGAAAACAAAACATAAATAGATCACTGTTGAAACCTGCATATCATATATATATAACTCAAAAATGATAATGTGTATGAATACAATAAACAGGCCTGAAGGCTTAGACAACATGATCAAAAAATGTCTCAACCAACACTGCCTCTCTCAGTAGGTGGATCCTGCCCACTAGATCCTACCCAAGGATGTCGAGGTGGTCCCATAACACCACCACTACTAGTCTATCGAGAAGTAGATCTACTCGATCTCCTCCCTATAAAGGCACTAAAACTAGGCTCGCTTTGATCCTTAGGGATAGCTCTCTCATAAGTTTGCCGATAGTATATAGCCTCCTGTATAGCGGTGAAATACCTATCTACCTAGTTACGAGCATTTGTACTTGGTCTAAAAAGATGATCAAATGCATCCATGGTAATTCGACCTCTCCGGATTGCCTCATCTCTCTCCCTCTGGAGACGATCCCTCTCAGCCTCAAGCACTCTGTAATCTGCATGGTAGGTCTCCCACTCGACATCTCATCTAGCAACCTCCTCCTCCAAACTCTGGATCTATGCTCTAAGAATTTGTGGATCATCCTCATCGCCCACCTATCCTCTTGCACCCTCTGGAGTAGGCACGTCCTCTAACTTTGGCATATCATCATCATCATCTCCATCCTTGCTGCTTGATGACTCTAAAGAATCATTACTATCCCCATTGCTGATAGACTCGGTGTCTCCACCAATTTATACATCCGCTCCCTCATCTTTCTCACCTCCTCCCTCGGCTCCACCCTCCTCTCCTCCTCAAACTCTCTCCCCCTCATCTATCCTCAAGCGCTATCTAGGATGGTGAATCTATTGTGTTGTAATCGGAACAACAAGATCAGTAAGTGGAATTGGCCTATGTCTGGCAAACCATGCATCATACTCCGACGTCGTCCTTGGATCTACTGCACCTCTACCCAAACCCTAGAGTAATGGTTGAAGAGCATCAAACTCAGTAGAAGCAACATGTGGCTGAATACAAACACCCCTATCAGATACCTCCCGAGATACACTAGCAAAATAAGCGGTAACCACTAGTGTCACCTGTACCTCACCAAACTGTCTCAATACCTGCCCTAGAAGATACATCTCAATAATCCATTGGGTTTCGAAAGTACTACTGATTAGATATCTTTTCTCTCGATAGAAAGGCAAGTACACTGCATCATTCGCCCAACTGGGGAAATCTAAGTATGGTCTCCAAATAAAATGCTGCAGTATGTTCAAGTGATGTCTCCAATACAAGGTGTTACCTGAAACCCTGTGTCTGATACCTATTGTGTACCTAAAAGCATACAACTCACTAGGTTGCAAATCAACATGAATAATAGGCCTCAAAATAGAAATATGCTCCCATGCCCAAGTCTGGAGCAGTGTCACACCACAACTGATAGACCAATATCCAAGATATACAATCCCATGCATCTAATAATACAACATGGCCAGTAGACATGGACCCCACACATACACTCATCGATGAACAATCATATCATGGAGCACTCTACCCCATCCAACTGAAAATATGTGACCTCGTCTGTCAAGTATCAACAAAATGCCAACAAAACTGCATAGTACAATATTCATGTCATCATAATCTAACCAGGCCCAAGGGATGTCATATCGGCCACTGATCTGCAAGTCCTGTATCTCACACTCAAAAAGTGCACACAATCTAGCAATTCCATCATCATGGCCATATAGAATTCTCTCACCATGAATCGGAATACGCAGTATACGCCATACATCCTCTAAAGTAATGGATGCCTCCCCAGTCAGAAGATGGAATGAACAAGTCTCAGAATGCCATCGCTTTATCAAAGTTGTAATCATGGCCCTGTTGGCCATAACCTCTGGTAAGAGTAATACATGATATAAACTGGAGCTGGAGAATATGCTCAATCTCCTCATCAAGTAAGTTAGCGCAAAGATCAAGTCCACTGGGTCTACTCGGTCGGTAGTATAACACTCCAATGTTCTCTTGCTACCAGAAAATTTTGAAAATATCAGATATTAGATCATGAAAAAACAAAAATATTTTCAAACACATGACAAAAATTACACATACAATCAATGCGTGATAGTTATTACTAATGCGGTATACTTATAGCTTTTGCGTGACATTAAGAGCTAATGCATAATGATATGAGCACATGCATAACATTAAACACTTATGCATGATGATATGAATGAATGTAGCACATTCTACACTAATGCGTAACAGTTAAGGTGATTGCATAACAGTTAAAGCGTTTGCGGTACAGTTAAGGAGAATGTGTGAAAATTGATATGCTAATGCGTGACGCAAAGGAAAAAATGATGACTGAAATTTCTTTTGAAGAATTAGAAAATAGCAAAAATATCAAGAAATATTTTTGGAAAAATACCATGCCGTCAATCCCAAGTGGTCTCTGATATGAACGTACTCGGTCAGACAGCTACAATCAAGCCCTATAACCAGGCATGATGATCAAATACTCAATAGAAAGTACAAAAAATTGCAGAGAAAACAAAGAACTTACCAAATTCCAAATGAGCAAATGAAAACCTAAAATCTCTATTTATAACTCAAATTTAGGGTTTTTCTGACACCTCGATGCCCATGGTCCCCGCCAGCTTCAAACAACTTGTAGCCTACTCACAAGATCTCGAAATGGAACAAAACTTCACATGCTTGCTCATTACACTGATATCGAAAACATGGACTCAATTGTTGAATTTTCCGACCACCTTTTCCGAGGGGGCATATTTACACTATACAGCAGTACCAAGGCATACTAGGGTAGAATTTTTCATTTTGTTTGAAACAATATCATTTCGACATTGTCTCAAAGAGGGGCAAATGTACACACCTAAAAATGTCTCATTGATCATGTACTAATTATTCGTCTAATTAGTTAAATAATTATTTAATTAATTTAATTAACTATTTCTTCTAATTTCATATTTCCTCATCATCTTACTAATTATTCTATTTTCTATTTCTATCATCATTTAATCATTTTAACCATTTTCTAAATATTGATTAAATATTTATTATTTAATTAATTTTGATTAATTCCCTAATTTAAATAATCTTTATTATTTAAATAAATTAATTCTCAATTTCTATCTCTAATCATCTAATCATTCAACCCTCTTCTAAATATTAATTAAATATTTATTATTTAATTAATTGTGATAATTTAAATAATCTTTCTTATTTAATTAAATTCCATTTCTACATAATTAAATAGTTTCTTTAAATTATTTAATTAACTAATTAATTCTTCTAATTCCAAATCCCCAAATTCTAATTTCATTTAATTCTCTAATTTCATTTAATTAACTAATTAATTCCTCTAATTTCTTCCAAATTCAAATACATGTGCATGATTTAAAAAACCAAATTGAAAATCAAAGTCAAGTTCTAAATATATTCAAATACTAAATTGAATTAAAATCAATTCATTTATTTGAATAAATATCATGTGAAGATTAAATTGAAAATCTAAGTTAAAATGCAAGCACATGCTAAATTAATTAATTAATTCAATTATCTCTCGAGTCTCTATTTTCATCTTCTAGTTCTCTTTGTCATCCTCTTTATTTCCTCCAATCATTCTTTTTCTTCTTTCAGTCATCTTTTTCTCAATCAGTTAACTCAATTAATCTATTCAATCTATTATGTTTCACCTCTAAATCAGCAGTTCAACTATCAATCAGCATGTGAGCTCACCTCAGTTCCACCTCTTGATCAATTTGTTCCACCTTTCAATCAATCTTCTCCAAAAATCTATAAATTGAGCATCCAATCTCCATTTTCAATAATCGCGAACTTTGAATCTTTGTGTCACTTGCAGGTTACTAGCGCAATATATGAGAGCCATCATAACACAGAGAAGAGAAGAGCAAGTGAAGTTATACGCAGTCATCAAATAGGGAGTCTTTAATTGATTTCATTTATAGTTCTTATTTTGCTTGATTGTGTTATTTCATTGTCTATTTGTTAGAATTCTTTAATTAAATAGGGATTCGTGATTTCCCTTTGAATCTAATTGATATTTTATAAGATGAATTTTACATGCACACAATATATATACTATTGAATCTTTAAATATAAAATTTGCACACAAAACTTAATGAAAACTTTCAATGAAACTTCATAAATCTATTATATATTCAATTTAATGCATTCATTTCTTGTAAAATGCATCAACTATTAAAATCAATATAAAATATTTCATACATGAACTTGTAAAAAAAGTTAAATAAGATCAACATATATAAAGTAATTTATATAAAAAATAATTAACTCACAGTTCTGGTAAACATGTTACATTAGTACTTTGTGTTGGAATAGTACTAATATATTAGATGGTAATCTCTCTAAGTGGTCATTTACTAAGTAAACATGTCGAATTAGTACTTCGGTATTGGAGATGAATTAGATGATGCAGTCGGCAATTCAAGAAAATCATGTCATGTCATTGCTTAGTAGGTCATATTATGGACCTATTCTAGGTGGACTATTATGCAATGTCATACTAAGTAAACATGTTGAATTAGTACTTCAGCGTCGGAGATGAATTAGATGACAAAGTTGGCAATTTGAGAAAATTTTGCTATGTCATGGCTTAATAGGTCCTATTATGGACCTATTATGCTATGATTGCATAATAGGTGGACTATTATGCAATGTCGTGGCATAATAGGAGCTATTATTCCGTGATGGAATAATAGGTCCTATTATGTCGTGACATGATATAATAGGACCAACTATGGACCTATTATGCAATGTCATGGCATAATAGGACTTATTATGCCGTCATGGCATAATAGGTCCAATTATGCAATGACATGATATAATATGTCCTATTATGCCCTGACATGACATAATAGGTCCATAATTGGTCCTATCATACTAAGTAAACATGTCGAATTAGTACTTCAGTGTTGGAGATGAATTAGATGATGAAGCTGGCAATTTGAGAAAATCGTGTCATGTGATGGCTTATTAGAGGTGGACTATTATGCAATGTCATGGCATAATAGGACATATTATGCCATGATGGCATAATAGGTCCTATTATGCCATGACATGATATAATAGGACCAACTATCAATCTATTATGCAATGTCATGGCATAATAGGACATATTATGACATCATGAAATAATAGGTCCATAATTGTTCCTATCATACTAAGTAAACATGTCGAATTAGCAGTTCAGGGTTGGAGATGAATTAGATTATCAAATTGGCAATTTTAGAAAATCATGTCATGTCATGGCTTAATAGGTCCTATTATGGATCTGTTATGCCATGATGGCATAATAGGTGGACTATTATGCAATTTCATGGCATAATGGACTTATTATGCCTTCATGGAATAATAGGTCCTATTATGCCATGATATGATATAATAGGACCAACTATGGACCTATTATGCAATGTCATGGCATAATATGACTTATTATGCCGCCATGGCATAATAGGTCTTATTATGCAATGACATTATATAATAGGTCCTATTATGCCACGAAATGGCATAATAGGTCCTATTATGACATGAAATGACATAATAGGTCCATAATTAGTCCTATCATACCAAGTAAACATGTCGAATTAGTACTTCAGTGTTGGAGATGAATTAGATGATGAAGTTGGCAATTCGGGAAAATCATGCCATGTCATGGCTTAATAGGTCCTATTATGGACCTATTATGTCATGATGGCATAATAGATGGACTATTATGCAATGCCATGGCATAATAGGTCGTATTATGCCATGATGGCATAATAGGTCGTATTATGCCATGACATGATATAATAGGACCAACTATGGACTTATTATGCAATGTCATGGCATAATAGGACTTATTATGCCGTCATGGCATAATAGGTCCATGATTGGTTCTATCACACTAAGTAAACATGTCAAATTAGCACTTTAGTGTTGGAGATGTATTAGATGATGAGGTTGGCAATTCGAGAAAATCATGTCATGTCATGGCTTAATAGCTCCTATTATGGACCTATTATACCATCATGGCATAGTAGGTGGACTGCTATACAATGTCATGGCATAATAGGAATTATTATGTCATTATGGAATAATAGGTTCTATTATGCCATGACATGATATAATAGGACGAACTATGGACCTATTATGCAATGTCATGGCATAATAGGACTTATTATGTCGTCATGGCATAATAGGTCCTATTATGCAATGATATGGTATAATAGCTCCTATTATGCCATGACATGACATAATAGGTCCATAATTAGTCTTATCATACTAAGTAAACATGTTGAATTAGTACTTTAGTGTTGGAGATGAATTAGATGATGAAGTTGGCAATTCAAGAAAATAATGTCATATCATGGCTTAATATGTCCTATTATGGACTTATTATGCCATGACGGCATAATAGGCGGACTATTATGCAATGTCATGGTATAATAGGACCTATTATACCATGATGGCATAGTAGGCCCTATTATGCCATGACATGATATAATAGGACCAACTGTGGACCTATTATGCAATGCCATGGCATAATAGGACATATTATGTCATCATGGCATAATGTGTCCTATTATGCCATGACATGGCATAATGTTTCCATAATTGGTCCTTTTATACCATGACATGGCATAATAGGACCATAATAGGACCTTTATGCCACGACATGGCATAAACCTAAGCCTAAACTTCGATATCTAAAATTTGAAGAGTAATGTTAATTACTTTTAAGGTTATACTAATAGTGGTAACTTTTGTTTTGCCTAATGAGGATTAAGAACAATTTTGGTACATATGATCAATTTAAGGAATTGGAATGGTGGCTTGCTAGAAGTGGTTCAATTTTTTCGTTTATTGGTTGGAAGGCCCAATACCTAAAAAATAATTTCTAGAAACATTTAACGGTCCTATTGTGCCATATTTTGGAATAATAGGACCTATTATGCCATGATGACATAATAGGTCCTATTATGCCATGTCATGGTATGACATGACCAACTATGGACCTATTATGCAATGACATGGCATAATAGGACCTACTATATTCCTATTATACCATGACATGCCTTAATATGACATGATGACATAATATGTCCTATTATGCCATGACATGCCATAATAGGTCCATAATTGGTCCTATTATGTCATGTCATTATTACTCTCAATAATTTTAGAAGCGTAGGTTCACTCTGAGAACTAAACATACAAGTATCCATCATAAGATAGGATCTATAATTAACATGTATATACCTACTAGTGAGTAGGAACATTTGTGCATGACCAATCATTGAATAATGCAAAAGCAAGACAAACACATATGATAGAATGAAATAAAAAAATGAATTTAGAATTTAAGAAATTTAAAATGCCTAAAAAAGTCAACTAATCATTATATTATCAAGTTAGAAAATATATCTTTAGATCACAAAATAAGATAAGGCATAAAAGAGTTGATTCAATAAGTAAGTGAGTCGATTATAGATATAATCATATATACAAATAGAAGCTCTACATTTGTTTCTCTCTCCTAGACATATAAATAACTAAAATTTGATCACAAAATAATATAAGACATACAAGAGTTGATGCTTGAGATTACCTTGATGAAAAATAGAGAATCCATAATAGGGTTGGCCAAGCCCTTGATCTAATAAATTGAATTCCATTCTTAACTTCATCATCATCAATTTATTTTCTTGTGTATTACCTAATAATTCCCAACCTTTTGTATTTGATATTCCAACTACTATTATGTTGGCAAATCCACACTCCAACGAGAAATTGTAGGTGATTGAAGGTATTGTCATTGATGGCAACCTTTCAATCCTATGGCACCGACACAAGCACAGACACCGGCACTGGCACTAGCGAAGATTTTTACCGGCACCTTGGCCGACAAGATTTTTTTTATTGTATTTTGTATTTAATTGTAAAATCTTTTTGTAAGCCGACAAGGCGAATTATATTAGGACTCATATAAGTATGAGATCTTGTAAATCATTTGTAAGAAGCAAAAAATACATTGAAGGAATGTAATAGGCAGATGCGAATATTAAGGTAGATTTGGAATAGGTTTTGGAAGAAGTATGAGCTTAAACCGGTACTGAACCTGGCATAGCAGATGTTGAACTGAAACAGTACATGACATTGGATTTATATAATCCACTTTTTTAAGTCAATGAGACTTCCCTTTTGTATTTAAGCAGTGAGCTTTAGGAAGTCGGCCTTCCTGCATGTGTAGGCCCCTATTGTATCAGTAATATTCATTTATTGGCCAGTGAGCGAATATTGTGGGTCACAAATCCCACCAAGGTTTTTCCCACACCAGTTTTCCTCATTAAAAATATTGTGTTATGGTGCGCTTTCTATGTTGTGTTTATTGTTCTTATTTATTGCATTAATTCTGGTTTACTGGTACACTATTTTGGAATGCATTTCATTTAATAAGTTCAAAAAAACCATTAACCAGTCAGATACTGATTCACCCCCCCCCCTCCCTCTCAGTATCTTTGGGAATCCTAACATATTATTCCTACTACCTTGGATGCACTTTATTAAAGTGATTAAAATATTAATGTTGGTTTAAAATATACAACTTTTAATTAAAAATCTACAACATCTTCTTAATAAAAATTGTAAGATTTTCACTAATGCAATTCCCAAACTATTCTAGCAATACAGCAGTACCAAGGCATACTGGGGTAGAATTTTTCATTTTGTTTGAAACAATAGCATTTCAACATTGTCTCAAAGAGGGGCAAATGTACACACCTAAAAATGTCTCATTGATCATGTACTAATTATTTGTCTAATTAGTTCAATAATTATTTAATTAATTTAATTAGCTATTTCTTCTAATTTCATATTTCCTCATCATCTTACTAATTATTCTATTTTCTATTTCTATCATCATTTAATCATTTTAACCATTTTCTAAATAGTAATTAAATATTTATTATTTAATTAATTTTGATTAATTCCCTAATTTAAATAATCTTTATTATTTAAATAAATTAATTCTCAATTTCTATCTCTAATCATCTAATCATTCAACCCTCTTCTAAATATTAATTAAATATTTATTATTTAATTAATTGTGATTTAATCTTTTAATTTAAATAATCTTTCTTATTTAATTAAATTCCATTTCTACATAATTAAATAGTTTCTTTAAATTATTTAATTAACTAATTAATTCTTCTAATTTCTTCCAAATTCAAATACATGTGCATGATTTAAAAAACCAAATTGAAAATCAAAGTCAAGTTCTAAATATATTCAAATACTAAATTGAATTAAAATCAATTCATTTATTTGAATAAATATCATGTGAAGATTAAATTGAAAAGCTAAGTTAAAATGCAAGCACATGCTAAATTAATTAATTGATTCAATTATCTCTCGAGTCTCTATTTTCATCTTCTAGTTCTCTTTGTCATCCTCTTTATTTCCTCCAATCATTCTTTTTCTTCTTTCAGTCATCTTTTTCTCAATCAGTTAACTCAATTAATCTATTCAATCTATTATGTTTCACCTCTAAATCAGCAGTTCAACTATCAATCAGCATGTGAGCTCACCTCAGTTCCACCTCTTGATCAATTTGTTCCACCTTTCAATCAATCTTCTCCAAAAATCTATAAATTGAGCATCCAATCTCCATTTTCAATAATCGTGAACTTTGAATTTTGTGTCACTTGCAGGTTACTAGTGCAATATATGAGAGCCATCATAACACAGAGAAGAGAAGAGCAAGTGAAGTTATACGCAGTCATGAAATAGGGAGTCTTTAATTGATTTCATTTATAGTTCTTAGTTTGCTTGATTGTGTTATTTCATTTTCTATTTGTTAGAATTCTTTAATTAAATAGGGATTCGTGATTTCCCTTTGAATCTAATTGATATTTTATAAGATGAATTTTACATGCACACAATATATATACTATTGAATCTTTAAATATAAAATTTGCACACAAAACTTAATGAAAACTTTCAATGAAACTTCATAAATCTATTATATATTCAATTTAATGCATTCATTTCTTGTAAAATGCATCAACTATTAAAATCAATATAAAATATTTCATACATGAACTTGTAAAAAAAGTTAAATAAGATCAACATATTTAAAATAATTTATATAAAAAATAATTAACTCATAGTTCTGGTAAACATGTTACATTAGTACTTTGTGTTGGAATAGTACTAATATATTAGATGGTAATCTCTCTAAGTGGTCATTTACTAAGTAAACATGTCGAATTAGTACTTTGGTATTGGAGATGAATTAGATGATGAAGTCGGCAATTCGAGAAAATCATGTCATGTCATGGCTTAGTAGGTCCTATTATGGACCTATTATAAGTGGACTATTATGCAATGTCATACTAAGTAAACATGTTGAATTAGTACTTCAGTGTTGGAGATGAATTAGATGACGAAGTTAGCAATTTGAGAAAATTTTGCCATGTCATGGCTTAATAGGTCCTATTATGGACCTATTATGCTATGATTGCATAATAGGTGGACTATTATGCAATGTCATGGCATAATAGGACCTATTATGCCGTGATGGAATAATAGGTCCTATTATGCCATGACATGATATAATAGGACCAACTATGGACCTATTATGCAATGTCATGGCATAATAGGACTTATTATGCCATCATGGCATAATAGGTCCAATTATGCAATGACATGATATAATATGTCCTATTATGCCATGACATGACATAATAGGTCCATAATTGGTCCTATCATACTAAGTAAACATGTCGAATTAGTACTTCAGTGTTAGAGATGAATTACATGATGAAGCTGGCAATTTGAGAAAATCATGTCATGTCATGGCTTATTAGAGGTGGACTATTATGCAATGTCATGGCATAATAGGACATATTATGCCATGATGGCATAATAGGTCCTATTATGCCATGACATGATATAATAGGACCAACTATCAATCTATTATGCAATGTCATTGCATAATAGGACATATTATGACATCATGAAATAATAGGTCCATAATTGTTCCTATCATACTAAGTAAACATGTCGAATTAGCAGTTCAGGTTTGGAGATGAATTAGATTATCAAATTGGCAATTTGAGAAAATAATGTCATGTCATGGCTTAATCGGTCCTATTATGGATCTGTTATGCCATGATGGCATAATAGGTGGACTATTATGCAATTTCATGGCATAATAGGACTTATTATTCCTTCATGGAATAATAGGTCCTATTATGCCACGATATGATATAATAGGACCAACTATGGAACTATTATGCAATGTCATGGCATAATATGACTTATTATGCCGCCATGGCATAATAGGTCTTATTATGCAATGACATTATATAATAGGTCCTATTATGCCACGAAATGGCATAATAGGTCCTATTATGACATGAAATGACATAATAGGTCCATAATTAGTCCTATCATACTAAGTAAACATGTCGAATTAGTACTTCAGTGTTGGAGATGAATTAGATGATGAAGTTGGTAATTCGGGAAAATCATGCCATGTCATGGCTTAATAGGTCCTATTATGGACCTATTATGCCATGTCATGGCTTAATAGGTCCTATTATGGACCTATTATGCCATGATGGAATAATAGATGGACTATTATACAATGCCATGGCATAATAGGACATATTATGCCATGATGGCATAATAGGTCGTATTATGCCATGACATGATATAATAGGACTAACTATGGACCTATTATGCAATGTCATGGCATAATAGGACTTATTATGCCGTCATGACATAATAGGACTTATTATGCCGTCATGGCATAATAGGTCCATGATTGGTTCTATCACACTAAGTAAACATGTCGAATCAGCACTTTAGTGTTGGAGATGTATTAGATGATGAGGTTGGCAATTCGAGAAAATCATGTCATGTCATGGCTTAATAGGTCCTATTATGGACCTATTATACCATCATGGCATAATAGGTGGACTATTATGCAATGTCATGGCATAATAGGAATTATTATGTCATTATGGAATAATAGGTTCTATTATGCCATGACATGATATAATAGGACGAACTATGGACCTATTATGCAATGTCATGGCATAATAGGACTTATTATGTCGTCATGGCATAATAGGTCCTATTATGCAATAATATGGTATAATGGCTCCTATTATGCCATGACATGACATAATAGGTCCATAATTAGTCTTATCATACTAAGTAAACATGTGAAATTAGTACTTTAGTGTTGGAGATGAATTAGATGATGAAGTTGGCAATTCGAGAAAATAATGTCATATCATTGCTTAATATGTCCTATTATGGACTTATTATGCCATGATGGCATAATAGGCGGACTATTATGCAATGTCATGGTATAATAGGACCTATTATACCATGATGGCATAGTAGGCCCTATTATGCCATGACATGATATAATAGGACCAACTGTGGACCTATTATGCAATGCCATGGCATAATAGGACATATTATGTCATCATGGCATAATGTGTCCTATTATTCCATGACATGGCATAATGTTTCCATAATTGGTCCTTTTATACCATGCCATGGCATAATAGGACCATAATAGGACCTTTATGCCACGACATGGCATAAACCTAAGCCTAAACTTTGATATCTAAAATTTGAAGAGTAATGTTAATTACTTTTAAGGTTATACTAATAGTGGTAACTTTTGTTTTGCCTAATGAGGATTAAGAACAATTTTGGTACATATGTTCAATTTAAGGAATTGGAATGGTGGCTTGCTAGAAGTGGTTCAATTTTTTCGTTTATTGGTTGGAAGGCCCAATACCTAAAAAAATAATTTCTAGAAACATTTAACGGTCCTATTGTGCCATATTTTGGAATAATAGGACCTATTATGCCATGATGACATAATAGGTCCTATTATGCCATGTCATGGTATGACATGACCAACTATGGACCTATTATGCAATGTCACGGCATAATAGGACATATTATGCCATCATGACATAATGTGTCCTATTATGCCATGACATGGCATAATAAGTCCATAGTTGGTTCGATCATACCATAACATGGCATAATAGGAACATAATTTGCCATTATGCCATGACATGCCATAATAGGTCCATAATTGGTCCTATTATGTCATGTCGTTATTACTCTCAATAATTTTAGAAGCGTAGGTTCACTATGAGAACTAAACATACAAGTATCCATCATAAGATAGGATCTATAACTAACATGTATATACCTACTAGTGAGTAGGAACATTTGTGCATGACCAATCATTGAATAATGCAAAAGCAAGACAAACACATATGATAGAATGAAATAAAAAAATGAATTTAGAATTTAAGAAATTTAAAATGCCTAAAAAAGTCAACTAATCATTATATTATCAAGTTAGAAAATATATCTTTAGATCACAAAATAAGATAAGGCATAAAAGAGTTGATTCAATAAGTAAGTGAGTCGATTATAGATATAATCATATATACAAATAGAAGCTCTACATTTGTTTCTCTCTCCTGGACATATAAATAACTAAAATTAGATCACAAAATAATATAAGACATACAAGAGTTGATGCTTGAGATTAACTTGATGAAAAATAGAGAATCAATAATAAGATTGGCCAAGCCCTTGATCTAATAAATTGAATTCCATTCTTAACTTCATCATCATCAATTTATTTTCTTGTGTATTACCTAATAATGCCCAAGCTTTTGTATTTCATATTCCAACTACTATTATGTTGGCAAATGCACACTCCAATGAGAAATTGTAGGTGATTGAAGGTATTGTCATTGATGGCAACCTTTCAATCCTATGGGGCCAACACAAGCATAGACACCAGCACCGGCACCAGCGAAGATGTTTACCGGCACGTTGGTCGACAAGATTTTGTTTATTGTATTTTGTATTTAATTGTAAAATCTTTTTGTAAGCCGACAAGGCGAATTGTATTAGGACTCATATAAGTATGAGATCTTGTAAATCATTTGTAAGAAGTGAAAAATACATGGAAGGAATGTAATAGGCAGATACGAATATTAAGGTAGATTTGGAATAGGTTTTGGAAGAAGTATGAGCTTAAACCGGTACTGAACCTGGCATAGCAGATGCTCAACTAAAGTAGTACATGAAATTGGATTTATATAATCCACTTTTTTAAGTCAATGAGACTTCCCTTTTGTATTTAAGCAGTGAGCTTTAGGAAGTTGGCCTTCCTGCATGTGCAGGCCCCTATTGTATCAGTAATATTCACTTATTGGCTAGTGAGCGAATATTGTGGGTCACAAATCCCACCGAGGTTTTTCCCACACCGGTTTTCCTCATTAAAAATATTGTTTTATGGTGTGCTTTCTATGTTGTGTTTATTGTTCTTATTTATTGCATTAATTCTGGTTTACTGGTACACTATTTTGGAATGCATTTCATTTAATAAGTTCAGAAAAACCATTAACCAATCAGATACTGATTCACCCCCCCCACCTCCCTCTCAGTATCTTTGGGAATCCTAACATATTATTCCTACTACCTTGGATGCACTTTATTAAAGTGATTAAAATATTAATGTTGGTTTAAAATATACAACTTTTAGTTAAAAATCTACAACATATTTTTAATAAAAATTGTAAGATTTTCACTAATGCAATTCCCAAACTATTCTAGCAATACAACATTATGATTGAATATCTTAAGTGATATTCATAGATTGTTATATTATTGATGACATTGTCATAAAGTTTTCTATGGGTGTGATATATGTTCTTAAAATATTGCTAGACTAAATGCAATAGAAATAGTAGAAAAAATACATTTTAATCCTCAAACATAATAGACAATATAGGCAACAGCCCTTATACATTAGCTCATGAGTGTTGGAAATTAGTTCACATCATATCAAACATATTGTTCGATGATACTATTCATGTATAACTTGGGCCACAAAAAAAAAATCCTTGGATAAATGGGAGCCGACTATCCAACAAAAAAAATGGCACTCCCATACACAAAAGCTATTCATAAAAGCTTGGGCATGGTATGGCATTCCATCCCCACAAATGCAAGAAATTTGACATTACCTAATCAGAAAAGTGGTTCCAATGACATGATAAAGTTGGCATAAGGTCACCAAAATTGTGGGACAACAATTTCAACCCACATGAGGTTGTTGGCATACACTAACTGAAATTGTGGGAGAACAAGTTCAAATTTCATGAAGTTGATACAAAAGTGCAAACCATGTGTGGCAATTGGAGGAACTTGGTCAGGAACATAAATGAAAATCCATGACAAGCATAAGTGCCATATGCAAGGGAAGGGTGCAAAGAGGTGGGAAATAAAAGAGGTGAGCATTAAGTCAAAAATTAGAGGAGTTCCTAACATATTGTTTGTGAAAAATTGGTCAAGTACCATACACGTAGTATCATCATGAAATGATGTAGGATGAAACCATAGGGAATAAGAAAGGGATATTGAGTGAAGAACATAACATGTTTGTAGTTGATGAAATAGTGTAGGATGACAAACTAAGGGAAAAAACAAGGGCATATCAAAGACAAAAGAAATGATTCTGATCTCTGTTGTCTTTGATATGCACCTCATTCTCCCTTCTTTTTCTACCTTTCATATAGAACCCACTATCATAGAAATCCTATTGAACCCATTTCTCTCATGCGTGCACTTTTCTCTCCTACTAACAACACAACATGTAGTTTACTGAACCTATCTACCATACAACTCATCCACAACCCAAAAAAATGGCATGGATTAAGACCATGTCTTAGATCATGGGTGTTGGGAATCAATTCATATTAAAATCAAACATACTATTTGATAATATGATTCATATATAACTTGGTCTAAAATAAAACAATCTTTGAATAAATGCAACATAAAAGACAAAAGCCACACATATAAATCCTTAAACATAATAGACAATATAAGGAACTGACCTTACATATTAGCTCGTGGATGTTGGAAATTCATTCACATCATATCAAACATACTCTTAAACAACACCATACACAAACAAAGGAGGAGGGAGAAGCAGGTTCTATCAAAGACAACTAAGAGCAAAGTTGTTTATTTTGCTACTACATGATTTGTATGATAGATGATATTGGTTTTATTGGGTTGTATAGTGTTTCCTTGAAATTCATAGTGTTAGGGATGTTTCCATTCTTGGTGTTGGTCCATTTTTGAACTTGGCCAAATTTAAACTTTTAAGTCCTAGTTCATAGTCAACCTTTTCCAAGTTTTTAAGTTCTAGAGTTCCAAAAATGGTCGATTTCCCAATAGTTCCAAAAATGGCTAATTTCCCAATAGTTCCAAAGTTCCAAAAATGGTTTATTTCCCAATAGTTCCAGAGTTCCAAAAATGATGGATTTCTTGATAGTTCTAGAGTTCCTAAAATGGTTGATTTCTCAATAGTTCCGGTGTTCCAAAAATTCCCGATTTCCAGACATCACTGATTGACAACTCTAAAAATGCATCCACAAAAAGTTACAAATTTTATAGATCTAAAAGCAACCCACCTAATATTTTGGTGTCAAATAGTAAAATAGGGTAGGTAGAATAAATTCTTAATTAATAATCCCAAAGAGGTTTAAAAGGAAATAATATTATTAACAATCAATTAATTGAAAACACTAAGGCACAAAAAAATATAAAGGCCTAATAAATAATTAAACCATAGAACCCAGATAAATATTAAAGCCACAACACCCAAATAAATATTAAAGCCACAAACATATAAATAAATAATAAATAATCCTTAATAAATAACAATAATATAAAATCACTTTTGCATGTTTCTCTTATTCAACTCATTCATGAGCACTTTGCTAGTCTGCATGGCTCGTCTAACCCTAGTTCACCCTCAGTTTCAGATGGGTATGAAATGGAAACTAGTGTGTCTGAGGGTAGTTTTGATGGAAATTATAACTAAGAAGAAGAAATTACCCCCCCTCCTAATAAGGTTCCTAAAAATTCCCCTTTAAATAGGTTTTCGAGTAAACAAGAGCTCTCTATGAAAACCCAATCCAAAGCAAAAAAGAAAGGAAAGGCCCTTCCCCCCAAAAAGTTGGTATCTTACTCTATGGACTCGTCGGGTGATTCCCTTGATATGTCTAGCTCCCCTAAAGGTTAACATTCTTCTCACTCAGCCACTGATAGGGAGAACATGCCGAGGTTTCCCAAAGACCTAAAACCGGAGGACCACTATTTTAAGTAGGACAAGGAATATCCAAATGATGTTTTTGGCTATAGCCAGAAATAGAGTAGTGGACATCTTTAGATTTTTTTAATGTGTTTTTTATGAAATCAAAGACATTAACCTTAAGAATAGGGTACTTGCAAGAAAACTAGATGGGCTAGTTGAAAAAGGACAGCCTCAGAAGGTAGAAGGGGTAGTTTGGATTGAGGAAGAGAAGCTTTCCATGGAGGATTGTCTACAAAGAACTATCAAACTTTTGGAAAAGATGAAAAGAGAAAATGAGAGTAAAAGCATGCACTTGGAAGGAAAAGTCATTAAAATCAGGGAAACTTTGAATGCAATTATGAAACAAAGCCACAAGATTGTTAAATACTCTATGGCCACTATGAACACAATGGTGGATAAGTTACGTCCCAAAAGGGTTCCCTGATTGTGGACCTCAATGTTGACAGAGAAAAAGACAAGAAAGAGGAATCATGTCCCTCCAAGAGAACTAGAGCCAACCTGAAGTGAAAGGTGGAGTCCTCTAATCAAGACCTCCAAGACCTGAAAAGGGCGGCCTAAGAGCTTAACACTCTAGAAAATGAGATAGTTGAGACTTTAAATTCTTTAGGTGAATTTTTATCTGGATTTAGTTTTCATTGTCTTTTTGTTTATCTTGTTGTCTTTTTGTTTGCTTAATAGCTTTCCTGTGCTGGTGAACTTAGACTAATTATTTATTTTTAGTTTGTAACGATGTGGTTTCGGGTCCCTGTAAAACCTTCTTTTCCCTGAATAAAAAACAATAATATAAAATCATTAATTAAATATAAAATAAAGGGGTAAACATTAATGAATAGTAAACCCAAATAATCTCTCATTAATATTAAATATTAATGCCAACTATTAATTTAATTTATTATTATAAACTATACAAAGCAATTAATTTATTAATGAATTAATTAACCAATAATCGCAACACCTCAAGACAACCCAATATAGGGTAACATAAAATACCACATGACACCACAAGACAAGTCTAACCAAGATACAAAGATTGATAGGATACCAACTTAAACCTAGAGTGTAGAATGGGATCTCATGTCACCTCCAATGAACTTGCCATTGGGATGAAGACATGCTTAGACCTATGAAGCCAGGTGGAGTTGATGTTTCGTACTTGCAAACCCGTCACCACCAATACATGCACAACAACATATACCGTAATATATATCATAAAATACATAGACAAGTGAAAGGGAATCACAATATCATATCGTGCTCATAAACAAATGGTATGACATCGTCCCTTACACAACCACAGTAGAAGATAGTCATGACAACCAAGCATGAAGTGAGGTTAGTATATAGTGTGATATCATCAAATCACCATAACAAGTATAAATCCCACATGAATAATAAGTGTATGTAGATCATCAAATAAGAGTCCATCATAATAATGGTCCATGAATAACATCAATCATATGAAATCATAATGTCAACATAGACATGATATGCCTATCATCAATAGTGAAGTATCCAAGTCATAGACAAATCCATAAGCATCTATCAAAAGTATTATAAAATAGTCTAAGATATCAATATAGTCTATCAATGCACAAAAGGAAGAGATGAATCAGGAAGGGGCACTACAAGCAGATGTCATCATTGTTTTTAAATTTTGTGGTACCATAACATCATTTCATCCTCTGTGTTTTATTCTTGGCACATATTTTATTCTTACATCACTAAATTTTATGCCATCACCTTACTTTGTCATTAAAACAATGGTTTTTGGGATTGGCTATACATGAGGTGGAATGTTTTATGGCATGGGAAGAGGTTGGATGCATTTACTTATTTAGAATTTTCCATATATTTTGGCATTGTAGAGTTGGCTTCCATTGAGTGAGAGTGGTTTAATTTTATTAGTTCTGGGTGTATTTTTTGGGTTTGTTCTGTCTTATGTGGAAATGGAGGCAATTTTTACTCTCCATTTCACCAAGAAATAGCTGGCCTTTCTTGGCATCATTTCAGACTAGCAACTGGGTAGAATTTTTCATTGTGATGAGGAGGCCTTTTTCAAAATCATTAAGCACCTTCCAGGATTGGAATACCTAATCTCTGAATATAGATACAGGACCAACATGGACATTGTGTCGATGTTGGTGGCTTGGGGTTTGAATTTTGGTACAAAAGCTGAGGTTGAATGGGTTTTGAAATCTTGTGTCCCAACCCATTCTTTGTGTGGTTTGGTTTCTTTGATGGCAAGGGTAATTCTGGGGCAAGGATTGAGGAGACCCTTTGGGGAGGGAGTGATCCCTGACCAAATTAATGTTGAGTATCAGTCATTTCTATTGTGGAGGGATGGTACAGGTTGTGTGTTGAGGACCAATGAAGCTCATGAAGCATGGGAAGACATGATGGTTTATGTTCGGTATGTGAAGATTGAGAGGGATATGACGCATACAAAAAATGAAAAAAATGACCGCAAGATAAAGATAAAGACAGAGTTTGCAGATGGACTAGGGTGTATGTCTGGCCAAAATGTGGCTTGAAAGATTGTGGGAGATGAAGGATGGTGTGCGCTAGTGAGGAATCGAACAAGCATAAAGTTTTTTGCCCTAGTCCCGATGTTGCAAGGATACCAAACACTCTATTCTTCATGAGCGTCGGTTGCCCTTTATTTTAGGTCTTTATCTTGTTTATTTTTGGTTACTTGTCAATGTGTTTATGTATTTAAGTATATATAGTAGTATATGTAGGCTTGGTGATCAAGTTGGGATTGTCATTTTTTGGCTTGACAATCTATGTATGTAGGATGTTGTACAAAGTTGGCATTTTGGTCTTGGGCCAACTGTATGTATGTAGTTGCAAAGGAATGGATCTAGGGGTGGTCACTTGTGCTTTCAGGATTTTTGTATCTCCTGTAAAACTTCTTATTTCCTATATTAATAACATATATATTACCAATGAAAAATAAATTTAGATATGATTGAGTGTTATGAAACCTTGAGACAAATATTTTTGATAAAGCATTTGATATTGACATAGATATGTATTGAATCAGATTCAACTAGATGATTACAATAAACAATACGAATGGTTATAAAAGTAAAACCCTACATGAAATCATAGATGAGAATTAAGTTAGATCATGAAAAGTGTACCCATCCTATGCTTTTTATTATATTATAAATATTTTTATTATTATACATCTTATTATATATTTCTATCTTATTATAATAATATATATTTTATTTAATTATATTATTAATAATTTATCATAATTTTTTTGTCGATAATAGGCATATGTCGTTAACATATTAATAATCTAAAAGGAGTACATTAGTTTGTTGTCGGAGCTAAGCTATGCTCCAGGCAAAACTACCTTACTTCATGAACTTTTACAAAATGGCACAAGACAACCACCATACCCACTATGTATACATATTCACCATATATGTTCCAAAGGACAAAAAATGGAAGAAAAAAATAGCATAAACTAACAGATTGATAGACTACACTTATATTAACAATAGAGACCAAATTGAACTACAAATTTATAACCTAGGACTACTATCAAAATTCCTCGCATTGGACTGCTACCCTCTATCTAGAGCATGGAAGAGGACCCAAAATCCATGTATACCAAAAAAAAAAATTTGTTGGAATTGGATTGAAGCACTACCTCTTCTTTTTCTTTTATCCAAGGAAACTCTAATCAATACAAATGTACTCACCATCAGGGGGCAGATGCTTCTTAGTGGTGCAAGAGCACCGAAGGGTCCTATGAGACCTCACATATAATTTGGGATGTTGAGTATAGCAAGGGTAAATAAGGTCATTTTGATCGAGACCATTATCCTCTGAATCACTTAGGAGTAAAGGATGTCCCAGTGACCTCAAGATCCAATCTAGGGCCTCTCTTCATCTCCATGGTAGACCTCTTAGACTATTCCAAACTTCCTTCCACCTATTGCATTTCAATGCCACTTGCCACAACTGATTATGGCTCACACCTTTCCATAATCAAGTAATCCTTCCACCAATCCTGACCATTAGTTGCCTTTAGAATGAGCTATTTTTATAGGAAATCAATATATATTGCTATGACCAGCTTCCTTTCCTTGAAAACACTTCCATCATGCATAGAGAGTATAGGGCATTTTTCTACCACATTGTTGTCAGTACAAACATCTCTCAGTCCACTTTGGGTGTGGTAGTCCACCGAGAAGGAAACTATAAGGTTATCATTCACATTCCCAACTAAATGATTCAAATCACCAAGGAACTCTTTGCAAAACACATTGTGGCATAACTATAGAGCCATGAACTTAGATTCACCCATTACCAGAAAGATAGACACAAATACCACTGGGATATCACAATTCATTCTATATCAATGATCTGTCATGATGAATTCTTCATCAAGTATCTAGGTGACAACATGAATATCAAAATCATCAATAGGGTTGAGGAGTTCACACTAGAGTTTGTGTTTAATCTCCCCTATGAAAGACTTCTATCACTTACATGATGTGAGATGTAGTGCAAGTTCCATGTCGTAAGAAACCCTAACTGAGAACCATGGTTTGAAAGGAAACAACCTGTGAAGAAATGCTAAAAGAAAACCCTTTTTATTTCCATCGACCCCATAATGCCATTATTTCACATGAAATGTAAACGTCAAGTCTCTCTACATAAATATCTAAAACACTGCATATATCATCATTATTATAAGCCATGAATTCCTCCAACTAGTTAAGTGTCAATCTAATAGTTTAATATGCTCTTCGTCTAATTTTCACCATTGCCTACTCAAAAAAAGTATTGCTAAGAGTGTAATGTTGTATTTAGTAGGAAACTTGAAATTACTTCATTCCACATTCTGTACATAGCTAATGTACCTATGTGGTCATGTTGAGTCAACAAGATTTAAACTAAATCTATTGATATGGTCGTGCCAACCACATCCGTAAGCAATCCTAATCATCTTGTTTCTTGCCACTTGACTAGCCATATATTTTTTTATGAGGCCTAATCCATTCATAAAATGTTCAGATGATTATTCTCATATATTCTCATATTTACCAATTTATTCACTTCTTGATTAGTTTCTTTATAGATATGATTGATGGTGAAATCATCAAAATTGTCAACTAGTTTTAAGGCTTGCTCAAGAAAGCCATTTAGTTTCCTGTTCAAATTACATTTAGTCCTAACAATATTAATGACCAATACAAAATCACCTTCTATCTCTATTTTTTTTATCTCTATCTTGCACAAAATTAATCCTTTGACAAGGGCCAAAATTTAGCTTCATTATTAGTTGAGACACCCAATGAAGAAGCCATCTCTACTACTTCTTGACCATCCCAATCATGAATGATGCATCCCACTCCTGCCATCCCTAGGTTTCCATGGGAGGCCCCATAAAAAATCCATTTATACCATTCTATTTGGTGAAAATCCATCTAGCTTGAGCTCTCATCATATTTCTTTCCATGCCTCCAGGGCAAAAAATGCAAGAATTTTCATGCCAAACTAATTTTTCCTAACTTGATTATCCCATTTCGAGAAAGTGCATTTCTTATTTTTGTGACTACTATTTCTATTGTTCATCACTTTAACAATTAAAATTTTGTTTCAGCCCACAACTGCTCAACCTCAATTTGAGTTTCCTTAAAACATTATCTTTTATGTTTGTTCTAGAGCTCCCATGTCAAAATTGAAGGGCTACATGTCCAAAGGTTATGAAACAGGATCTTTCCATATAGATCCAACCAACTTAAAAATAATGAAAATATGTCATTAGGAAGAGATATTTTCCAACCAAGTTTTGTGCATAACCATTGCTAACACGGTTGAGTGTAAGGACAACCCAAAAGAATGTGATTAACTAATTCTTCCACCCTCATATATAGAATACATCTAGAAGGGCCTTCATACCCCAGTGTCTTGAAGAATTCTACTGTCAATATCATTGATTGAGTGGCCACCCATGCAAATAACCCTGCCTTTGGCAAACATTGTTTATCCTAACATAGTTTCACCAAAAGAATGAGGTCCTTCAGCTGATTACTTATTCTTATTTCCCTATAACGTTCTTTGGTGTTATATTTACCTAATTTGGATTTCATGCAGACCAGTTGATCCAATCCCATTTTAAACTTAATTACTCTATCTTTCAAAATTTGTCTTAGCTCTCCTAGTCCAGCTTCATTTAGCTGCAATCCATCCATCTCATTCCTCTTCTACCCACTAGATATGGAATCCTCCTAACCATCTAAATAATCTCTATCAAAGGATCCCTACTATTTTTTACAATATGGTTTGATTATGTCTATATTCATTAACTTGTCTATGGTAGGATAGCCCCCCCAAGAGTCCTTCTAGAATATGGTTGATTGACCCTCTCAAAAATCCCAAGAAAGATGCTTGTAAATGAATGGCATACAATCTAGTATGAAATTCCATACCTTTGAACCCTTGGGAGGGGACTCGTATCTAAAGATACCACTAGGATCCTTGTTGGTGTAATTATTTATTCATGTTGGATATAATTACACTTTACTTAAGTTTACTTAGGTACATGCACAACATTTTAGTTTACATATGAGACACTTAGGGAGATGTGATACATTGGGAGTGTGTATGTAGGAGAATTTCCACCTTTAATGATGTGATCTTGTTATTACTCTATCATATCCACTTATTGTAGAGTGATAATTCCATCTTCGGTGGGTGATCCACCTCATGTGGAATATTTTACTATTTTCCCCTACCTACCCTTGCATCTCATTGAGACACATGTCATCATTGTGTGCTCTCTTGAGTTTTAGCCTTTCCTTTATAAGTAGGCTCATCTACATTGTATTAAACAACTTGTGATGATCTGGTTGATCAATATTTTGCATCATTGATTTGAATAAAATATATTCTTATCAATATTTTGTCTTTGTCTTGTGTGCTATCAATTGGAATCTAGATGTTTGCCAATTTTCACATGGTATTAGAGCCTTTGGAGTACCATTGGTTTGCCAATTGAGAGAAATTTCATGCTATTTGGGGTTTTGTATTTTGGAGCTTTCTATTGTAGATTGTTATTACCTTTTTTGGGGTCAAATATGAGGTCACCATTGGATTTAGGAGGTTTGAGAAAGTCAGAATCTCCTTTTGTTTTGTCCAAATCTGATGCCCGAGGCCAAATTTAGAGTTGTTTGAAGGTGGAGGGTGGTGACTTGTCCTAGCAGTGATATACAATTTTGGAGCATTTTTTGGTAAAATTTGTCATTGTCATTACGCTCAAAAGGTCCAAAAACCCCAAGATCGCTTATTCTTTTGTCCAAATCAGAGCTCATCACCTCAAGGTGAAAAAATCCCAGTCTTGCCTCGTCGTACGTTCTTGCAGGTACAGGACTAAATAATAACTTTTTTTAAAATTATTTTTTGTTTGATTAATTTTCAAAAAAATTAAAAAATTAATTTAAATTCATTTTTATAAGGGAGGGTGCTTTATTTTTTATTTTTAAGAAGGAATTTGATTTTTTTGGGGGCAAGTTTGTACTTGTGGCCGCACAGGTACAAGCTACGAGCACTGCAGGACCCTGTTCCCAACAGTGTACCTACGGGAAACCCAGGACCTATGGCCCATAGTGTACCTGTAGGTGACAGCAGTACTCTAGCCCCTACAGTGTACTTGTGGAAGGCCCACAAGCCTTTTTATTTTATTTTAAAAAAATTAAAAACTTTGTTTTAATTTATTTTTTATTTTATTTTTATGTATTAAGTATCATAGAATCACAAATCTCATTTTTTGCCAAGTAATCAAGTAATCCTTCCACCAACCCTAACCATTAGTTGCCTTCAGAATGAGCTATTTTTATAGGAAATCAATATCTATTGCTATGACTAGCTTCCTTTCCTTGAAAACACTTCCATCATGCATAGAGAGTAAAGGGCATTTTTCTACCACATTGTTGTCACTGCAAACATCTCTCGGTCCACTTTGGGTGTGGTAGTCCACCGAGAAGGAAACTATAAGGTTATCATTCACATTCCCAACTACATGATTCAAATCACCAAGGAACTCTTTGCAAAACACAATGTGACATAACTATAGAGCCATGAACTTAGATTCACCCATTACCAGAAAGATAGACACAAATACCACTGGGATATCACAATTCACTCTATATCAATGATTTGTCATGATGAATTCTTCTTCAAGTATCTAGTTGACAACATGAATATCAAAATCATCAATAGGGTTGAGGACTTCACGCTAGCGTTTGTGTTTAATATCCCCTATGAAAGACTTCTATCACTTACATGATGTGAGATGCAGTGCAAACTCCATGTCGTAAGAAACCCTAACTAAGAACCATGGTTTGAAAGGAAACAACTTGTGAAGAAATGCTAAAAGAAAACCCTTTTTATTTCCATCGACCTCATAATGCCATTATTTCACATGAAATGTAAATGTCAAGTCTCTCTACACAAATATCTAAACACTGCATATATCATCATTATTATAAGCCAGGAATTCCTCCAACTAGTTAAGTGTCAATCTAATAGATTAATATGCTCTTCGTCTAATTTTCACCATCGCCTACGCAAAAAAAGTATTGCTAAGAGTGTAATGTTGTATTTAGTAGGAAACTTGAAATTACTTCATTCCACATTTTGTACATAGCTAATGTACCTGTGTGATCATGTTGAGTCAACAAGATTTAAACTAAATCTATTGATATGGTCGTGCCAACCACATTCGTAAGCAATCCTAATCATCTTGTTTCTTGCCACTTGACTAGCCATATATTTTTTTAAGAGGCCTAATCCATTCATCAAATGTTCTGATGATTATTCTCAAATATTCTCATATTTACCAATTTATCCGCTTCCTAATTAGTTTCTCTATAGATATGATTGATGGTGAAATCATAAAAAATTGTCAACTAGTTTTAAGGCTTGCTCAAGAAAGCCATTTAGTTTCTAGTTCAAATTACATTTAGTCCTAACAATATTAACGACCAATGCACAATCACCTTCTATCTCTATTTTGTTTATCTCTATCTTGCACAAAATTAATCCTTTGACAAGGGCCTAAAATTTAGCTTCATTATTAGTTGAGACACCCAATGAAGAAGCCATCTCTGCTACTTCTTGACCATCCCAATCATGAATGATGCATCCCACTCCTGCCATCTCTAGGTTTCCATGGGAGGCCCCATAAAAATACAATTTATACCATTCTATTTTGGGAAAGTCCGTCTAGCCTGAGCTCTCATCATATTTCTTTCCATGCCTCCAGGGCAAAAAATGCAGGAATTTTCAGGCTAATTTTTCCTAACTTGATTATCCGATTTCGAGAAAGTGCATTTCTTATTATTGTGACTACTATTTCTATTGTTCACCACTTTAACAATTAAAAATTTTGTTTCAGCCCACAACTGTTCAATCTCAATTTGAGTTTCCTTAAAAAATCATCTTTTATGTTCCTTCTAGAGCTCCCATGTCAAAATTGAAGGGCTACATATCCAAAGTTTATGAAATTGGCTCTTTCCATATATATCCAACCAACTTAAAAATAATGAAAATATGTCATTAGGAAGAGATATTTTCCAACCAAGCTTTGCGCAAAACCATTGCTAACATGGTTTAGTGTAAGGACAACCCAAAAGAATGTGATTAACTAATTCTTCCGCCCTCATATATAGTATACATCTAGAAGGGCCTTGATACCCTAGTTTCTTGAAGAATTCTACTGTCAATATCATTCGTTGAGTGGCCATCCATGCAAATAACCCTGCCTTTGGAAAACATTGTTTATCCTAACATAGTTTCACCAGAAGAATGCAGTCCTTCAGCTGATTACTTATTGTTATTTCCCTATAACCTTCTTTGGTATTATATTCACCCAATTTGGATTTCACCCAGACCAGTTGGTCCAATCCCATTTTAAACTTAATTACTCTATCTTTCAAAATTTTTCTTAGTTCTCCTAGTCCAGCTTCATTTAGCTGCAATCCATCCATATCATTCTTGTTCTACCCACTAGATATGGAATCCTCCTAACCATCTACATAATCTCTAACAAAGGATCCCTACTATTGTTTACAATATGGTTTGATTATGTCTATATTCATTAGCTTGTCTATGGTAGGATAGCGCCCCCAAGAGTCCTTCTAGAATAGGGTTGGTTTACCCTCTAAAAGGTCCCAAGAAAGATGCTTCTAAATGAATGGCATACAATCTAGTATGAAATTCCATACCTTTGAACCCTTGGGAGGGGACTCATATCTAAAGATACCACTAGGATCCTTGTTGGTGTAATTATTTATTCATGTTGGATATAATTACACTTTACTTAAGTTTACTTAGGTACATGCACAACATTTTAGTTTGCATATGAGACACTTAGGGAGATGTGATACATTGGGAGTGTGTATGTAGGAAATTTCCACCTTTAATGATGTGATCTTGTTATTACTCTATCATATCCACTTATTGTAGAGTGATAATTCCATCTTCGGTGGGTGATCCACCTCATGTGGAATATTTTACTATTTAGCCCTACCTACCCTTGCATCTCATTGAGACACATGTCATCATTGTGTGCTCTCTTGAGTTTTAGCCTTGCCTTTATAAGTAGGCTCATCTACATTGTATTAAACAACTTGTGATGATCCGGTTGATCAGTATTTTGCATTATTGATTTGAATAAAATATATTCTTATCAATATTTGATCTCTCTTGTGTGCTATCAATTGGACTCTAGATGTTTGCCAATTTTCACATGGTATCAGAACCATTGGAGTACCATTGGTTTGCCAATTTAGAGAAATTTCATGCTATTTGGGGTTTTGTAATTTGGAGCTTTCTATTGTAGATTATTATTATCTCTTTTTGGGTCAAATATGAGGTCACCATTGGATTTAGGAGGTTTGAGAAAGTCAGAATCGCCTTTTGTTTTGTCCAAATCTGACGCCCGAGGACAAATTTAGAGTCGTTTGAAGGTGGAGGGTGGTGACTTGTCCCAGCAGTGATCTGCAATTTTGGAGCATTTTTGGTAAAATTCATCATTGCCATTGTGCTCAGAAGGGCCAAAACCCCCAAGATCACCTATTCTTTCGTCCAAAGCAGAGCTCATCACCCCAAGGTGAAAAAATCCTCGTCTTGCCTCGTCGTACATTCTTGCAGGTACAGGTCTAAATAATAACTTTTTTTAAAATTATTTTTTGTTTTATTAATTTTCAGAAAAATGAAAAAAAAAAATTAAAGTCATTTTTTATAAGGGAGGGGGCTTTATTTTTTATTTTTAAAAAGGCATTTGATTTTTTTGGGGGCAAGTTTGTACTTGCGACCCCACAAGTAAAACCTACGAGTACCGTAGGACCTTATGCCCCATAGTGTACTTGCGGGTAACCAAGGACCTATGACCCATAGTGTACTTGTAGGTGAGAGCGGTAGTCCAGCCCCTACAGTGTACTTGTGAAGGGCCCACAAGGCTTTTTATTTTATTTTTTAAAAAATTAAAAACTTTGTTTTAATTTATTTTTTATTTTATTTTTTTGTATTAAGTATCATAGAATCAAAAATCTCATTTTTTGCTCATTCGAGCATCCACGTTACAAACTTATTACAGATACCAACTCCACTAGCTCCTTTTGAGCACCAAACTGGAAACAACAATTGGAAGACCAAGGGTCACAACTTAGAAAACCACTTTAAACAACAACGTAAGACCAAGAGTCACAACTTAGAATTCTACACAAAGGTGTCCCTAATGGGAGTTGAATTTGGGTCTCCACATTGAGAATTCAATTCTTTAACCAACTAAGCTCAACCCCTTGGACTTTAGTTTTTTTTTTTTTTTTAATTTATTTTAATAAAGTTTTTAATAAATAAATTTTTAATAATGTTTTTAATTTATTTTGTTTTTATATTTTTTATTTTCTTAAAATAAAAAAATCCAAAAGAAATGCATGTGTTTTTTTTACTTTATTTGAATAAAGTTTTTTTTTTTTAAATTCAAAAATAAAAACAATATTTTTTTTTTTTAATAAATTTTTTTTTTCAAGCATGGATTATAATAATTATTTTTATTAAGATTTTTAAAATCTTAATAAATTTTTTTTCATTTAATAAGCAAAAATGGGAACACTTTTTTTTTCTTATCACTTCATACCTGTATGCATTGCTTCCAACCAACAGTCAAGGTGGCCTCTATTGCTCCTATATTTTTCTTGTTGACATCCCAATCAAAGGCATCTTCATCTGTAGTATTCAACAGGGCATCTTTTTGGTGGCATCATTTTGATGTTTCCAGATTTGCACTATATCATGTTGTATGCTCTTGCATGAGCAATGTTGTACTCACACTATCATAAAGTGCAACACCTCATTGTATCTTGTCTTTGATGACTATTTGATGTAATCCTCTTGTATGTATGTAGATTAGGAATATCTTGTGAGACTTGGTGCATGGCTCCAATTCAGACTTAGATTGTACACATTTGTGCATGGCTCCCATGAGACTTTGGTTGTACTAGTATTTCTGCCATTTATGAGTATCTAATTGATTCTCAAAGTAGGTTGTCTCCATTCTTGATCTTTATCGTGTTGAAGTGAGTGATTCATCCTCATCGACATTGGTACCTATTTTTGTGACACTTTGACATTATTGGTGCAGTATTGGCTCTCTTTCTTCCTTATGGGAAGGTATTTTAGTCAATATCATTGGACCATCTTTGCAGAAGATTTTACATCGAGGGGGGGGCTTCATGGTCTCTTCTTCTTCATCATTGAGAGAATTGTGTGCTTTCATCATCTCTCTTTTGGGGGCGAGTTTTTTGCCATATGGTTTTTCTCTCTTTCTCCGTTTATGAGAGATTACATTGGTTTGCATGCATTTGCATTTGTACATGGGTACCTAACATGGCCTTGTAGTCAAGACCCATCATGCATTGCTTAGTTTCATTGTAGACTTAAGTGCATTCCCCTAAGTTGCACTTAAGGGGGGGGGGGTGTTGGTGTAATTATTTATTCATGTTGGATATAATTACACTTTACTTAAGTTTACTTAGGTACATGCACAACATTTTAGTTTGTATATGAGACACTTAGGGAGATGTGATACATTAGGAGTGAGTATGTAGGAGAATTTCCACCTTTTATGGTATGATCTTGTTATTATTGTATCATATCCACTTATTGTGGAGTGATAATTCCACCTTCAGTGGGTGATCCACCTCATGTCGAATATTTTACTATTTAACCCTACCTACCTTTGCATCTCATTGATCCACATGTCATCATTGTGTGCTCTCTTGTCTCTTAGCCTTGCCTTTATAAGAAGGGTCATCTACATTGTATGGAACAACTTGTGATGATCCAATTGATCAATATTTTGCATCAATACAATTTATTCTTATCAAATATTTTGTCTCTCTCTCTTGTGTGCTATCAATTGGACTCTAGATACTGATAAATTCTCACAATCCTCACTAGCTAGATATTTGTTTCATAAGATTTTGAGCCATTTTATTTGATGACATGTATACATTTTCCATGCAAGTTTCGCTCCTAATGTCTTGTTCTATGAAATCAAATTCTAAATTCCAACACTTCCCTCATCCTTAGCTCTACACATCTTCTTCCATGAGATCACATAAAACTTCTATTTTTGCTCAAGCCCTTGCCAATAAAATTTCCTCATACACTAAACTATGCTATGATTAACTCCACAAGGATGAGATAAGAAAGATAGTAGATAGATGGGCAACACTAATAAGATAGTTTTCAGCAACACAAGTCTACCTACCCATGACAACCACTTGCCCTTCCAAGATGACAACCATTCTGTCATCTTTTCATTGAGTGGATCCCATAGCTTCATATTTCTTAGCCCTTTTTCTAATGGGATACCTAGGTAGGGACAAGGGAGCTTGCCTATAATATATCCCAAAATACATACAATGTTTGATTCAGTGCTCTCATTAGTATTAAAAAAGTAGATAGCTTATTTCTCTTTACTTAATCTTTTTCTTAATGCTTTGTCATATATGTGTAGGAAAGCTCTAAATTGTTTGGCCTCCTTCCGCATCCCTTAGAAGAAAGGTATCATTTGTAAATTATTGATGAAAACATGGATCCAATCTACTGGATATCTTGATGCCTTCCAACTTTCCAATCATCCTGGTGTGAGTTATTGATCTTCCTAAGGCTTTAGCCATTATTATAAGAGAAATGGGGAGAATCGGTCCCCCTGTCTTAAACCTGGGGACACCTCAAAAAACCCCTCTAGGTACTATTTACTAGGAGTAAAAATATAGGGCTAGAAATGTAGTTGTATATCCATTTAACCCACTATTTATTGAATCCAAATGCCACAAGATATTTGCAAAGGAACCTCAAATCTACTTTATCATAAGGTTTTCTAATGTCTAGTTTGATGATCATACTTGAGACATTATTATTTTGGATTGAATAAATTCTTCTTGGGCTATGATCATACCATCTAAAATGGATTTGTTCAAGACAAAGCGAGTTTTCTCTTCTGAGATGATCGTTGGCAGAATTTTTTTAAGTCTATTCACCACAATTTTGGCCAATAGCTTGTATAGCATATTTCATAAAGAGATTGGTCAAAATTCATCCAATATTTTGGGATTCTCCGTCTTAGGGATCTATAAGGAAGTTAAGTAGCCGAATAAATTCCTACACTAACCTTGAGAGGAGGATAATATAAAAACTTTTATAGATCATTACAAAAGTTATATAAACTTAACAAAAATAGACATAATAGCATGCATACCACAACAGATTGATTTATATAGGGAAAAACCTTTTGGGAGAAAAACCCCACACTCGAAAAGCCACCCAATATATTATTTAAAAATAAATAATAGATTACAATATACTTGAAGAGTAAGCTCTTCACAGGAGTACTGCTAATTAGAGATTCAAAGGTAACTCAATAGATATCAAACTCTTTCAGACAACATCTATCTCATGCACCTCACATATAGGAGATACAATGAAAGATGTGTCAAAACACACATCAACAGATGTTCCTCCCTTTATGACTCATTTATGTCTCCAATGCAATTTTATATTTTCTATTCCAAGAGTCCAAACATCCGAAGACCATAACTTGTGAACTGGATGTCTGATTGACAAACTGTTTGAAGCATCAAAAAGCTCATGAAGTGATATATCACCTCGTAAACCTCTACACTAGTTATGCCAACTTTTAAGGGTATTATTGAGGGTCTAAAGTCCTCAAAATTAAATTTAAACCTTTCATCACACCTTCCAAAAACAAAAACTAATATCTTCAAAACTAGCTATGATCTTGCGATAAAAGTTTAGTGGCATGGTTATCTAGCCAATCCAAAGCTTTGGGGAGAATTTTGCACCATTTTGTGCTCAATCAAAAACCTACTATACATAGTAACCTCATGTAAATGCAAGGCTGAGACACCATTTTCCCAACATTCTCCCACTTGTCGAACACCTTGCAAGAGAAAATGAATTATCTACACAATAAATTAATTTCTAGGGGCCATGAGACCCATAGACTCTGAACACCATTTGAACTTCTATGCGCTCACAAAATTAGTTAAAGAATCTGCAACATTCATCAAAGTCTCTACCTTAACCTACTTCACCCTATCATCTTCAAGAATATCTCTGACAAAATGATAGTGGACATCAATTTGTTTGGTCTGAGCATGAAATGTCACATTCTTAGCTAAGAAAATTGCAGTTTGACTGTTACAATAAACTATCACTGCACTTTGTTTTATTCTAATATCTGAACACAATCTCTTAATCCAAATGGCTCTTTTACAAGCATGGGTAGCTACCATATGCTCTACTTCCATAGTGGATAAATTAATCATAGCCTATTTCTTACTCATCCAGCTAATTGCACCACCAAATAAATTAAACACATAAGAAATGGTGGATCTTCTACTTTCAAATATCACCTACCCAGTTTGAATCCACATAACCATGAATATCAAGGGAAATCAAGACTTGACTTGTTGACTATATAGGAAATGAAGATAAAATGGGTGAAATAAGGAGCTACTGATTTGGGATCATGCTGTAACTTTGGATTTGAGGTATTTAGACTGATACAAACCTACCCTACAAATTTGGAGAAAAGTCAGCGGGACCATGTGCAACTTCCACACGGTCCTCCGAAAAAATCCACAAGTCGAAAAAGGTTTTTTCGTATCTGCAAATGAAGCCTAAATCTACAATTACAGTCACACACCTGCAACGTACACATAGAAAAGAAGAAAAGAAGGATTGTGGATAGGGGTTTGCCTTAGTCAAACCCCAGTTGAGGAATTAACCTTGAAAGAAAGTAATTGCAAATGCTGAAATGAAAATAATAAAAATGTATACCTTGTAGATCTGCAATTTGTTGATGATGGTTGCTTTTCTTCTTGAATGTAATCACAAATGTTGCATGAAATGGCATGTAACATGACAAAACCTTAACATACACACATGCTTGAAAATGAATGTTGTAATGTTGCTCCAATCGATGAATGAGGAAGACACATGAAGAAGACGATGTTTGAAGACTTGGAGACTTGAACACTTGATGACATTAATGGAGACCTTCCACTTGTTTACCCAATTTTTGCTTATCTTTTCTTATGAAAATGAGAGGACTGGATCCCTTTTATACTTGCCTTGGAGGGTTAATTATCATCTCACCGAAGGCCAATGTAGTGGAAATTAAATCCCGAAGAGAAAATTAGGTCTAAGGGTCAGATGGACCCATTTTGAGGCCACACAAAGAGGGAGGACAAGGGTGCCATGCACCCGTCCTAAGGGTATAAGGGTGCCAAGGTCCTGTTCTAAGGGGACAGGGGTGCCACACAATGGTTGTGCCCATTTTTGGGGCCTAAAACATGGTCTAAACAAGTTTTAAAGTGCAAAAATAAGGCCTAGTTCGATGGTGGAGGCATAGATGGATCCCGATAAAGTGTTGGAGATGATATCACCAAGGTAGGGGGCTCAAAATATGGTCAAAATTGCAAGGGGTGCAATTTTATGACACTACACCTTTCAATCTCTATAGTTTAGCAACTTTCAAATGTTTATATCCTTCATACAGGGTTTCAAGCTTCACCCAAATCTCATGTATAGTCTGCAATCCCATCACATTACTCATCTATACATCAATTAGGGAACTCAACAATGCTTCCTTAGCTCTTATATTATGTTCAACATATTTGATCTTATCAACAATAACATGACCATTCACAGGAATAATGTATACATTATTTTTAATCATCCAATAGTCTTCTCTAAGATAGTTAAGGTGAACTTCCATTTGATGCTTCCATATATAATAATTAGTTCCATCAAATCTTAGACTCTCCTTCTTGAAAATAACAACTTCCATCCTAGATCTCCTCAAGCGGACAAGCTCCTTCTAGAGAATCTAGTCTGATACCAATTGTTGATAGTAGGGCAACAATAATGTAAGAAAACTGAGAAGGGGGGGTGAATCAGTTTTCACCAAACTCAACCAAATTAATCCCAACTTAAGATTTGATTATGAACAACAATAACATAACTAATTACCACATCAACAATACACATAACACAAGGATTTTTGACATGGAAGATCAGGTTAAGGGAAAAACCACTGTGGGAATCTACCCACAATAAGATGATAATCTAGAGTAGTATGTGCAAATATTACAATGGGTAATGCATGTGCATTCAAGCACACTGCCTAGAGCTCACTGCTCAAAAAAAAGGAGGGCTACAACATAAAGGAGGGTTCAATGCCTTACAAAGATCATCCAGACAACAACCTTAATTACATGAACTGAAAGAATAACATTTCTAAATGCCTGATTATAGTTATGGTTAAGCACACTATTTGCACAATAACTCTTATCTGCTCTTTGACACTTCTGAAGGATAGATTCTCTTGTTCACTCATACAATACCCTCATACAACTCACACATTCATGCAGACACATGATTTACATGATTACAATGCCTATTTATATGATCATCAACCTTAACCCTTAAGGTCGGTTCAACACATAAGACCTAATTATTAAATTACATCAAACGATACATAAATCTATAATTGAACCAATACAATGTTAGCAAGGACATAGCATGGACCCAAATCAAATCCTTGGACATGCTAGACCATAAAATAATTTTCCAAGATCATTCGCAACATGGTACACCATCGAATATGTCGCATAACATGAAGAATACCACCAGATCAATAAAATATTCATTAACGCACACCATGATCAATGCGTACAACCAAAACATATAGTACATGTTCATAGAGTATCAAAAAGCAATGTGAATTCCATCACAATCACCACAATACCTCGAATAATAAGATTCATCATTACTACATCACCAGAGCTCAAGAACACCAACTGACAAACTAAAAGATATGCTTGTGAAGTTCTAAATCATGAACCACTCGATCAGAGGATACACATGAACATCCCATACATTCTCCAAAATCTGTAACTCAATATATAACCATTCGAGGGCAATATGGATCAACTCCGCAACATAGAATACTAAGAAACCAGTTCACATACTGAGCCTCACAACTTGACCAAATCACCACATAGCATCATGATACTCATACTAAATCAACTAGAGATGAGTATCTCAAAATCCAATAATTTGCATCAGCACATTTGCAACAGATCACCAAAGCAACTCTCTGCAACAAACTAGTTCACTGCAACATAGGAATATGTTGACATAAATGACAACAACGTATCCCAACAACTCTAATATCCAATAGATAGCTCTGTCATTCATCTGATCTCATCCGTTTGCTCGATCAAAAATATTTTCAATCCTAACTGTCCGTCGAGTCTCCATTTTTCTATAAACTGACCTGACTCTCCCTTCAATCAATTCATCCCTTTTTTTAGTAATTTTATTTTTTCATGATTTCAAGTAATCATTTAGATTGAGCATTGTTATTATGTCTGTATATGGTGAAAATGGATAACAAATAACAACAATATTGCAAGGCTAACATGAATCCAACCACTAAACCCTAGCCTAACAATGAACAAAGATCCACCATAACATATGAAGATTACCTAAGACAATGCAAAATAACTCAAAATCACAAAGATTATACCATCACATGTCCAATAGGGTTTTGATCTCCATTCTTCCTATCTCCATTGATCTTGCTTGATATACTTGCTCTCAGATTTTTTGTATGCACAAGAGCTCAACAAAGAATGGAATGTGGTTGCAAGTGGAATTGTAGTGTAGCCAAGTACTCCAAAATCAGTCATTAGGGTTTTATAATGAAGAAAGCATCTTCTTAAATAGAAGACACAATATGAAATGGAGGGTTAAGATTGAGAGGTGTAAAAAGAGAGGTCGGCTAGGATTAGAGGGTAGGTAAAGGAAACAGTAAAATAATGAAAGAGGTAGGTAGTGTAGGAATTAAGAGATGAATGACATGTGTCATGTGTAGAAAAAGATAATGAATTAATTAAATAAATAAAGATTTATTTAATTAATAGAAGGAGTAGGATAATTAAATAAATAAAAAAAATATTTATTTAATTTAGAAAAAGGATAATTTAAATAAATAAATGTATTTATTTAAATGAGAAATAAGGCTAGAAGAGGATAAATGAATTAATTAAATAAATAAAAATTTATTTAATTAATAGAAGAATTAGGCTTAGATAATTAAATAATTAAAATATTTATTTAATTAGACATGACAATTTTGAGTGTCTACAATGTCAATTTGTCCAGATAATCATTACTAAGTCATCTTTAATCACATATTTTGAATAAAGCTCATACACCATCCACTTCGCTTTCGTTGTTTCATGCACCTTGCCTTTTGAGAGTGGCATATCAACGTTAGAGCTCAAAGGAAGCACATCGAGTTCTAATTGAAGGAGCATGGTTAATGGTTTGCATTTACTTTGTGTTTTGTTTCAATTACTTTGTTGGCTGGATTAGGAAAGTTAGCTTTCAATTTCAGTTTTCATGATTAGCTTAGGAAATATTGCATGCATGTTTTGATTTTCAAAACTAACCCCCTTTTTCCTCATCTACAATCTTATTGGCAAAAAACAGAGTCTGTTTAACCATGTTACATGGCTAAGAAAAAAACTACATGCTAATTAGGGCTTGAAGGATTTCTAGAATTGATTTTTTTTTTTTTTGAAAAGGGAAACTTAAAAATATTAAATTTCCTAAAATAAAAAAACTTTCTCAAAATTGAACATGGTATCAGAGCACAATATTTACTTCAACAACTTTGACATCAGGAAATTCATTGCAAAAAAGGTAATCTCGAGAGGAAATTACATACTTTATAAGACTTTGGTGTTGGGGGTTCATCTGCTTCTCTTGGATCCCATAAGTTGCTTTGGCCTCGTGAACACGATTAAAAATATTTCATTCATTCATAGCCCTTAGCCTATCATTTCAACTTGATTAGTCATTTATTGATTTCAAACACTAAACTAGTTATTATCCTTCCACACACAAGACAACATTATACTTTTCACAATCAAATTATTTTTTCTATCATCATTTATGTACAAGGCTGTGATTTAATTTAAAATTAAAAGAGATTAAATATATTTTTATGACCATTAAACTCAAAACAATTTCCTAAAGTAGCATAAATTTTATGTCAAATATATTATATATATATATATATGTGTGTGTGTGTGTGTGTGTGTGTGTGTGTGTGTGTGTGTCTGTGTGTGTGTGTGTGTGTGTGTGCACATTCGCTCCAAGTTCTTGCTATGAATCTACACCTTACAAGTTTGGAAACTACGATAGTTTGATGAAAGCCTTTCTAGATTTTATAGCCTCCTTAAGGCAACATTTCTCTTATGAGGGAGTTTCTATTTTAAAATTTCATTTGTTTAACTATGGGAGAAGGTTTATTCCAACACTAAACCCATGTTCCTATGTGGTTTCTCAAATTAATCTCCTAATTAAATTTGAGTACTTGGAGTGTTCCCATGCATTTGCATCGAGATTTGCCCTAACACTTTAGTACCAATAGATAAAATAATCATTTTTTTTTTAGCTTAAGCCCTTTTTTCCTTTCACTGAAGAGCCATGACATATCTAGAATACTTATTTTTTACAGAAAAGCAACACATTTGAATATTATATTAGAGTCAATTTTCTATCACCATTCTCAAATTTAAATACACTAATTTATTGCATTTATTTTCTTATAATAAATTAATTGTTTAAGTATCAATATTCAATAGTCACATTAATTAGTCTTGATTAATTTATATTAATCTGTGTATTTTATTTAATTAACCTAAATCAATATTAAAGAACGCTTTTTTTTATTTACAATATTATCACTTTTATTGACTCGTTAGCTTACAATTTAAAATATAAATTTAAGTCAATCTTACTTATCAAACAATTTTTCCATCACATTTACCCCTTTAAAATTACCCTTGAAATACTAGAACGTATGACCAATCACATTTATGCTTCGACGGTATAGAAAGTTTCTTTTGTTGTAGATATATGTTGCTATCAGATGAAACGGATGCGATTGAACGTGGAAGACCCGGTGCGAAATAGATAAAAGCCCATGCCAAAAATCTTCGGTATTTGTATTTTCGGGTGATCACCGCTCCAAAAGTCTTTTCTATTTTAACTACCCGCCGTGCAATGTTCCTCTCAACTCCACGCAGCACTAATGAACGAAACACTATAATTTTAACCATCAACTTAGTTTTGTCAATGGCTGTCAGCTTCAAATTTATATCGCGATTCATGGCCTATGAGTCGTGGGCTCCTCCACCATTGCGTAACTTATACGGGACGGTGTGCATGCACATAGCATGAATTTGCACCTTTCACGTCTGGGAAATTGGGACTTTCGAAGCAACCCAAGAAACGAATTTTCCATGTGGTTCTCTTTAAAAATTTCAGCCCATTAAATTTGAAGCATTGCTTTAAGTGGTCCTAATTTCGTGTCAAAATTATTATATGTTGCAATATGCACGCATTCAATAGTATGAATCTGCAGCTTACGCGTTGGGAAATTGGGCCTCTTTAGTGAACTCCTTTCTAAATTTAAGTGATGTTTCGGGGAAATTACTTCCATCTTTGAATTCATTTCCCCTGCATTTTAACACTTCAGCGATGGGAGAAATCAGGGAAAAGTTCTGCTTAAGCCTGTTTTTTGTTTCTATAATGTTTATTCAACTGAAAAGTTATGGTGTCGTAGTCGAGGGTAGAGATATTCTTTCCTTGGGCGCCTCCATTACTGGAAATCAGACACTAATCTCAAAGAATGGCACATTTGAATTGGGGTTCTTCAGTCCGAATGGAACCAATAACTGGTATATCGGCATCTGGTATGCCAATATCCCAGAGAAGACGATTGTTTGGGTGGCTAACAGGGAGACTCCTGCGAGAAACAGATGTGGCGTTTTGAAGCTGTCAGAAGAAGGTGATCTGGGACTGTTCGACGCAACGGGTGCATCTCTTTGGTCGGTGAATGTGACCAAGAAGCCTTCCCAGGCTTTGATATTAGATTCTGGTAATTTTGTAATGCTCAGTAATGACAATAAATCTGAAACTGTTTGGCAGAGTTTCGACTATCCTGTTGACACGTTTTTGCCAGGTATGAGGTTCGGTGGACAGCAAAAGCTAGTCTCTTGGAGAAGTTCATTGGATCCTGCTCCTGGGTTTTTTATCTATCAGGTGGATCCATCTGGGGCCAAACAATTAGTACTAACATGGAACAATTCTGTACAGTATTGGGCAAGTGGAATATGGGACGGCAATGTTTTCAGTCAAACTCCAGAAATGTCAAACAATGCCTTATACAATATCAGCGTTGAAACTACCAACTCTGGTTTCTATTTCACATATACATCGATAGCTATCAAGAATGTGCTCTCACGTTCCGTCCTAGATAAGTCTGGAGGAATGCAATTATATGCTCTGCCTGATGACGCTAAATGGACCCTCCTCTGGTCTCAACCGAGAGATCAATGTGCCGTATATGGTTTGTGCGGCGCTTACGGAATCTGCAACTACAACAATCTTCAGTTGTGCAGCTGCGTGGAAGGCTTCACTCCCAAAGACACTCAAGCCTGGTATTCGCGAGACTCGTGGTCAAGTGGCTGTGTTCGACAGAGCCCGTTAAACTGCGGTGCCGAAAATGGCAGCAGCGACGGATTCCTGGAGCTCAGTGTCACGTTTCCTGACGCTTATTCCGCTTCCTCATACCCTGTAACCACAAAGGAAGATTGCCAGAAAGTCTGCCTCCTCAACTGCTCGTGCACTGCATTTACTTTCAATCCATCTTCAGAACTCTGCCAAATCTGGTACGGACCTTTGTTAAATATGCATAGGTCTCTTCCTTTGTTAAATATGCATAGGTCTCTTCCAGCAAAAAGCAATTCAAATGTTTTTATTCGAGTATCTGCCTCGGCACCTCCGAAGACTAAGAAATCCTCCTGCTTCAAAAACGTAACCACAATTATTGTTGGTGCTCTCGCCGTTGCATTGGGTATCTTTTTTATTATAATGTGGCAGAGGCATCGGCAGACGCTTCAGCTACGATCGATGGAGAGGCTTGCCGATCCCTCCTACTCTTTTCTTAGAATGTTTAGCTACATGGAGTTGAAGATTGCAACTAGGAATTTCAGGTCTAAGCTGGGGAGCGGAGGATTCGGCACGGTGTTCAAAGGATACCTAATAGACGGTACACTTGTCGCCGTAAAGAAGATGGAGGGTTCAAGACAAGATGAGAAACAATTCCGAGCAGAAATCAGTTCTCTTGGAGAAATACAACATAAGAATTTGGTCAGGCTTCGAGGGTTTTGCGCAGAAGGATCCAGAAGGGTTCTGATTTATGATTACATGCCCAACGGCTCTCTGAATTCCTTGCTCTTCTCAAGTAATTCTAAAGGTATACAGAAGGTACTCGACTGGAAGAACCGATTTGAGATCGCGTTAGGCACCGCAAGAGGATTACTTTATCTCCACGAAGAATGCAGAGATTGCATCATTCACTGCGATGTGAAGCCAGAAAATATTCTTCTGGACAATAACTTTTCACCCAAGTTGGCCGACTTCGGGTTGGCAAAGCTTTTGGGTAGAGATTTCAGCCGCGTCCTGACAACAACGAGAGGAACGAGAGGGTATTTGGCTCCAGAGTGGATCTCCGGTCTTCCCATCACTCCCAAGGTTGATGTATACAGTTTTGGTATGACTCTCCTGGAAATCATTTCCGGGCGAAGGAATTTTGATTTAACTGTGCAAGATTCCAGTCAGTACTACTTTCCAGCCTGGACTGCAGCACAAATTTATAATGGGAACATGATTCATATTGTGCAGGAGGGTATTGCAGAGGAGAGAGATATTGAAGAGGTGAGAAGAGCAACTATTGTAGGGTTGTTATGCATTGAAAAGGATGAGGAGGTGAGGCCAAGCATGGGGCAAATGGTCCTAATGCTGGAAGGGAAGATGCAGCCTCAAATTCCACAGATCCAGCGCTCTGCGCTTATGGACAAGCAAGGAGACCGAAGCGACACTGACAGCGGTAGTGAGAGCTGATGTTATTATATGATACAATAGTGTAAGCGGGGCACATTCTGGAGGTAGGTTTTTAAAGCTTAAACGTTAGTTAACATGTAGATGTAAATTTAATAATAATTAATATGTTTATTTTGGTAGTGGGCCACATTATTAAAGTTACTTTAGTGTATGGTTTTTAAGTTTTTAAAAATTATTATTTATTAGTTTCTGCTTGGCGGCAGGATACTATAGCATCTGTTGAATGCATTTGTTAATTTAGACTGTCTAATTAAATTGAAGTATTTTTGAACTTCTTATTTTTTCTTAAATGTTTTGATTTGAAACAAATTTAATAATTAGTATAAAATTATTTATCCTAATTTCTATTAGACACTGCCACTAATTTTATTTATAAAAAATAAAACTTGATTCTAAGTAGAGACTTCTGAAACTACTATGAAACTTCTAGAAACGTTCAGGATTCCTGTCTTACTTTATGCTTTGTTTCGGTTGTCACTGCGATCGGTTGTTTTGTTCGACCGACATTGTTTACCCTGTTGAGTGCGTCATGACATGAGGTAGGTCAACCACTGCACTGTATTAAAAATCGAAATAGAAACATTACACGATTGGTTCGACCTTGATTGGTTCTTGTGTTGACTTGTCCATTTGCATATTTTGTCTCGGATATTGTTTGCTTCAAACTCAGGAACGCAATCGTTGAGCACAATTTGTTTTATTATCTGACCAATCAGATTAGTGTATTTAAAAATATTTATTTGGAATTGTATAGTTTTTATTTTTTTATATTTTTATAATAAGAAAAATGATATATATCTATAATTCTATTAGTAACTGCTGTTGCATAATTATTTTTATTTAATTTTTAAATTATCACTTCATCATGTACTCCTCTGACATTACCATTATTACAATTTGTTCCACGTTTAATGCATAGTGAGTAGCTTTGACACATACACATTTTTAATGCCAATGAGTATTCAAAACCCTAGATATTTAGGATTTTTACTCACCATGCAGTGGTATTTGTTCTTTACCACTTATAAATTTCTTCGGGCCAATCACAGTGTAGGTTCATAGATTCCATATTTTTTAATATTACTTAAATATAAACATTTGTGTTATATAGTAAGTATGCAATGCGCTCTTTAATATCTATAAAATATTATATTATAAATTTGATATTAAAATAATTATATAATATTTTGAAATGATTATATAATATTAGAATAATTATTTAATATTTTAAAATAATTATATAATATTAAAATAAATAATAAATAATGTATAATGTTTTTAATATTTTTTTAAAATAAAATATTCTTATTTTTCAATATAATTATTTTATGTTCAATCTTATAATATTTGAATTTTCATATTAAATTTTTATATATTATTGTTTATTTTTAATTCTATTAAACTAAAAATAATAATTTTTATATTTAGTAAATGTTTTGTGCATTATTGTTTTTATTTGGTTGTATTAAAATAATTTTAAATATAGTATTAATATGTAATGAATTTAAATTTTTTCACTAATAGGCACGTCTAGCAAAGCTTGCAAACTGTGGATGCACACTGACGACACATACACCGTTCAACATGCAATATGTTGAAGCAAACATTAGGCACTTGTAGATTTTTTCTTTTAATTTTCAATCAAAAATTAAAAACCACTAGCAAAAATACCAAGGACCACTCGGAAAAAGTATAAATGAGAATAAATCAGATTAATTAAAAAAAATCAATCCAACCGAATATTAAGTTTCGTTTAAAAGATATTAAATTTATTTCTATGGAATTTATAAAGATCTATTTATGATTTATTATTAATATTTAATACATGCAATTTTTATTATATTAATATTATATTTCTCGATATAGCAATTATTAGTAGTTATAAATGCATTTGGCACATGGCAATGACTACACACACCCCTTCCTTCTACATTCCTTCTTGGAAAAACCATCAAGGCATTGTTGTTCTTTACCATTATACCTAACATATACATTAACCTTTCTCTAACCTTCCTCTACCACCCATACATTTCCTAATCTCTTCTACAATCACATTTCTAACTCTTGACAGGAACATGAGGCTTTGCGTCTCTTGTTTATAAAAGTACTTATGTATCAATAATAGTTATATATAGGAAGATATTTAGATTATTTAAAATTTTTATTATGGTTTTTAAATTGTACATGCATGTAAATGACAGGTTGGTAGATTAATGCTATGAGATGATAAAAATACTTACACAATTGAAGCAAAAAAAAACATTAGAGAATACCTTGGTAGGTGTTATAAATATTGTAACAAATGCTTAAAATTATTATTTTTAGCATATGCCACATGAAATGTAAAGTGTTGCCAAAATTTTATCTTTTAAAAATTTATTATAGATTGAAAAATTATCTTTATAATAATAATTTGAAAATTAAAAGAGTATTGAAATAAACTATTTTCATATTTTAAAATTAGATTAATGATGAGATACACAAATTTGAGGACAACTTTGTTGAACATAGCTAGATACTGAGAGGGGAGGGTGTGAATCAACATTAATTAAAACTTAAACATTAAATCTGATTTGTGGAAGGAAATAATACAAACATAGCACACACCACACAAGAACAACAAATTTTTTATGTGGAAAATCCAAGGAGGCAAAAACCACTGTGAGTGTTAATTCACATTATATAAAACAAATATTACAATATCCTTTTTAGGGCTCATTACCCAAGGAAGCTCACTGCTCCCAAAAAGGGCTTGCAGAGAAAGATACAATGAAACAAAGACCTCCTAAAGAGACTCACTATTTGGTAGAAAAATACATGAAGATTAAAATGAAAAACATAACATGATGTACTATAGAAGATGTATTTGACATATGTTAAATTTGCGGTCTTCTTTTGTGACACAATTACTCTGTCATACTAATTTCACACACTTCATGCTCATTTGAAACATCACCAGATTATTTCACATAGCACAACCAACTCTACACCTTTCACAAATGATCTAACCTTATATACCCTTTAGATCACCTTAGAGCACCCATTAGATGCACACCAATAGGACTTATCAAATGAAATGTGTGACCCAATATAGGTCAGATTCAAACACATGTAGAATGAACAAAAATAGGTTGTAGATCAACCTAAGGAATCAGTCAACCCAAAAACCTTCTTATCACATCCTTCAAATCAATTAGAATAGGTCAAGATCAATCGACAAATCAAGGAAATCACATTTTCTACCCAAATATCAACACCATTATCAAAACTATTAATTGTTTTCCTTTACACCACTCGAGATAAATCAAACTCATCATGCGAGCCAAGATGAAATCCTCGTAGACCATAAAAAATAATTCTTCAATAATCTCTTGAAGTAATTGGTCATCAAATTTTGGCACAAGTAGAGAAACCCATTGAACTAATAGAAATAGTGCAATTTGGATAGATTGTGACACTTCAATACACAATATATATAGCATTGCAGAGCACCAATTCATTTGAAACTTGCATTATGAAAACGTTATACAATCTTGGACATGTCCCAAATCCGCACAATCACACGAATCACTTCACAAGACTGCAAGGCATTCTAGCAAGTCAATAGAGATACATTACACTATTAAATTATAATTTAGAGAACAAAAACTTATATCTCTTGTTGCACAAATGTGTATGACCTGAAATTCAATAAGTATGCCTCTTACAAAATATTGAGAATAAAATTTTAACCCCACAATCATAACATGCAATGTGGTAGGATGAGGACCAAAATACCAACTGATGGACTGGGGAGACAATGCATCCATCAACAAATGTAACTAAATCATAAAGAAAATGTAACAATATGTTACCATATACTTACCAATCATCCAGACTAATATTTTGCCATGATTACATCTAATGAACTTTCAGACTATCTTCAATCATGTCAAAGCATCTATCTCAAATGTTAAAATTTCTCCCTTGAATGCCTCATCACACACCATTTTTCAGTCTCCTCAACTTCACCAATGACCTTAGGTTGACATCAATGAAAACACATATTGAGTTATCATCAATGACAACACCATGTTGGACATATTTCCAACAAACTTAGAGAGACTTCCAATGACCACATTATGCCTATAAATTACAAAATAAATAGGTAGGCAAATGAGTGTAGATAAAATGTGTGTTGGATTGTAAATCCGCTTTCCTTGGCTTGTCAATTTTAATTTTACAAGTTAAATTCCTTGTTCATATCATGCTTACTATTATTCACATTAGGATCCTTCTAAAGCATCTTATGACAAATATTTCAAATTACTTTGTAATTTCATCTAGCCCAATGTATTTTGACAAAGTTTCCTAGAATATTTATTTTATTTAATGAGACAAAGGAATCAAATTGGCCTCATTGATGTCCAAAGATATAATATAATATTTTTTCATGTGGAATATTTTGTCCACTAAAGATTTGAAGGGTTGGAAAAAATCTTCAATAGTTGCATATATGCAAATGTACCTTATAATAAGAGCTCATAGAAAACAATAAGTTCTCACACATTCCCCTTCACGTCAACCTTGGTTAAAATTTAAGGCTTGTATGTTATTTATAGTATTCAAAACAATTATAAGTAAGCTAAATTAGTCCTCATATTTGATGGAGATGGATTTAGGAATTTAAATACCTTGCAAAATTGGTGTAAGAGCATCTAAGGCTCTTAAAGATGAATATTGCAACAAAAAAATTATTTATTTTAAATTTTTCATTTTATTTGTAAGGCTTCACTTACTTTCCTTTCATTTGCTAGTTACCATATAATTCACTATATTTCATTTAAAATGTATATATCACTTCATGATTGGAGACATATGTTCACAATGAAAACTTTTATAATATATCCAAATATCATAAACTAAGATCCTTGGCTAATAGATGTAAACTAAGATCTTGAATCTCCATGGAAAATCATTAAAAATATAACTTGATTTAGTTATAGTCAATTAATTTAGGAGAGATGAACACTATTTTTTATGATTCTTTTGCTGTAATGGAGTTGATATTGTGACGTGTGTGTGAATGAACTAGGTTAAATAATGAAAAAATGATGTCTTTTAGCAATAATAGTAAATTATATAATAGAATAGTAACATAATTAGCCAAATATGGAATCAAGACGTAGATAGGAACCTGGATCTACAATTTGGAGTTGAATTGCTAGATATGGTTGGAGAGTGTCCTAGTCTTGAGGGCATCCAAGTTGACAAAATATGTATAAATTCTATCAAGAGGTCTTGTAGGTTTGTTTCCAAAAATTATAACTAAAAAGTGTTGTAAAAAGTTAGATGGTACCCTAGTCTAGGTGTTTCTACCTATTCAAAATCTAGAACTGACTATCATTGTCTACTTTTCCCTCATGCAATCCTCTCAACTATTGGATATGAATTTTCACACATGAAAATGGGTGAAAATGGTTGTTTTTTAAAGGGACTTTCCCAAGTCAAAACATGTGTTGATTTTTACACCTCCACAACAACTCCAATTGATGAAAAAGACAACTTATCCTTAATAGGATAGAGGCTAAGAAATAGTGGAAATAATAAATTGAAATGATTATACCTTAGGAATGGAAATAGTAGTTATGTAATTCATTTATTAAATCTGAAAGGAAATACAAGAGCAAGGAAAGAAAAAAAAAATCCAAGTAAGTTTATTAATGAAGTAAATGTTACCAAGAGAAATGTAAAAACCTTGGAGCAATCACCCAAATGTGAAGGAGGAGGAACAAGAATGTTTTAAAGGGGAAAAGAAAAGAAAAACCCCTTGTGCTATTATGAATGAGGCAATGCCTAAAATGAGAGAGAGAGAGAGAGAGAGAGAGAGAGAGAGAGAGAGAGAGAGAGAGAGAGAGAGAGAGAGAGAGAGAGAGAGAGAGAGAAGCTCTTTACAATATTGTCATTAAGAAGAAATGAGAGAGGACACATCTCTTAAATAGAGATGAGGAAGGGAGTTACAAAGTAACTCCCAAATCTATGAATGCCACCATTCATAAAATGTGTGTGCCATGTGTCCACATCCTCTTATGCAGGAAATCTAATATTCCTTAATAAAAGAAATGACTTGTCCTCACACATGTACTAGAGGACAAATTATATGTAATAATTCCAAAGGAATATCCTAAACTAAATACACATAAACCTAAGCCAAGTAAAGATTAAATATTCTAACACCCCCCCTTAAGCTTTACTTGGGGAGTTTATATCAAACCCTTCAATGGGTTGCAATCCAAGATTTTTACAATGAAATTGGAACTTTTCTTTACAAAGTGGCTTGGTCAAAATATTTGCAACTTGGTCTTCCCCCTTGCAATAGAGGAGTGAAACTTGCTTGTCTTCAATTTGTTCTCTAATAAAGTGGTGTTGGAGAGCAATGTGCTTTGTCCTTGCATGGAAAATTGGATTTTTAGCCAAGGTAATGGCACTTTGGTTGTCATAATACAATGGAGTTGGTTCATATTGAGGTAGATCCAAATCTTCAAGTAGTCTTCTAAGCCACAAGGCTTCTTTGGAAGCATTACTGCATCCTTTGTACTCAACTTCAGTGGATCCAAGGGAGGTAGATTGTTTCTTTTTACTATTCCAAGAAATTGCTCCTGAACCAACAAAAAAACAATAACCACAAGTAGATTTCCCATCATTGGGATCTCCACCTAGATCAGAATCAGTAAAACCGTTTAAAGTAAAATCAAAATTTGCATCATAAAACAAACCTACATTAATAGTTCCTTTAATATATCTTAAAATTCTTTTAGCAACTTTAAAGTGTGTTTGTTGAGGTTTAGACACGAATATTGAAACCAAACCAACACTATAATAAATATATGGCCTAGTAAGAGTTAAATAATTTAAACTTCCAACTAATTGTCTATACAAAGTAGGATGAACAAGATGAGTTTGCATATCAAGCATTAACTTCGTGCCTAATTCAATAGGAATTGAAACATGGTAAGCATCATTCATTTTAAACGTATCGATGAGATCTTGAGCATATTTACTTTGAGATAAGAAAATTCCTTTAGAGGTTTTCCAAATTTGCATTCCTAAGAAATAATGTAAAAGACCTGAATCAGTCATTTGAAATTTTTGATTAAGTTGAAACTTGATATCAGAAATAAAAGTATTGGAACTTGAAGTACGAATCAAATCATCTACATACAAGATAATAATGATAATATCATCTTCACTATGTTTAATATACAAGTTAGGATCATTTTTACTTCTAACAAAGCCTTGAGAAAGAAAGAATGCATTAATATTTGAATACCACTCCCTAGGAGATTGCTTTAACCCATAAATTGATTTTTTTAATTTACAAATTAAGCGTGCATTACCTTTTTTAATAAAACTAGTAGGTTGAGACATATAAATTTCCTCATGTAAATCACCATTAAGAAAAGCACTTTTAACATCCATTTGGTGAATAGGCCAATTCATTATAGAAGCTAAAGCAAGCACAAGTTAAATTGTAGGCATTTTAACAACATGAGCAAAAGTTTCAGTATAATCTAAGCCTTCAATTTGAAAAAAACCTCTAGCAATTAATCTAGCTTTAAATTTACTAACTTGATTATTAGCATTCAATTTGGTTTTATAAAGCTACTTGCAAGAAACAAGATTTTTACTATGAGGCAAGGGAAATAAATCCCAAGTTTGGTTAGAAATTAGAGTATCATATTCTTCCTTCATTACTCTTTTCCAATGTGGTTGATTTCTAGCTTGATCAAATGTTTTAGGATCATTAGAATTCATAATAGTACTCATTAAATCATAATTACAATAATTAACTCTTCTAGCTTGAAGTCTATCCATTCTAGCTAACTATTCATCACTATCTTGAATTAAAGATTTAAACCATTTAGGTCTTCTTTTAGAAGTAATGGATTCATCACTAGAAGAAGAGTCATGAGGAGTAGAGTTATTATTATCACTAGAAGGAATAAAAAGAGATGCATTAGGAGTAGGGTTAAGAGAAGGAGGTTGGTCCTCCACAAGAACAACTTTTCTTTGAAAAAGTTCATCATCCTCCACTTTAGAACAATCATGAATGCCTTTTTCTGCAATACAAACATCTCTTGCAACTTTTACCTTGTTAGTAATAGAATTGTAAACTCTATAACCTTTAGTATTTTCATCATAACCAAGAAAAATAAAAGCAGAAGATTTAGCATCTAATTTTTTCCTTTTCTCCTTAGGTTTGTGAACATAAGCTATGGAACCAAAAATTCTTAAGTTCTGCAAATTGGGCTTTCTACCAGACCAAGCTTCTTCAGGGGTTTTATCCTTTAAGGTTTTGCTAGGTGTTCTATTAATTAAATAAGTTGCACAAGCCATAGCTTCAGCCCAAAACTTGTGATCCATATTTTTTGCATGCAATAAGCATCTAGCCATTTCAACAATGGTCCTATGCTTCCGTTCTGCCACACCATTTTGTTGTGGTGGATAAGGAATGGTAAGCTTGTGTTTAATTCCAAAAGATTTCAAATAAGCATTAAATGAATTATTGACGTATTCTCTTCAATTGTCAGTACGAAGAATCTTAATTTTAGAACCAAATTGTCTTTCTACAAACATATGAAATTCAGTAAACACATCAAGCACTTGGTCCTTACTATGAAGGAAATATATCCATGTTCTCCTTGAAAAATCATCAACAAATTTAAGTACATACCTTGAACCTTGGATGGAGGGATTCTCCATGGGACTCAAGAGATCACTATGAACTAGATACAATTTAGTATATGCCCTTCAAGATTGACCATGAGGAAAGGGTTCCCTATGCATCTTACCACTCATGCAACCATTGCAAACAATTTGAGAAGGAACAATAGTAGGAAATCTATCAACCATATTTGCTTTTTACATCAAGGAAATATAATTAGAGTTGAGATGGCCAAGTCTTTCATGCCATATAGTAAAACCAACAGTAGTAAGTAAGGAATACTTTGTAGGAGAAAATTCATAGAACTTGAATAAGTTATCACTATCCATTTTAGTAGTAGCAATACCATGATTGGTTTTTGGATCAATGATATAACACATGCACCTATAAAAGTTAATCTTATAATCTTGACAAAGTTTAGGAACTGAAATCAAATTTGATTTTAATTCAGGAACATAAAGAACATCATGTAATTTCCCATTAGGAACATTCACATCACCAATAACTTCAACTTTGCAACTATGATTATTAGCTAATTGAACAGGAATATTAGAAGTATCAGGATGCAAAGATTAAAAACATTCTTTATGAGAAGTAACATGCTAAGATGCACCAAAATCAATAATCCACTCAAGTGGTTGAGAAACTTTATAAGTACATGTATATGCATGACGAGATGAATTACCATTATTATTACCTTTCTTATAATGAGGTTTATGTTGTTGATTATTTTGATTATTTTGGTTCATGGGATTTTTACCATTTTGCTTCTTAAAACAATTATTAGTAATATGTCCATCTTTCCCACAATATGTGCAATGGGGTCCTGTTTGAGAATTATTCCTTTGATTATTGTACGTATTATTATGATTATTATTATGAGAATTTTTATGATATGATTTAGAATGAGATTGATAATTAGAAGTTTTGTGATTATTATTATAATTATGATTATTATTATTGGATCTAAAATTATTATTATGATTTTGGTTTTTAGACATAAAAGCATGTTCACTACTTTTAAGAGTACCAAATTGAATTGATTTAGCTTCCTCTTGACGTAATAAATTATGAAAAATATCATAAGTTAATTGAGTAGCTAAGCTAGGAATAGCAAGTTGAGCATGAATATTCATAATAGTTTTCTAAAACTGATGAGGAAGATATTTTTTAAGAATAAGATGAATTAAACGTAAATCGGCTAGAGTTACTCCTAAACCAGTTAATTGACTATTAACAAAATCAAACTTTATTAAGAAATCATGCATAGTTTTAAAATATGTATACCTGAGATCTTCAAGTTGATCTTGAAGCTGAATTTTTCGGGATTCATTTGAGCTATCATAAGTTGTTTTTTAAATTTCCCAAGCTTCATATGCTTTTGTACAATTTCCAATTACAACATACAAATCAGGAACCATTGAAACACCAATTAAACCAAGTGCTTCCTCATTTTGAGCCTTCCATCTATCTTGGTCAGCTTGAGGAGCAGTTGAAGTAGGCTCAAAGGTTTTATCAGTAGCAACATCCAAAAGGTGCTTGAAATGAAAAACAAAGGAAATATGAGTTTTCCATGAAGAATAATTACTACTATTTAATTTAATTTCTCGAATTAATGTAAACATATTTGCAAATAAATGTGAACAAATAATGGTTAAAATTGAAAATAAATAAAAATTACCCCCTTTGATTTTTAAAAAAACTCCTTGATTAAAAAATTGAACAAAATTTTAATAATTCTTTCTTAAAAAAAATTCTTTTAAAAAAAATATTTATAAAAAGATACTATTTTCAAAGTTTAACTAACAAATTTATATTAAAATTTTTAATTAAAAATATATTAAAACTTCAAATCTTTCGTAATAATAAAAAATAATTTATATTAAAACTTTATTAAGAAATTAATATATATTTTACAAAAATATTACAAAACTATAAACTTTAAAAAGTTTTTAATTAATTTTTTTTTAAAAACTTTTGAATACCAAAAGAAGTATTATATTAATAAAGGTAACTTTATTGTGCATGAATAATTTAAACTTTTTATATGTTAATAATCTTATAACTTTTTAAACTTTGAATGCACGCAAATGGTAATAAAAGGACCAAAATTTAAACTTATTATTAAGCTTACAATGAAATGAAATGAGGACAAGCTATATAGGAAACTTAGAAACTTTTAAATAAAACTAAACTCAAATTTATACTATATGTGAACTTTTGAAGACTGAATTCATATGAAACAAAATGAGAATAAGAGGTGTTAGAGAATATAAAATGTTAAAGTTTGCAGATACGTTAAACTGCAACAAACTTTGAGTAAGAAGACAAATATGTTAGAACAAACGTTATGAACATAGATTGACAAGTTGAAAGTGGGAAGAGAACGAGAGCATGGAAGGTGAGAGTAGAGAAACTTAAGACTGCTATGAATCAAGCAAAGGAACAAAATAGGTTACAGGAGATACGTTACAAAGCAAGAAATGAAGAAAGGTGAATGAGATGACTACAAAAAAATATTACACAGAAGAAGTGTTATAATCAATGAGTAGAAACGATTCTTTGCCAAATCACTATGTAAGGAGTAGAAATTTAAATTTTTGATATAGATAAGATCTGTAATGAAAATATAAACAACAGAGGTAAAAGTACTAGTTGAAAATGATTTCTACAGTAAACAAAAGACAACAAATGGAATGTGATATTCAAAATATGTTATTATGAAAATATTGAATAAAGAATATAATATAAATATTAAACTTCTGGAAAAAAAACTACAAAATGAAAAATGTTGAAACCTGCAAGAAAATCACAAATGCAACTCAATGATAAACTAGTTTTGGCAGCAAGCCTTCCAAAACAAGATAGATAATATGGGTTTGGCGGCAAGCCGACCAAACAGATTAAGGAGGCTGAGTTTGGTAGTAAACCTTCCAAACTAGACAATAAAAAAAAGAAAGAAGAAACTTAGGCGGCAAGCCTTCCAAAGCCACGACTTTAAACCAGAAAGAAGAAAATTTGGTGGCAAGCCTTCCAAAGACTAGAATCTAAGAAAATTAAACCTGTAGGCAAACTTGTTAACAAGTTTGAAAAAAAAAAATTAAAATTTGAAATAAAAAACCTACACAGTAGAAAATATTAGAGAAAGAACTTCTTCTCCTCTCAAGAATGCCTCCAAGAAGGTGAACTCCACAGAATGGTAACCTTCATCAATCTCAACTTGAAACAAGGATTAGAAACCTGCTATGATACCATGAAAGGAAATACAAGAGCAAGGAAAGAAAAACAAAATCCAAGTAAGTTTATTGATGAAGTAAATGTTACCAAGAGAAATGCAAGAACCTTGGAGCAATCATCCAAATGTGAAGGAGGCACAAGAAATTTTGAAAGGGGAAAAGAAAAGAAAAACCCGTTGTGATATTATGAATGAGGCAATTGCTAAAATGAGAGAGAGAGAGAGAGAGAGAGAGAGAGAGAGAGAGAGAGAGAGAGAGAGAGAGAGAGAGAGAGAGAGCAAGAAGCTCTTTACAATATTGTCATTAAGAAGAAATGAGAGAGGAGAGAGGAGACATCTCTTAACTAGAGATGAGGAGAGGAGTTACAAAGTAACTCCCAAATCTATGAATGCCACCATTCATAAAATGTGTGTGTCATGTGTCCACATCCTCTTATGAAATATAATGTTTCTTAATAAAGGAAAATAAAAGAAATGACTTGTCCTCACACATGTACTTGAGGACAAATTACATGTAGGAATTCCAAAGGAATATCCTAAACTAAATACAAATATAGCTAAGCCAAGTACATATTAAATATTCTAACAAAATCTCTATAAGTGTTAATGCAATAACATGATAACAAACATGTAGAAGAAATCATACTTGGAGGTAGAGTGTTGTATCTTGTTGCTCAACATGTTGAATGCTCATATCTAGGTAAAAGCACAAGATTGTGTCGCTCTTTTATAAGGAAGTGGCCAATAAAATTAAAACTGATTAACTTCGATCGCATAAAAGTGACATTTCTAAATTGAATTTCAAAATGATGTAAATTGATCAAATGTAAAAATATTAATGAAATTTATGTCTGTTATGAGAAGGAACTTATTTTTTTTAGATTTTAATTTTCCAAATAGAGGACATGTATATGCAGTGCTAATTTTTAATTTTTTTTTTATGTTTAATGCCATGTCACATTTCATTTAAATATGTTGTAGTTAAGTTTATGTTTCCTATGTTGTCTAATGATATGGTAGATAGTTTCTCCAGTTTCCTTATATATGTTGTCCACATATGAAGAGTTTGTTAACTTATAAAGTTAGTTATATTTTTATCTCCTAATGTGGAAAATGTAATGTCCTCAATAAATAGAGGCAATGCAATTTGTTAAAGTGTAATGAATGAAATAAAATTTGATTTGTGTTGTAGCATACAAACTATCTTCATTTTATTTCTTCTCTATGAAGAAATTTCGTATAAGAGCTAGAATTGCTGTAAAAAAAGAGATTGGTGTTTAGGTAGTTCGAAACATGAACCACCATACTGAAATTTACAAGTTGTGGTAAGAAAAGGAGAAGTTGTTCTCTTCTATACCAGAGTCAGTGCAAAAAGCTGAGTCGACTTTTTGGCCAAAAAGTGCGAGTGTTTTCCCTGATTTTCAGATTTTGTCTCATTTGAGCTAAAATTTTGAAACACGTGGAGATTGAATCTTGGAAAAAGTCAGTAATATAAAAGATATCCCTCTGAGTGCACTTTCCAAATATGTAATTTATTTTAATACCTACATAATAAAAAATAAATTTTTGAATGGATTTCTAAAAACTATGTTTTACAAATGCATGTTTTAGGACCATACCATGCATGTGTACGAGCCACACTGTTTGACACAATTAAAATTATTTTCTCAAACTGTTTTGGGAAATGGTTTATAACACACTGAATATTGATGAGCATATTTTTCTGTATTTTTTTTTAATTAATTTTTTAATGACCATAATTATCTTTTTACAAATTTGACGTGTAGGGCCCACATAATTTGATGTAAACTTAATATTTTTTTTTAATTTTTAAATAGAAAAATTTTTTGTCTACATTTATGACATATAGATTTTTTTTCAAAATTCATTAAAATAAAAAAGTTATTAAATTAAAATATTAGTTAATATTTCAAGTTTCTGGACCCGATTTAGTATAAATTAAATGAAAAATAGTTAAAATAATCAATATTTAAATAAATTGACATATTTAGAATCTAGACAGTATAATCTGAAATGAGTTTTAATTTCGTATAAAAATTATCTAATTATAGGCACGTAAACTATTTGAGTTCATATTTGTGCTTTCATTCATGGAGATTTGAATTTGCAGGTCCATGTCTCTGGTGTGGCCATCCCAAGCCTAATCCTGAGCCAAGTGGCGGGTTGTGGAATCAACTTTCACAGAACTGAAAACGGGGGCTTGTTTATAAAATGGGGGCCTGTTCCTTTTTTTACCGTTGGATTTAGGAACGGGGGCCCGTTATTTAAATAGCAAGCCCTTGTACCTAAATAACCATTACTGTAAAAAGAAAGATAGATTGCATCAATTTACCACACTATCATTGAAATTCATACTAAAAAACATTTTTTTACAACTTTTGGCGTACTTTTTAATATTTTTTACACAAATTTCTAAAGAACTCGATAAAAAGATATTATTTTTTGAAGAGTAGTTTGTAAAGATGGGTTCTAAGCAACGTCAAAAGAAACAAAGAAAGACAATGACAGTGGACAAAATTCAAGCACAAAGAGAGAAGGAGGCAAAACGCCAAAGAGATCGAAGATCACAACAACAACAATTGAATAACACTTCTAAAGCATCTAGTTCAATGCCCGTTGTAGATTAGACCATTGAAGAGATCATGATGCCAATCAAATTGCTGATTTAAATGAAGCTGGATATAAATTTCATACACCAATATGAAAAGAAATAAAAATTGAAAATATTACACCACCCTCTCTGAAAGAAAATGAATGTAATTTATTTACTATTGATAGCAATGTGCTAGACAATCTTAATGGGTTAGTTTCTTGGAGACAAATCAGAACACATGAGAAGAAGTTATATAAACAATTTTTCTATAATAAAAATTTAGGATTCCAATGTCAATTAATGCAACAATTAATAAAAATGTTAAAAATGCATAAAGTCATGAAAAAAAAAGGTATTTATGCAAAACCAAAAAGAAAAGGTGAATCATGTAAGCAAGTTGTATCTACTATTGCCAATGCCATCGATTCTATCAGAAAAACAAGTCGATCTAAAGATAAGAATGTGGCACATAGAGTTATAACAACTGCTATAGTTGACAAAATAATTGTTAGTAAAAGAATGCTAAGTGATATAAGAGGCTATTTAAACTTACATCGTAGAACCTTGTCAAGAGCAGACAAAAGAAGAGACACAATTGAAATTGATCCACTAAACCATTGTTGGAGTTTTAGTGGTAGACTTCAAAGGTCAGACATGAAATTAAATGATGAAACTAAACAATTAATTGCAAAATTTTGGCATGATAACACTAGAGTTTCATCAAATGCTAGAGATGTTTTAAAGTTAAGGGTGGGATAAAAAATTCGTGATCCTCATCCAAATCATCTTCTTGGCATGACTCAAACTAACTTCTTTAAAAAATTTAGTGATGAATCTATGTTAATGAATTTACGAATTAGTCAAAGATCATTTGAAAAATGCAAACCCTGGTATGTTGAAATCAATAAACAAAGAATATCTTCTTGTTGTAAAACTCATGTTCAGTTTCGTTACTATTATGATGTTTTTTGATATATACATTGTATGTTGCATGGTAATGATCTTGTGTAGGATTGTGGTGTTTATGTTCCACTTGAAACTATAAAAGATTTTATTGCAAGTTTATTTTGTAAACCACTTAATGAGCACTTATTTCTTTCCAGTTCATGCATTTATGGCCTTTGCAATTTCTGTGGGAACTATTCTTTGATAGGTGAATATTTGCGTGAACATGTTTCATCTAAGTTTGGAAAAAAAATGGTTGATGTTAGGAGATTTAAAAATATAGAATATCCTCTAAAGAATGGAAAGATGGGGAAACGTTTAGAATTGATTATAGAACAAAATAGTGTGAATGCATTTATCAGTGAGTTTAAAAGTCATATTGTTCCAAAATATGTGAAACATTCCCAACATTTCCAATGACTTGATGGACAGTTTCACATATGCAAGAACACATTTCCAGTTGGAACAATAGTATTAATTATGGATTTTGCAGAAAATTATACTCTAAAACCACAAGAGGAAACTCAATCACAATACTATAACTCAGTGCAAGTGGCCATATTTGTGCACATTATATATAGAAATGACCATGACAGTATAGAAGGTAACATAAATTTTTTGAGGGAGTATCATTTTTATGTTAGTAATAATCAATTTTACTTGTCAGAGTTTGTTTAGCATTGGTTCAAGGTATTTCATGATAATCTTAAGGAAAGAGAAATTGACATGAAACAACATATGATATGGTCAGATAACTGCACTGGACAATTCAAAAATGCAAGAATGTTTTATTGGCTATGCAAAGTTCACAAGAAAACTAATGTCCAACATTTATTGAGTTGTTTTGAAGAGGGACATGGTAAGGGGGAACACGATGGAGCTGGTGCCTATGTAAAAAGAGCTCTTGCTAGAGAACAATTGAAATTCGAGGATGTAATGAAATTCACAGATGCTCATGTAGTTGTAGATTGGTGCAATTCAAAGTTGTCAAAAGGATCAACTAAGAACTCTACAATTCGATGCTTCTTCTGGTTGGTAGAGGAAGATAGTATTCCTATTCGGCATGATTGTAATGCCATCATTGGATCAGCTAAATGACATTCATTTAAGAGTTCTAATTTAAACAAATGGACTATATTCACAAGGGAGCTTGCTTTCTTTTCTCAATTTTGTGTTTCTAGAGATTGGGAATTTTGTGATAATAAAGAATGGGTTGAAGAATGGAAACAAAGATCATTGACACCCATAGATGCAAATGATCCACATGAAAGAATTGATGTGTAAGGAAAGAACAGTAAGGAAAACGCTCTCCTAATACCAATTCTAAGGGGAATCAGGAAAGTATGTCTTTAAATTCTTTTGCAGAACATTAAGGTATACATGGACTAATGAAAAAATAATCACACAGAAAACACAACAGAGAGTTAACACCAGATTTATGTGGGAAAACACTTTCAGGTAAAAAACCTACCACCAAAGAGAGATCACTTTATTCACAATTAACAAAAGGTTACAATAAAGTTACAAATCCTCTTCACAGACATTTTCTCTCAGAATCTATGTTTGGATCACAGTCATCACTTATGCAGAACACTCAGGCTTCCAACAGGACTCCACACCATACATCACACAATAACCTTTATCACTCTCTTGGTTACATCTTTGGCAACATAAATATCAGCCATCAATTATAACGTATCGGTTAAGCATAACCGTTATGGAGTCCAACAATCTGTCATTCAGTAACATCCATCCACCTAAGCCACGTCTAGATTCTCTGATTACATCTTCCATGTTGACCATTCAACTGTTAGTTTGCACAAATCGGTTAGACATCTAACTGCCTACGTCGGTCTGTATTTGTGATAAAATAATTATCCCACATGCACCCAAGAATCACACTAGTTTGTATTCAAATACACCGACAGGAACTTCTAATGTAACCACGAGCTCATCTTTTACCTCTAACCGGTTTGAGCCCATGTCCCACCCAACTCATCGGAATAGCATCAGATCATCGGCAAGACCGCTTCCAAGTTACCCCGATCTCTGCTGACCAAGAAGATGGGTCCATCGGTCCATCAGCGTAGCACCCAATAGGTTCTCTTGATCTCTGACGATACCCCGATTGCCGAAGGTGACTCCATCAGGTCATCGGCAAGACAACCAAATTGGCTACCTCGATCCCCGATACTAACGAAGGTGATAATTGATAGCACTTAGTTGGTTTCATTGGGTCATCGAAAAGACACCCAAACTGGCTACCTTGATCACACCGAAGTCGATGAAAGTGGATCTATCAAGTAATTGACATAGCATTCACCAAAATTCTCCGATAGGTGATAACAATCTGATGACCCAGGGAGGATCCATCAGGACTCAGCGTAGCTTCCATCCTGTTCCTCTCGATAGCCTATGTCAACCTAAGGCAACTCCATCAAGTATCGGCGTAATGCCGAACAGGTCCACCCAATAGGCGATGCTACCCCGATGATCGAAGATGACTTCGTCAGGTCATCCGGATGAGTTCAAACTTCTTTCTTTGAGCTCCAGTACACTTCAAGTCATAGGAAGATGAACTCATTGGGTATTGGTATAGTAGACTGAGACCAATCCTAATGACCGATACCTACTCCAATATGTCGAGTTCATCAACAAAGGTTATATCGATAGAGCTCACATATTTTCTTCACACTGTTTCATCGACCAGAGTTAACCTGCTCACTATGAACAAAGGTCAAGTGAATTAGAGGCACACTTCCAACAAACTCCCACTTGATGAGGAATTCACTTGACTACCAAACACTTATAGACGTAAATGAGAAACATGTACTCTAAAGCCCATCAATGTTGATATACCACTCGATCATAAATCATCAGGAAATAGAATTTACTGTGTGCATCATTGAGATACCTACAGAGTAGTCACATCTCATTCATGGACATACCTACCTTCTACCATGCCACTGCCACTAGACACACATAGAAGCTATCCACTGAGAAAACCATATAATCTGTCTCACAAAAGACATAACTCTTTCTCCCAAGAATACAAAACTCTCAATCCAAAACGGTTAACCGAATGTACAAACATTTGTCACAAACATAGCTGGAAAAGAACCTATAGAAAGTGCTAGCACATCCAACTATACATACCTCCAAGGTATACTATATTTCCATGTATCCATGAGTACCTTTAACTGATCAACCCATGCCAAAAACTCAAATGAAAAACCACAATATCATGAAGTATCAAGAAAATGATCAGTGTCCTCAAAACACAAAACCAAGATCAATGTCAAAATTCCAATTGCAGATTTGGGAACTTAAACATGACAACCATGATCTAAAACATCTCATCCAAAGAGATAACATGCTCCATATGAGATCCTCCATATCATGCCATAACTCTAAATGCATTTCAATAGTGTACCACGACACAATAAAAAATAGCTTAAGAAGAATAACATGTTAAAACATAAACATTTCTACCAAGAACTTATGAATCCTCAAGATGTCAGCATCTTCAGTCACATGAAGATCATTGACCATCAAGTGATGAATATACATCACTGCTAAACATGGTACCAAGTGCTACATGGCATCATGATAAACATATTCTTCATGAAGATTGAACCACACATTAATAGATGTCTAATTTGCCAAAGCAGCTTAGAAGGCATCTCCATCATCATTCTGAGAGGACCCAAAATCTGAAGAACTCTTATTTTTCTTGTTCTCTCTGCAATCCTTTTGGATATGACAATTTTTCTCACAATTCCAGCACTTCACTTTGGAATTCTTTTCAGGAGACTTATAACTTTCCTCTGACTTGGATTTAGACTTCTTGTCCTCTTGCTTACCTCTAATAGTGAGAACCTCCATTGTGAGAGTGGTTGTTGTACTCCCAATGACCATTACCAGATGATCCCATGTGTCAGGTAGAGAACATAACAGAAGCATACATCGATCCTCGTCATCAATGTTGACTCCTATGAATGTTAACTATAAAACAATCATGTTGAAAATATTCAGATGATCTGCTAAAGATGTACCCTCGTCCATCTTCAAGGAATACAACTTCTTCCTCAAGAAGAACTTATTTACCAAAGACATTCCCTGATAAATATCACCAAGTTTATTCCACAAAAGAATAGAAGTCTTCTCCTGATGAACATTTAATAGAATGGAGTTTGCCAAACAGAGTGTGATCAACCCTTTGTCTTTTCTATCTGCAATGTCCCAGTCCTCTTGTTTCATGCTTGAAGGTTTAGTTCCCGCCACTACAATCCAGAGATATCTATCAACTAGTAAATCTTCAACTTTAAGTTTGCACAACTCAAAGTTGGAGCTATTGAACTTCTCAATGTCCATTTGTCCAGAGGTGTTCACCATCTTAAACTACAAACAAGACAAATAAACACTCTGCTAGGCTCCCACTAAAACCAGAATTGGCACAAAGAACCAACCCTACCCAACAAGGATAATAAAATAGGCCAAGCTCTGATACCACTTGTAAGGAAATCACAGTGTGGAAAACACACTCTGAACACCAATTCTAAGGGGAATCAAGCAAGTATGTCTTTAAATTCTTTTGAGGAACATTAAGATATACACAAACTAATGAAAAACTAATCACATAGAAAACATAACAGAGAGTTAACACCAAATTTACATGGGAAAACCCTTACGAGTAAAAACCCACCACCAAAGAGAGATCACTTTATTCACAGTTAATAGAAGGTTACAATAAAGTTACAGATCCTCTTCACATGCATTTTGTCTTAGAATCTATGTTCGGATCAAAGTCATCACCTATGCAAAACACTCAGGCTTCCAACGGGACTCCACACCATACATCACACAGTAACCTCTAACACTCTCTCAGTTTAGTCTCTGGCAACATATATATTAGCCATCGATTACAACTTATTGGTTAGGCATAACCATTATGGAGTCCAACAGTCTGTCATTCGGTAACATCCATCCACCTAACCAACATCTGGCTACTCTGATTACATCTTTCAGCTCGACCGTTCAACTGTTAGTTTGCATCAATCGGTTAGACATCTAACTTCCTCCGTCAGTCTATATTCGTGAGAAAATAATTATCCCACATGCACCCAAGAATCACACTGGTTCGTATTCAAATACACCAGCAAGAACTTCTAATGTGACCATGAGCTCATCTTTTACCTCTAACCAGTTTGAGCCCATGGCCCATCCAACTCATTGGCATAGCATCAAATCATCGACGAGACCACTTCCAAGTTACCCCGATCTCCAATGACCAAGAAGATGGGTCAATCAGTCCATCGGCATAGCACCCAATAGGTTCTCCCAATCTCTGATGATACCCTGATCATCGAAGGCGACTCCATCGGGTCATCGACAAGAGAACCAAAATGGCTACCCCGATCCTCGATACCAATGAAGGCAAACTCATTGGGTATCAGTGTAGCAACCAACCATGTCATCCTGATCACCAATAGGACATAGTTGGTTTCATCGGGTCATCGAAAACACCCCCGAACTGGCTACCTTGATCACACCAAAGTCAACCAAAGTGGACCATCAGGTAATCTACATAGCATTCAACAAACTCCTCCGATAGCCAATAACACTCCAATGACCCAAGGAGGATCCATCGGGACTCAGCGTAGCTCCCATCCTGTTCCTCTTGATAGCCGATGTCAACCTAAGGCAACTCCATCTGGTATCAGCGTAACGCCGAACAGGTTCACCCGATAACCGATGCTACCCCTATGACTGAAGATGACTTCAATGGGTCATTAGGATGACTTCAAATGTGCTTCTCCAAGCTTCGTTACACTCTAAGACATAGGAAGACAGACTCATTGAGTATCGGTATAGCAGACCGAGTCCACTCCTGATGATCGATACCTACTCCAATATGTTGAATTCATCGGCAAAGGTTTTACAGATAGAGCTCACAGATTTTCTTCACATTGTTTCATCAGCTAGAGTTAACCCGATCAGTATGAACAAAGGTCAAGTGAATTAGAGGCACATTTCCAACATGATGAAGATTTGGATCTATGGTTGTTGTTGGTTATGATTATCCAACAGGATCTATGGTTGTTGTTGGCACTTGGGTACACAAATATCTAACAAGAAAGAATGGATTGCCCGCATTTGAAGATTATGAATTAGAGAAGAATATTATACATTACTCGCATTTGGTAGTGGAAACTAATATAAAATTGGATAGATATTGTGGCAGACCTACTAATATACAATTATGGTCTCTCTCTATCGAAGAGCATGAGACAATTATAGATGCTTTGCAAAAGAGAGAGGAGGTAGATGGTATAACAGAATGAATTTCAAGCAAGTTATAATTTGAACCCTTAATCCAGCTCCCTTTTAAAAGTCATGATTTATATTTTATATAGCATTTTAAATCATGCATCATAATTATAAAATCTAATCTAGTAATTTTGTTTCAGGTCTACCAGAAGTAGAAGGCATCAATGAAAACCAAGTTATTTGTGCATACTTTATGTTTCATTTTGAATAATTACAAGTTAAGGTTTTGTACCCTTAAGGCAAATCCCTTTGAAGAGTCGTGATGTATGCTTTATGTTGTATTTTAAATTCAATGCATCCTCATTATAAAAACTAATCATATGTATTTTTTTTTCTAGGTCTCTCAGAGTAGATTTGGCCTCAATGACTACTATTGTTTGTGCATACTTTATGTTTTATTTTGAGAGATATAAATCCTTATTATTATAATTAAATAGACTATTTTTTTAATTTTAGATAGGTCCTGTTGATTACACTTTGTGTATTATACATAAATGAGAGACTATTGGTCAAATTTATGAATGCGATAATTATGTTTTAATCAAGTTCTATTCAATATATTTGTTTTGATACTTTTCTCTTATCATCATTATTATTCTAATGGTAATTATATATTTGATTATATGTTTTGCTTATCTATGATGATTTATACTTTTTAATTTAGAATATGTTATAATTATAAGATATGTTTTGATACTTTGGTCTTATCATCATTGTTAGTTCATGATGTACACCTTTAGTTTATCTAATCACAAGTTATTTAAATAAAATTCCATAAATAAAATTTCAAGTCCACATAATCCATATAAGTAATTTAAGCACAAGTTCCATAAATAAAATTTCAAGTACACATAATCCATATAATATCTAATCCATATTTATATATCTGGATCATAACATGATCAACTCCACATAATATCTAATATGCACAAAAGATATAAAGTATGCACAAAATATATATGAACTAATCCTATTATGCAACTATCCATTCATATAAAGTATGTGCATGTCCAAGACAATATATACAATGTTAAAAAATAATTACATGCGTAAACAAATATGTAAAGTCCATAAAAAAGTACATATCATATAAAATAGTACATGTACATCATATCAGAGCCAAATAAATTGTAAAATCTAAGTGCTATCATCAATAACATCTCGTGGTCTCTTCTCCCTAGAACATGGACCAGATCCACTTGTCTCATGCTATACAAGGAAAAAATAATATTAAAATACTTGAAATTAACTACTAAAAGATAACCATTTATCAAATACAGTTGGAATTCATAAATTAATTTACAAACTTACCATATGTGTGTGCACATCAACTCTAGTAACTTGTTCTGCATGTACTATATGCTCGATAGTTGTGCCATCCTATATACAAGATAAGAAACATGGTATAACAAACATGAGCACATACACGTGTTTATTTTTTTATTAAATAAAAATAAACATTTATAGTTTGATTTTAAAATAATCATATAATAAAATATCATACATAAGGTTTCTCATCTCCTCTAGCAGTATCTTGTGCAGTATAAATGCCAAATGTAGCACTAGCTAAGTCCTATACAAGGTCAAATTCAAAGTGTCCAATTAAATCTTAAATTAAGAGTCAAAATAAGGTCAAATTAAGTATTAAATATTAAGACCTCAAAGGATGCCAATGTGCATTCAAATTGACTCTGATAAAAATTATGAGGATAACCTATCCTGATAGTAGTGTCCACCTGCAAACATGCATTTAATGAAATCATATTTATTAAACATATATATGTGTATTAAATAATTTCAAGTTAAGTTACAATGTTCTAAGAGTTCATATTTAATTTATGAATTCTAAGATGCATACCATAGATGGTGTAACAGTTGTCACACCCTCTTCTCGATGTGATGTAGAGGGTCCCTCATGACTTGAAGCCTAGAGAAAGAAACATTCAATATATCAACATGAAAATTTATATAGTATACAATGATAACATATTAACTTAAAAAGATGGTACAATTTCTAGATAGAAATTGATGCTATACACCATAAGGTGTGCCGAGTTGTGTAGGAGTAGATGCAATATTAACTCTAATATTTGGTGTATTCCTTATCTACATAAACCAAGTTTATTTAATGAAGTATTAGATTGTATTAAAAAAAAGACATGAACTTAATTTATACCTATATTTAATGAAGTATTTAAAGATTGACATGTACATGTATATATATCTATACCTGCTCGAGATGATCATCAGATCAAAGAAAATCCATCTATGATGTCATCATACTATCACTGGTTGCATCATGTGCTCAACTGCAACTTAAGCAGATCTTGGATCAGAAGCAGGACCTACACACATCTGATAACAACTCTAACACATATATGGCATCCATCAAGGATCGGATGCCATGTGAGCAGCTTGCTCACTCAGGTTACCTATGAGGGAAGTCAAAGCATCTAATGTTGAAATGAATGATGTATTTTGCACATTTACAGGAATTGATGAAGCAACAAGTGGAACTATGGGTGGATCTGGTAGGGGATTATTACTCAGTGTCCCTAATCTATGATATGAAATTCCATGACCAACACCCTGGAATGACTTAATATCAAAATAATTTGGGTTTTGGCACATTACAAACTCATAGTATAATTTCTTCAAAAAATATAAAGGGACCTCATAATTACGATGTGGTGGATAATAAAAAACCATCCACCATCTATCCCAAAAGTGTCTAGCCATTTTTGGATGCACACACCACCTAATTGAAATTCTTTTCTGGCTAGGTTGCATTGGTTCTCTTGTTTTTGGGTTAGTAAAATATGGACTTAAATGAGCTTTGGCTATTTTGAGATCAATGATTTACCTATAAGTTAAACCATCAGCATAAAAAATCACTCAACTCTTGTCGTCATCTATGAAATTGATCTAATTAAGAATCAATAGATCTAATTGACTCAACAACAATTTGCATTGATTTTGCAAACTCTAGAAGATGGAGTGGCATGATTTGCTCATTTTGGATAGCAGTAATATTTTGTTCAATCACTTATAGGTTTTCATTAATTCATTCTCTTAAACAAATTTCATCCAATCTATGGGACAGAGGTGGAGGTGGAGGTGGCGGTGGCGGTGGTGGTGATGGAGGTGGAGGTGGAGGTGGAGGTGGAGGAGGAGGGGGTTGAGGTGGGGGATTTTCATCTAATAATTCATCTATGCCAAAGACATCCATGATAACAAAGAGCTCCTGCATATATAAAGATATACATGAATTATATACAACTCTATGTCAAAGAAGAATCTATTTTAGTTTTAAAAAAACATTTATAAATAGTAACATTTCCATGTTATTGAATGAGATACACATGAAATATAATATAATATTGAACTTAAAAAATATACATATATGTAGACACCTAAATATGTCTCATTGACCATGTACTAATTATTCGTCTAATTAGTTAAATAATTATTTAATTAATTTAATTAACCATTTCTTCTAATTTCATATTTCCTCATCATCCTACTAATTATTCTATTTTTTTATTTCTATCATCATTTAATCATTTTAACCATTTTCTAAATATTTATTAAGTATTTATTATTTAATTAATTTTGATTAATTCCCCAATTTAAATAATCTTTATTATTTAAATAAATTAATTCTCAATTTCTATCTCTAATCATCTAATCATCTAATCATTCAACCCTCTTCTAAATATTAATTAAATATTTATTATTTAATTAATTATGATTTAATCTTTTAATTAAACTAATCTTAATTATTTAATTAAATTCCATTTCTACATAATTAAATAGTTTCTTTAAATTATTTAATTCACTAATTAATTCTTTTAATTCCAAATCCCAAATTCTAATTTCATTTAATTCTCTAATTTCATTTAATTAACTAATTAATTCTTCTAATTTCTTCCAAATTCAAATACATGTGCATGATTTCAAAAACCAAATTGAAAATCAAAGTCAAGTTCTAAATATATTCAAATACTAAATTGAATTAAAATAAATTCAATTATTTGAATAAATATCATGCAAAGATTAAATTGAAAATCTAAGTTAAAATTCAAGAACACACTAAATTAATTAATTAATTCAATTATCTCTCAAGTCTCTATTTTCATCTTCTAGTTCTCTTTGTCATCCTCTTTATTTCCTCCAATCATTCTTTTTCTTCTTTGAGTTAGCTTTTTCTCAATCAGTTAACTCAATTAATCTATTCAATCTATTCTGTGTCAACTCTAAATCAGCAGTTTAACTATCAATCAACATGTGAGCTCACCTGAGTTCCACCTCTTGATCAATCTGTTTCACCTTTCAATCAATTTTCTCCAAAAATCTATAAATTGGGCATTCAATCTCGATTTTCAATAATCACGAACTTTGAATCTTTGTGTCACTTGCAGGTTACTAGCGCAACATCTAAGAGCCATCATACCACAGAGAAGAGAAGAGAAATGGAAGTTATACATAGTTGCGAAATAGGGAGTCTTTTTTCGATTTCATTTATAGATCCTATTTTGCTTTATTGTGTTATTTCATTGTCTGTTTGTTAGAATTCTTTAATTAGATAGGGATTTGTGATTTCCCTTTGATTCTAATTGATATTTTATAAGATGAATTTTACATGCACACATTTTGGTGAACCTGAAATGAAACATAGCTAATTTACCTTCTCTGTTCTCTGTGTAATTTTGCAGGTAGTACGGATTTTTTCTTTTTTACAGATTTTGCATGGATTTTAAGAACAAATTTTTCATCACGCAATCGCATAGACAGTGCTACGCATACGACCCCTCAGGGTCACGCATTCGACCTGACAGAGTCACACAATAGCCCTTTCCAGATCATGCAATCACCCTTTCTAGATCACACATTCACAAGGAAAATTGCTATTTGATTGTTTCTATTTTCATATCCACTTTGTTCTCTGATTTGTTTAATTATTTCCAAAATTGAGTAAATATAGAAATGGATTACTTCTATTGCATGATTTTATTGTAACAGTTTATGGCATGAAAGGTACAATTCAGGATTTCAGGTGCTAGAAGGACAAAGGAACAAAGAAGACAAGCCAAATGCTATCAAAGGGTTCTCCAAATAGAAAAGAAGATACAAGATTCAGAAGATCAACTAGCCCTTGATAGATATAATAGCTTAGTTCCTTTATATCAAGTTAAATATGATCTAATCAATATTGAATGGATAATGAGAGATTTGGCTAGAGCTTCACACTTGGTTTTGCAGGTTTCTAATTGGGTTTAGATTAATTTCTTTTTTTTTGTGTTATCTGCCTATCTATTATGCAATTGATCTGTTATTGTCATGCATTCCGGTTGTCAGGATTATGCATACACTATGTTATGTTCATGCATTTGGTCTGTCATTGTCACACAATCACACAAGTATTGTCACACATTCACTTCTGTCAATTTTTTATTTTTTGCCTTCTATTGATTTGATTTTACTACTAATCATTCGTTTATAGCCTGTGGCAAATTTATAGAAAGGATCAGATTAGTATTAGATCAATTGCACTCATAATCTCACACTTCATCTTTTGGTGCTTAAAATCAACAATGGTTAAAATTGACATGCATGCCTTCACATTTCAATTTGGTCTTTAAAATGGACATGCACATGCGTATTGAACACCTCAATTTGGGCTATAAAATGAATGTGAATCAGGTTGCATTAGATTAAATCATATTTGGTTTTTTTAAGGTAAAGAATTTTTATCGTGTTTGGGGTGGACCCACTGTTGCATTAACTAACTTTCCACCTGCCTTTGGGGTCTTGGGAGAAAGGATGGAGGTGACAATGACATCCAATTTTATTTTATTCCACATAGTGAGGGATATCTTGGACTGGGGATTTCATCACCCCATAGAGGTACTTAGAATTGGGATGCGTTGGGGATATAATCTCTTCCAGCATACTCTCGAGTGGGTTTTTCAAGCCGTTATATAAATATACTGGTCAGGTGGCTAGAGTGTTGAGTGAATTTGACATATGTGGGAGCCTTCCCTACACTAATAAGCTTAACTAAAGTCTTAAGTGGCTTGCTATGAGAATCCTTCGTTGGATCGGGACCCCTCAAAACCTTATTCTACAAACCAATTTAGTAGCCCAAAATCCTACATTCAGTGATTCTGAGAGTGCAGATCATACCCCATAGATACTCCTCATGTACCTTACATTATGAGACATAAATCCCTCGGTGATAAGATCTTCGGATCTTCGGGGTAAGAGAGATTGGAATGCCTGAGAAGTGTGTGCTGTGGAGTGGAGCCAATGCTGCCAAACTCTCTATTTGTTCGTCTTGTTTCAATATTTTGTTGTAGGGGCCTCATTGAATGGTGTCCACTTTCTAGCCTAAGATTGTATTCTATGATTTTATATGTATCGTTGTATCAGACCAGTATTGAGTCAGTTCTTTGTGCTATTTCAGGCCCTATCCTGCATATCTCTAAATTTTTTGAGATTATTTGAAAAAATAGTTTAGTCAACTATACCCACCTCCAAATAGTTGTTCTCAGACTTGGAAAACCGCAAAAGTTGTCCCACACATGGAATTACTAAAAACAAAGTCTATTTTTGAAACCCAAAACTCAAAGTTTTACATACTTTCGATCCTAGGAAATCCTTGCATAGTCTCCACTTATGTCCTCATTATCGTCCTAAGTCCTTGTATAGTCCTCGCTTACATCCTCATTATCATCCTAAGTCCTTGCATAGTCCCCACTTATGTCCTCATTATCATCTTATGTCCTTGCATAGTTCCCACTTACATCCTCATTATCATCCTAAGTCCTTGCATAGTCCTTTCTTACGTCCTCATTATCATCCTAAGTCTTTGCATAGTCCTCATTCACGTCTTCATTATCATCCATAGTCATTGCATAGTCTTAATTGTGAGTCTGCATTACGATCCTCATATACGTCTTCATCTAGATTTCATATGCATCTATCTTAGTCCATTATCAGTTACAAAGTCATAGCATGTGTCGTAATGGGTCTCCCAGGTAATGGTTTGCTCCCCTTCGAGCAACCTAATCTAGTGCCAAACGGTGGTCAATGAGAAATCATTGATGGTCTAGCTAACTTAGACTGGGACTCAAGGAGAAACACACCTCAGTATATAGGAGTTGAGTACGATATTAATATTGAGTATAAAATTACTCGTAGGATTGACAGAGAAATTCTTGTGGAACGTCTAAGAGAAGACGTGGAAAAACTTGCATTAGAGAAATCCAGAAATACTCAACAAGTCTCGTGTCAAAATCCTCAATAGAGAGTCTAGTCTAGTTTTGCAGACCTCATATCTACATCTACAATCTAGCATTAGTCATCGTCTTTCATAAAACCACCCTCAAATAGTAGTCTTAAATGCCCGTCACAAGGTCAAAAAAGGAAAAAGGTATAATAAACCTAAACAATGCCCAATCTGTAAACCCAACTTGGAATATGGACATATAAATTGGTCAACAATTAGGTTCTTAGACAATCTCTACCCTAAATGAATTACAACAGCATTTAATAAAAGAAGAAATTGAGTCAGCTCAACAAGATCCACATCTCATTATAATCTTAGATGCACTTATACATAGTGATAGGGACAAATATCTCTCGTTGTTATTACCAAATGGGGCGAAACTACCTGAAGATTTAGATATCACAAAGATCTTACCATTGGGAAAAACTTTAGGTCAAGATAATAGGGAAACACTGCCCATAACACAAATACAAGGAATGACCTCTAGTTTTCCTCAAAATGTACCTATCCAGAAAAATGTCAACACGAATGCAAACTTTCAAACAAGTGCGTCATCTTTGGTGATCAATGTTAGTATACCAACACAAAGCATATCGATAATGTCAAGTGTCTTAGCACCTATTCAAACATAGGGAACAAGTGTAACCCAACCTCTAGTTTCCTATTCTATAGGATCAACATATAGTCATCAAAATGCAAATCTAGCTCTTACCAATACAACAAGTACAGCTGAACCAAATATGGGTTCGCATCTCACTTATTTCACAGTACCTAGTGGAACGCACAACACACAAAATTATAATCATGGTACCTTCCAACAAACTCCTAGTTATGAAACCATGAATCCTTTTGTGGGACATACACAAACAAAAGGTGTACCTTTGACTCAAACAGATATTCTAACACAACAATTATAGAATTTGCAACAACAAATGATGACCATGCAGACCGGTAATGATAGAAAGAGCTACACAATGCAAGACTTATATCCTTATCCATTTAATCACACATTATACATGCCGCCTTTCCCACTATATTTTGAAACACCTAAATTGGATAGATATCAAGGGAAGGGTGATCCTAGAGATCATATCAGAGAGTTTTTGATGGCATGTATAGAGATTGCCATAGAAGATACTTACTTAATGAGACTATTTCCTAAAAGTCTACGGGGTCTAGCTTTAGAGTGGTTTTCACATTTACCACCAACCATCACATCATGGGGAGAGTTAGCTGAACAATTTATTGCAAAATTATCGCATAACATTGACACCCTGATTACTTTGATGGACTTGTGTGCCGCTAAACAATATGAGAATGAAACATTGGCATCCTTCATACAATTATGGAGGGCTCTCTATAGGAGGTGCAAGATAGTTATCCTAGAAACAGAGCAAGTGGACATGTTCATAGAAAACTTGATTCCCAAGATTAAATATCTGATATAAATGCAATGTTTAACCACATTCAAACAAATCATGGAAAAATCTCTAAAATGTGAGAATGGACTAGTAGAACAAGGTCTTATTAAGTATGGCAACACCAACAACAATGACAAATATAAGCTTTGGTCAAAAAACAAAAATGTGACCAATGATGGTATTGTAGACGCCAGAATGGTCAATAGAACTCAACCAGTTTTATCTTTGGGAACGAGTCAGTCATCTAATCCACATATAGGGAATAACATGACATCCACAAATGTAAACACTACACAAAACATGAACACAAGATACCCCAGGGTAAATTCTCCAAGAAGAAATTACACACCTCTAGGAGAACCTATTGAGTCAGCACTCAAAAATTTAATATAGAAAAACATGATCACTTTACCTGAAATAAGAGTATATGAGCCTGGTCCTTTCAAACCCACATGGTGGAATGATAATGATTTATGTGATTATCATCAGACTAAAGGTCATAAAACAACAAGTTGCTACAAATTGAAAAACTTGGTCCAAGATATGATAGACCAAGGGGACATCACAATCGATACCGATAAAACCTCAGCAAACACAAATCATACAATTTTTAAGGATCCATTTGTTAAGCATGACAAAGGGAAAGCTACCACATCAGGTACTGAAGACAATGTAACTAACTACACAAAGCTCTCATATGACTACACTATTCATGTCATTAGCTCAAGAGATATAGTAAATAATGATTCACAAGAAACACTTGATCAAGATGAGAAATATCAAGACGCTCACACAGATGACAACCAAATTTGGATGATATCACAGGCACCAAAGTACAATGATGATAGAAATCTTTGTCTCAGAGACTGAGTGCATGATCAACCATCTCATTCAAGTTGGTTTGAAGATGAACTCATAGAACACATCATGGATGTCAAACATACACATAACGACTATGAAGAGGGATTTAACATAAATCTTGATAAAACAACATATGATACCGAAAAAACCTGTAAGTCAAATGATACAGTAGCTACAATCACCATAACTCCCAGAGATAGAGATTGTGCAGTAGTTACTCACAGATCAAAGGTAACTCTACAAGGAATACCACAAAATCATCCACCAGCAGTAGGGACCTATAATGTTGTTGAGCAACTTAAGAAAAATCCGACACAGATATCATTATTTGAACTTTTACGTATTTTACCCGCTCATAGAGCTATACTGGAAAAATCATTTCAAGATTTGGTCATGGGCAGAGATATAGATAAAAATGCCTTACAGTCTATGGTAGGAAATTTGACACAAGGCACACGTATTTTATTCACAGAACAAGATATTCCTAGTGATAGACTACTTCATAATGACCCACTACATCTAGAATCTTACATCCATAAGAGAAGAATCAGAAGAGTACTCATAGATGGAGGATTTGGTCTCAACATTTGTACTTTAAAATTGGTTAAGGCACTAGGATATTCTAAACTTCATATTGATTCTTCCAAGAGGATAAATATCAAGGCATACGATGATGAAGAACGTCTATCAAAAGGCATTGTAACATTACCCGTACAAGTAGGACCTATAATAATAGAGGTTGCTTTTTAGGTCTTGGACAAAGAACTAGGATATAACATGTTATTAGGCTGACCATGGATCCACACCATGCAAGCAATACCATCCACATTTCATTAGTGTGTCAAATTCCCATATAATGGTATTGAAATCACCATAAGGGGTGATCCAAATCCCTTCCAACATTGCAATTACTTGAAAGAAAGTATGGATAATCAGGTACCTATTAATCAAGCAACACCTCTCACTACACGATTGGAGACATTAAAAATAACATAAACAAAAAAGGATATGCCTACAACATCCTCCTTACAAATAAAAGATATGGGCTGTGGAGAGTATTCTATTGTAAATACTTTACGTGGGAAATAGTTATCTCTTTCTCCTAAGTATTTTGGGAAACCTCACAATACAGTACAAAAATGAGACAAAGGAAAAGAAATTGTCAGATACATAGATTCATGCTCTTTCATTAGATGGGATGACTTACAAGAAGAATCCTTGCACGAAGATGTTAACCATTGGATATATAGAGAAGAAGATCATATGACAATACCCAAAATACCCACAGATCAGTATGGCAATGGATTCAAAGTGCTCTAGAGACATGGATATGATGGTACCACATGCCTGGGGTTACAGAAACAAGGAAGACTAGAGCCTATTGTTCCTAATGATAATCCAGGGAATCAAGGATTGGGATATAAGCTCATGAACAACACATCACAGAAGCAAGACAACATACCCTTGATATACTAAATCAATCAATGAAACTGTCAGACTACGTACCACAAAGGGATTTGTCCACAAATTTGCTTCCATATTCATCTCAAATAGGTAATCAGGTACCCACATCGCCTAGTCTGGAATCAGATGGAAAAGACATGAGACAACTCCTACAAGAACCTAGCACTGAGTCATAAAATGATGTAGTTGCTCATACAACAGTAAAGGATAATGTTGCAACAGATGCAGGTTCACCACCACCAGTTGAATCTCATCCATGATTATTGTCACTACTTCTGCCACAAGAAATGACACATGCTCAACCTAATGAATCAAATGAAGAAAGATTGCAAAGGCTTATACCAGGCTTAAGAAGGGTAACTAATGTCCAAAGAAGACCAGTCAATCTACAATAGAATCAGTGGCAGGAACAAGAAGAAATAAGTGATGATAGCTCACATGATGAAGCATACATTGAAAGTGAGATAGACTCTCACGACTATGAGTTCTTATCACTCCATGATTCTAGCCCACCAACAAGTGTAATATTAAGGTATCAAATAAAGCCTATACAAGATGAAAATACACAAATTCATTCAAACAATCAAGTCTTCTTGTTATCAGAGTCTACTATAGAAGGGAGTAATGATTTACCCCTGGTACATTCACACTTGATTGATTGGAGGCAAGAAGGAAAACCAATGCAAGATTGGTTTGTAAATGATGAAGCAATTGTAGAATTTTTCAGAGGCAGAGAGGGGTTTCCATAAGATGATCACAAAGCAGGGTTTGTTGTAGACCTAGATAGAAAACCATACTTTGGAGAAGAAAGTGCTTCTACAATAGACACCTAGCTGGTCATATGACTAGTGAAAAATATAAAATTCTACTTCAGCACCATTGTGATTATCACACCCAAGTAGGTTTCATTACTTACAAGTCAAGGCAAGAAAATAATTAAAAAAAAAATGCTATGCCAAATATTCATGTCAAGGCAAAAGAGCAATGATATATAACTGAAATATCATGTATACAAATGTAGTAAAAAGCTTGACTATGGGAACATACAAGTTACTCCATCAGGGCTATCGATGCCTACTAGCAATGGAGAAATATTTGATAAATTACAGTCTATAACCTCGTCAAAGCTCTAAAAGCTTGTTGGCAACGAGGCTCTGTTCAGGATGCTTTTGAAGTTAGGATAATCCATGTAGCTAGTCATATAGGATGCTACGGATCTTTAGTGAACACAAGAGCAAGAATTAACTCATCTGCACACACATGGGCAAAAGAAGATCAAATTTTCAAGAACCAATGGAGAAGTTTTCTGTGTCTCCATTTGTAAATCCTAGTCACTAAGTGTGTTTATTTGAATGTTCCAAAGGGCCTTAGGAATCGATTGACTGCTTATCTATGAAATGTTTTGCACCTCCATTTCAATTGATGTATTACAAATTCTCAAACAAGCATAGTCAACTTTGTTCAAATAGGAAATGCTCTTCATCATGCATATTGCATTAACATAGGTGATGTTTAAAAATTTATTTATCTCCACATGCATTTTGCAGATCATCATGTCATATAGGTCTGCACACTGGGGGCATAACTGAAAAAATCCTAAAAATTATATAAAGTCCTAAAAAAATCATATAATGTTCTTCAACAAAATCTAAAAACATTGAGAAACACAAAATCCAAAAACATTAAAAAACTCAAAATCTGAAAACAATGAAAAACTAAAAATTCAAAAACACTGAAAAACTCAAAAATTTAAAAATAGTGAAAAACCATGAGATACCAAAAAAAATTATATAATATCCTGAAAAAAATCAATAAAAAACATTCAAATACGGTTCTGAAATACCAAAAACATCTGTATAATGATCTTGAAAAAATAATCCAAAAAAATTCAAATATTGATCTACATAATCCAAAAATATTGGTAAAGCTCTTGGAAAATAACTAAAAATCGAAAATCAATCAATCAAAAAAACTTGCAATAAAATGTCTTGTGAGAAACAAATACCCTAGCAGATATCTAGCAAACACTTCACATGAAGTTAACAAAGGATACGACTATCCAGTCAAACATCTGCAATCAACTGATCAAAACTGTCTTATCAATTGTATCATATCCATATCAAAGTGATTATTATCTTGTCTTAAACAGAAGAGGATACACTCAAAATCAAACAGGTCAGGCTTAAATGGGGTCCACAACTTTCTGAGATCAGACATTATCAGCCATCACATCAAGCAACTAAGAACGAAGGCACAAGGTCAATATAACTGCTAAATTTTGTCTAAGCCAGTCTTTATCTTTTATCATTTGGCAACAGATATTGTTCCTATGCTACTCAAGGATGTCTACAGTTGACTAGAGGAGTTATGATGGGCATTATCTTTTTCTTTGTTTCCTATTTGTAGTGTGAACCAATGAAATTCCAGGGAAATTGGTCTAGTGGGTGTCTGTGATAGGAGCATTCAGCTATTGAATGCCACACATACCTTGACCCCTAGTGTAATTCCCAGAATGGAGGGTTCACTCCTTGTCTGCTACATGTTTGTTTCTAGAATGAGATATCTTTACATCTTGATTCCTTATACCCTGATGTGCTAAGCTTCATTGTTCAATAATAAGGCTCAGCGATGAATATATATGGTGCAGGGCACCTGTGGTAATTGGATAATTCTGTTTTCATTGGATGTAATCATTTGAGTTTATTCCTGTTGTAATCATTTGAGTGTAATCACTTGAGTTTTCATTGGTTGTAATCATTTACGGTCATCTCTCATTTATGATCATCTCTCATGTTTATTCCTATTGTGTGGTCATGACTACCTACAACATGTTTATAAGCTGTGGAGTCTTAGTCCACAAAGATTTTGGTTTTGTTGTAATAAACGGAATAAATGACTCAGTCCATTTCTTGTATGGTCAAGAGTTTTTGGTATTTCTATAAACCAATCGCTCTTAGTCCATTGGACTTTAGTTCTGTTTTGTTATTTTTTGTTAATGCTCTGTTTAGCGGAGTGTTTTTTTTTGTTTCCATCTTCGTTGGTTCGGTTGTTTCAACGACCCCAACTGGTTTACACCGGTTGGGTGTTTGTTGTTGTATATCACAGTGCGTCCAACTAGTGGTTGGGAGAAAAAAAAAGGTCTGCGAAGCAAAAGAAATAAAAACTAAATCAGCAGTTTCGAGGACGCCTCTTCTGTATGATCTTTATTGCAGTTCGGTTGATGTGTTCGAAACAAGGTTAGAAACAACGAGATATGAAATAAGTGCAAATCGGGTGTAAAGGCATTTTAACAGTTCACATTCAAAACTATAAGAAATCTGTATACCTAACTTCAATAATTGAAAGACTCTATTTTTATTTCGGTTTAGAGTGCAATATTACACGATGAATGCATTATTTCCGGTAAACACAGTGGACTAAGCATGCAACTGCACCGATCTGTTTAGATTGTAATTTCTACACTCAAAGTTCGGTTAAACTGTTAGCGAAAACTGTATATAATCACATCGCTATGCAAACGCAAATTCAAGCGGGTTTTCCTCCGCGGGAATAAGAATGCAGAATAAACAGTTAGGGCAAAATGCTTTAAAGTTTTTAATGCTCGGGATTGTTGAATGTTAAATGCTTCAAAGACTATGTTAATAACACTGTTCAATTGGTTCATCGCCTTTGCTAACAAATAACATTGTTACATCGTGCCCTAACCGTACGATAATTGACTGTATGAACTCAAACCCGTAACAGTTTAAAATTGTTCGATACCAGTTTGGAGGGGTGTCATTATGTTTATCATTCAAGTTGAATATGCATTAAGCAAATTCTGAAGACCATGATTTTGGAATGTGAGACATGCAGGAAATGTTTGGGAAACAATACTTAACCACCAGTTCGAGCCAGAAAGACTGTTTGAATTGAAACCCCTGTTATGGCACAAAATTGAAACTTTGCATTGGCATCGGGTTCCAAAACTTGAAAACCCAGTTGAAGCCTAAACTAGCCTGATCAACTAGGGATTGGTATTCCTGTGTATAAACAAGTTTTGTTGAAGTTTGATGCCATCAGATTCATGTTACGAACAGAACAGGGAAGGAAAGAAACAAAACAAGTGCATTTGAGAGTAAACCAAAATCTGTGTATGTGTAGTTGGAAAACTAGTAAGATTTTAAAACTCAAAAGTTCAAACATTTTTAGAGAACTATAGAACTCAGCAAAAACAGAGTTTTGACAAGTATCTTTCTAGAGTTAATTAGCATTTGAACATGTTAAAATTCAGATTTGTGTCGAATTGGTGGAATATTGTTCTTATTGATTAAAGAACTCAATTTGTGATGACTTTAATGAACATAGCACTTCCTTTTATTCATGCAAGAAGAATAGTCTGGATTTCTTATTGAGTATCATAGTGTTTGTTTGGGCTAACCAAGCTTAGCGTTGTAGCACTCTGCATCAAGTGGTATCAGAGCCACAAGATACCTTTTTTGGGAATAACAAGATGGGGGATGGAGATGAAATCCCTATTAGAATCACCAATGTAGAATTGGCTAAGATAGTCAAAGAGCAAATGGCAGAGAGTAGGGCTGTCAGAGAGGAGAATAGGGCAATGAAGAGAGAGTTAGATAAGTTGAAACGCCAAGTAAGGAGAGGAGGCCAAGAAGAATCAGAAGGAGAAGAAGAAGAGCAAGATCCAGTCGGTCAAGCAAATATTCCGGAGGATCAAAAGGCAATCCTTGCAGCCCTAGAGAGGGTAGGAGTAAAGGATAGGAATGATATTCCTTTGTTTCATGGCAAATTGGAACCGGAAGAATGCATGGATTGGATAGAAGCTTTGGAGAATTATTTTGAGTGTGAGGTGGTACTTCCAAGCCAAAGGGTGAAGTTGGCAAAGTCCAAATTGAAGGGGCCAGCCCTTAGTTGGTGGAATTTTCTACAAAATGAGAGATTGGAAGAGGGAAAGGAGGTTATTTCTACTTGGACCAGAATGAAGGTAGAATTGAAAAAACAGTTTGTACCGGATGATTATGAAGTGACCCTTCATAAGAAGCTTCAAAATTTGAAGCAAAAAGATCTTGATGTGAGTACTTATACTTAAGAATTTCACAATTTGACCTTGAAGGCCAAAATGTTTGAGTCTGAAAAACAAAAACTTGCACGGTATATCTATGGATTGAAATATAGCATCCAAGATGAATTGACATTGGTTAGTGTGGAATCAGTCCACAAATATTTCCAGCTTGCCCTCAAGATTGAGGAAAAACAAAAAAGAAGAGGAGAACAAAGTAAGGGAAGAGGAAACTCATTCCGTGGAAGAGGTAGGTTCAATGAGAGAGGAACTTTTCCTAAGTTCCAAGGTGAAAGCAGCAATCAAAGTGCTGATAATGATGCTGGTGGCAGAGGTTCATTCAGAGGAAGAGGGTCAAATAATGGCAGGGGCAGATCAAGAGGAAGAGGCCCTAATGTGTTCACCGGGAGATGCTTCTCATGCAACCAAGTTGGGCATCAATCTTTCAGATGTCCACAAAAGAGTGATAGCAGCAATCAAGGAGATAGAAGGGTACAATTGATTCAAGAAGAGGATTGTCAAAGCAACTCATCATACCATACAACCTCATCCAAGCATGTTGATCCAGTGTAGGGAGAAACTCTTATGTTCAATAGATCGCTGTTGGTACCACTCAATAAAGAGCCAGCACAAAGGAAATCTCTATTCCGGACTACTTGCAAAGCAAAAGGTAAAGTTTGTAAGGTAATTGTTGATTCCGGCTCTACTGAAAATCTAGTTTCTTTGGAAATGGTAACCAAGTTAAATTTGAAAAGGCTTCCACATCCTACTCCCTATAAAGTTTCCTTGTTGAATAAGGAGCAGCAAACTATTGTGAATGAACAATGCTTGGTAGAATTTGAAATTGGTGATTACAAAGATAAAGTTTTATGTGAAATAGTTGCAATGGATGCATGCCATCTTCTTTTAGGAAGACCGTGGCAATATGATACTAATGCCCAGCATGATGGGAAAACCAATGTGTTTAATATAACTAAAGATGGAGAACATTTCATAATGACCCCTTTACCAGATGTTGCAAATAATTCAATCTTGCAAAGTAGTGTTATGGTTGTCAAAGAAAAAGAGTTTTTAGAAGGTCTTAAGGAAGAGAATTCTCCATGCTTTGCTATTGTAATCAGACCTAAGGAAACTAATTGTGAGGGTAGGGAATTGAATTTAGAAACCAAGGAAAGTACTTGTCCTAAGGTTGTATGTGATTTGCTGAATAAATATGATGGTATTATTGCTGATAGTTCTCATGAGTTGCTTCCACCAAAGAGGTCAATCAGTCATTGTATTGATTTGATTCCGGGTGCTACATTACCAAATAAAGCAGCCTATAAACTCACTCCCGAACAAAATGCTGAAGTTGCACGGCAAATCCAAGGATTGTTAGAAAAGGGTTACATACGGAAAAGTATCAGCCCATGTGCTGTCCCAGCAGTCCTTGCTCCTAAGAAAGAAGGAACTTGGAGGTTGTGTACAGATTCTCATGCCATTAATAAGATTACTATTAGATACCGATTTCCCATGCCTCGGATAGAGGATCTCATGGACTGTTTAGGTGGTGCTAAATACTATTCAAAGATTGATCTTAAAAGTGGTTATCATCAGATCCGGATACGGGAAGGGGACGAATGGAAAACCGCTTTCAAAACTAATGAGGGTTTGTTTGAATGGATAGTTATGCCTTTTGGTTTATCCAATGCTCCTAGTACTTTCATGCGTTTAAGGAATGAAGTGCTGAAACCTTTTCTTCATCAATTTGTTGTTGTATATTTGGATGATATTCTGATTTTTAGTGGCAGCAAAGAGGAGCATTTACAGCATTTAGATCAGGTCTTGAGGAAGCTTCATGAAGAAGGCTTGAGGATAAACTTGGAGAAGTGTTCCTTCATGCAAGAAGAACTTGTGTTCTTGGGTTTTGTAATTTCAACAGGCAGTCTGAAAATGGATCCTTCAAAAGTAGAAGCCATCCTAAATTGGCCAGCACCTACTACAACCACGGAGGTAAAAAGTTTTTATGGTTTATGCAGCTTCTATAGAAAGTTTATTAGAAACTTTAGTGGTGTTTGTGCTCCACTTATTGATACTATTAAAGGAGGAAGAAAATGTGTTTTCCAATGGACTAAAGAGGCCAATGAATCTTTTGAATTACTGAAAAAGAAAATATCAGAACAGCCAGTACTTGTTTTACTGGATTTTTATAAGGTTTTTGTTGTTGAATGTGATGCTAGCAATAAGGCTATCGGTGGGGTTCTTAGTCAAGATGGTAGGCCCGTAGCCTTCTTTAGTGAGAAATTAAATGAAGCAAAACAAAAATATTCTACTTATGATCTTGAACTTTATGCTATGGTTCAGTCGTTACGAAAATGGAGGCATTATCTTTTACCAAAAGAGTTTATTGTTTTTACGGATAACCATGCACTCAGTTTTCTGAATAGACAAGAGAAACTTAACCATAGACATGTCAAGTGGATGGAGTTTTTGCAGGCCTATACTTTCAGCATTAAACATAAGAAAGGGGTTACTAATAAGGTGGCGGATGCTTTGAGTAGAAGGACACTTGCCATTCAGTCTATGCAATTGGAAAGTGCTGGTTTAGAGGCTTTGGCATCCATGTATGCTACGGATGAAGATTTCGAGGAAATTTATCAGGTTTGTTTGGATATGACAGCAAGGTATCATACTGATTTTTCTGATTATTTGATTCAGAATGGGCTACTTTTCAAAGGTGGTTTACTTTGTGTTCCAAAGGGATCAATGAGGGAAAATATTATAAAGGAAAAACATTGTGGCAGCTTGGCTGGTCATTTTGGTTTGGATAAAACTTTAGAATCAGTCAAGAGGTTTTATTATTGGCCTAAGTTGCAAACGGATGTTAGGAAATTTGTTGAAACTTGTTTGATATGTCAAAAATCTAAAGGTCATTCCTCTAATGCTGGTCTTTACACACCTTTGCCCATTCCTTCTAAACCATGGGATTTAGTTAGTATGGATTTTATGCTCGGTTTGCCTCGGACCAAGTCAGGTTATGATAGCATATTTGTGGTAGTAGATCGGTTTTCCAAAATGGCTCATTTTATTCCATGTAAAACTACTCATGATGCATCTCATGTTGCTGGATTGTTCTTTCAGGAAGTAGTACGTTTGCATGGTTTACCTTTGTCAATCATATCAGATAGAGATCCTAAATTCTTGGGTCATTTTTGGCACACTTTGTGGAAGAAATTGGGCACTAATGTTTGTTTATCTTCTGCATATCACCCACAATCCGATGGGCAGACTGAGGTCATCAATAGGTCTCTTGGTAATCTTTTGAGGTGCTTGACACAAGAACATGGTACAAGTTGGGATTCAGTTTTGGCTCAAGCTGAGTTTTCCTATAATGATTCAGTGAATCGTAGTACTGGGAAAACTCCATTTCAGATTGTGTATGGTATTCATCCATGGGGCATTTTGGAATTAAGGGATGTTAATTGTTTGGAAAAGCCCAGTGCTTTGGCTGATGATTTTGTTACTGTTATGAAGGATATTCAGGATCAGGTTAAGGTAAAGCTTCAGCATTCTAATTCCAAATATAAAGCTCATGCAGATAAACGGAGGAAAGATGTCACATTCCATGTTGGGGATTTGGTCATGGTCCATTTAAAAAAAGAAAGGCTACCTAAGGGCCATTATACGAAACTTATGGCAAAAAAGATTGGACCTTTTAAAATTCTCAAACGTAGTGGTCCTAATGCCTATCATGTTGATCTTCCTCCGGATATTCATTTATCACCTATCTTTAATGTTGCTGATCTATATTTGTATAAAGGTCCTGTTGATAATTCTGTGACTGCAGGTGCTACTGATTCTCTTGTTGATGCACAGCTTTCCGCTCTTCCTAAGGTACCTCCTTTGGAGATTGATTGCATTTTGGAAACTCGTGTGGCCCGGAAGACCCGACGTCATACCTATTATGAACATTTGGTGCAGTGGAAATCCAGACCAGTTGAAGATGCTACATGGCTGTCTACTGCCGCTCTTGAGAAATTGGGTTTTTCTGTTCCAGCAGTCCCAACTCAAGGGACTTGAGTTTTCCTGCCTGTAGAGCATGGTGCAGGGCACCTGTGGTAATTGGATAATTCTGTTTTCATTAGATGTAATCATTTGAATTTATTCCTATTGTAATCATTTGAGTGTAATCACTTGAGTTTTCATTGGTTGTAATCATTTATGATCATCTCTCATTTATGATCATCTCTCATGTTTATTCCTATTGTGTGGTCATGACTACCTACAGCATGTTTATAAGCTGTGGAGTCTTAGTCCACAAGGATTTTGGTTTTGTTGTAATAAACGGAATAAATGACTCAGTCCATTTCTTGTATGGTCAAGAGTTTTTGGTATTTCTATAAACCAATCGCTCTTAGTCCATTGGACTTTAGTTCTGTTTTGTTATTTTTTGTTAATGCTCTGTTTAGCGGAGTGTTTTTTTTTGTTTCCATCTTCGTTGGTTCAGTTGTTTCAACGACCCCAACTGGTTTACACCGGTTGGGTGTCTGTTGCTGTATATCACAGTGCATCCAACTAGTGGTTGGGAGAAAAAAAAAGGTCTGCGAAGCAAAAGAAATAAAAACTAAATCAGCAGTTTCGAGGACGCCTCCCGTGTATGATCTTTATTGCAGTTCGGTTGATGTGTTCGAAACAAGGTTAGAAACAATGAGATATGAAATAAGTGCAAATCAGGTGTAAAGGCATTTTAACAGTTCACATTCAAAACTGTAAGAAATCTGTATACCTAACTTCAATAATTGAAAGACTCTATTTTTATTTCGGTTTAGAGTGCAATATTACACGATGAATGCATTATTTCCGGTAAACACAGTGGACTAAGCATGCAACTGCACCGATCTGTTTAGATTGTAATTTCTACACTCAAAGTTCGGTTAAACTGTTAGCGAAAACTGTATATAATCACATCGCTATGCAAATGCAAATTCAAGCGGGTTTTCCTCCGCGGGAATAAGAATGCAGAATAAACAGTTAGGGCAAAATGCTTTAAAGTTTTTAATGCTCGGGATTGTTGAATGTTAAATGCTTCAAAGACTATGTTAATAACACTGTTCAATTGGTTCATCGCCTTTGCTAACAAATAACATTGTTACATCGTGCCCTAACCGTACGATAATTGACTGTATGAACTCAAACCCGTAACAGTTTAAAATTGTTCGATACCAGTTTGGAGGGGTGTCATTATGTTTATCATTCAAGTTGAATATGCAGTAAGCAAATTCTGAAGACCATGATTTTGGAATGTGAGACATGCAGGAAATGTTTGGGAAACAATACTTAACCACCAGTTCGAGCCAGAAAGACTGTTTGAATTGAAACCCCTGTTATGGCACAAAATTGAAACTTTGCATTGGCATCGGGTTCCAAAACTTGAAAACCCAGTTGAAGCCTAAACTAGCCTGATCAACTAGGGATTGGTATTCCTGTGTATAAACAAGTTTTGTTGAAGTTTGATGCCATCAGATTCATGTTACGAACAGAACAGGGAAGGAAAGAAACAAAACAAGTGCATTTGAGAGTAAACCAAAATCTGTGTATGTGTAGTTGGAAAACCAGTAAGATTTTAAAACTCAAAATTTCAAACATTTTTAGAGAACTATAGAACTCAGCAAAAACAGAGTTTTGACAAGTATCTTTCTGGAGTTAATTAGCATTTGAACATGTTAAAATTCAGATTTGTGTCGAATTGGTGGAATATTGTTCTTATTGATTAAAGAACTCAATTTGTGATGACTTTAATGAACATAGCACTTCCTTTTATTCATGCAAGAAGAATAGTCTGGATTTCTTATTGAGTATCACAGTGTTTGTTTGGGCTAACCAAGCTTAGCGTTTTAGCACTCTGCATCAATATATGCCCATCATAACTCCTCTACAGTTGACTAGAGGAGTTATGATGGGCATTATCTTTTTCTTTGTTTCCTATTTGTAGTGTGAACCAATGAAATTCCAGGGAAATTACTCTAGTGGGTGTCTGTGATAGGAGCATTCAGCTATTGAATGCCACACATACCTTGACCCCTAGTGTAATTCCCAGAATGGAGGGTTCACTCCTTGTCTGCTACGTGTTTGTTTCTAGAATGAGATATGTTTACATCTTGATTCCTTATACCCTGATGTGCTAAGCTTCATTGTTCAATAATAAGGCTCAGCGATGAATATATATTGCACAATAAAATATGTGACACGGGTTTGTGATTCTTTCAATTTCATTCTCATCTTCTATATTTATTGATAGTTTATTGATTTCTCATCTTCTCTCTAAATCGCATTCTTTCTAACATTCTATCTATCATTTGACTAACATTTCTTCACAGTGTACCTGAGTTAAAAATTTGTTTTGGCATCATCAAACAAAAACAAAAAAATGATTCCATATAGATTTTATTAAAAAATCATATAGGTTCCATTGCATTCATGTAGGTACCATTGCAGTCATATATATTAGTTAATATGCATTCATATAACTACCATTGAATTCATTAGTATAATTGATACATACATAACTACCATTACATTCATTAGCATCATTGATACATACATAACTACCATTGCATTGCAAAATCATATAGAATCAAGTAGATATGCATCATCAAACTCATAGCATCATAAGCATACGTGGAAAAAAAAACATAAATAGATCACTGTTGAAACCTGCATATCATATATATATAACTCAAAAATGATAATGTGTATGAATACAATAAACAGGCCCGAAGGCTCAGATAACATGATCAAAAAATGTCTCAACCAACACTGCCTCTGTTAGTAGGTGGATCCTACCCACTAGATCCTGCCCCAGGATGTTGAGGTGGTCCCATAACACCACCACTGCTAGTCTATCGATAAGTAGATCTACTCGATCTCCTCCCCATAAAGGCACTAAAACTAGGCTCGCTCTGATCCTCAGGGATAGCTCTCTCATAAGTTTTTCGATAGTATATAGCCTCTCGTACAGCGGTGAAATACCTATCTACCTGGTTACGAGCATTTGTACCTGGTCTAAAAAGATGATCAAATGCATCCATGGTAATTTGACCTCTCCGGACTGCCTCATCTCTCTCCCTCTGGAGACGATCCCTCTCAGCCTCAAGTGCTCTGTAATCTGCATGGTAGGTCTCCCACTCGACATCTCATCTAGCGACCTCCTCCTCCAAACTCTGTATCTATGCTCTAAGAATTTGTGGATCATCCTCATCGCCCACCTATCCTCTCCCACCCTCTGCAGTAGGCACATCCTCTAACTTTGGCATATCATCATCATCATCTCCATCCTCGCTGCTTGATGACTCTGAAGAATCATTACTATCCCCACTGCTGATAGACTCGGTGTCTCCACCAATTTATACATCCGCTCCCTCATCTTCCTCACCTCCTCTCCTCCTCCAACTCTCTCCCCCTCATCTATCCTCAAGCACTATCTAGGATGGCGAATCTGTTGTGCTGTAATCAGAACAATAGGATCAGTAAGTGGAATCGGCCTGTGTCTAGCAAACCATGCATCATACTCCGATGTCATCCCTAGATCTACTGCACCTCTACCCAAACCCTAGAGTAATGGTTCAAGAGCATCAAACTCAGCAGAAGCAACATGAGGCTGAATACAAACACCCCTATCAGATACCTCCCGAGATACACTAGCAAAATAAGCGGTAACCACTGGTGTCACCTGTACCTCACCAAACTGTCTTAGTACCTACCCTAGAAGATACATCTCAATAATCCATTGGGTTTCGAAAGTACTACTGATCAGATATCTTTGCTGTCGATAGAAAGGCAAGTACACTGCATCATCCACCCAACCGGGGCAATCTAAGTATGGTCTCCAAATAAAATGTTACAGTATGTTCAAGTGATGTCTCCAATACAAGGTGTTACCTGAAACCCTGTGTCTAATACCTGTTGTGTACCTAAAAGCATACGACTCACCAGGCTACAAATCAACATGAATAACAGGCCTTTAAAATAGAAATATGCTCCCATGCCCAAGTTTGGAGCAGTGTCACACCACAACTGATAGACCGATATCCAAGATATACAATCCCATGCATCTAATAATACAACATGGCCAGTAGACATGGACCCCACACATACACTCGTCGATGAACAATCATATCATGGAGCACTCTGCCCCATCCAACTGAAAATATGTGACCTTATCTGTCAAGTATCAACAAAATGCCAACAACACTGCATAGTACAATATTCATGTCATCATAATCTAACCGGGCCCAAGGGATGTCATATCGGCCACTGATCTGCAAGTCTTGTATCTCACACTCGAAAAGTGCACACAATCTAGCAATTCCATCATCATGGTCGTACAGAACTCTCTCACCATGAATCGGAATACACAGTATATGCCATACATCTTCTAAAGTAATGGATGCCTCCCTAGTCAGAAGATGGAATGAACAAGTCTCAGAATGCCATCGCTTTATCAAAGTTGTAATCATGGCCCTATTGGCCGTAACCTCTGGTAAGAGTAATACATGATATAAACCTGAGTTGGCGAATATGCTCAATCTCCTCATAAAGTAAGTTAGCGCGAAGATCAAGTCCACTGGGTCTACTCGGTCGGTAGTATAACACTCCAATGTTCTCCTGCAACCAAAATTTTTTGAAAATATCAGATATCAGATCACGAAAAAACAAAAATATTTTCAAACACATGACAAAAATTACACATACAATCAATGCGTGATAGTTATTACTAATGCGGTATACTTATAGCTTTTTTGTGACATTAAGAGCTAATGCGTAATGATATGAGCACATGCATAACATTAAACACTTATGCGTGATGATATGAACGAATGTAGCACATTCTACACTAATGCGTAACAGTTAAGGTGATTGCATAACAGTTAAAGCATTTGCAGTACAGTTAAGGAGAATGTGTGAAAATCGATATACTAATGCGTGACACAAAGGAAAAAATGATCACTAAAATTTCTTTTGAAGAATTAGAAAATAGCAAAAAATAGGCAAAAATATCAAGAAATATTTTTGGAAAAATACCATGCCGCCAGTCCCAAGTGGTCTCTGATATGAACGTACTCGGTCAGATAGGTGCAATCAAGCCCTATAACTAGGCATGATAATCAAATACTCAATAGAAAGTACAAAAAATTGCAGAGAAAACAAAGAACTTACCAAATTCCAAATGAGCAAATGAAAACCTAAAATCTCTATTTATAACTCAAATTTAGGGTTTTTCTGACACCCCGACGCCCATGGTCCCTGCTAGCTTCAAACAACTTGTAGCCTACTCACAAGATCTCAAAATGGAACAAAACTTCACACGCTTGCTCATTACACTGGTATCGAAAACATGGACTCAATTGTTGAATTTTCCGACCACCTTTTCCGAGGGGGCATATTTACACTATACAGCAGTACCAATGCATACTGGGGTAGAATTTTTCATTTTGTTTGAAACAATATCATTTCGACATTGTCTCAAAGAGGGGCAAATGTACACACCTAAAAATGTCTCATTGATCATGTACTAATTATTCGTCTAATTAGTTAAATAATTATTTAATTAATTTAATTAACTATTTCTTCTAATTTCATATTTCCTCATCATCTTACTAATTATTCTATTTTCTATTTCTATCATCATTTAATCATTTTAACCATTTTCTAAATCTTAATTAAATATTTATTATTTAATTAATTTTGATTAATTCCCCAATTTAAATAATCTTTATTATTTAAATAAATTAATTCTCAATTTCTATCTCTAATCATCTAATCATTCAACCCTCTTCTAAATATTAATTAAATATTTATTATTTTATTAATTGTGATTTAATCTTTTAATTTAAATAATCTTTATTATTTAATTAAATTTCATTTCTACATAATTATATAGTTTCCTTAAATTATTTAATTCACTAATTAATTCTTCTAATTCCAAATCCCCAAATTCCAATTTCATTTAATTCTCTAATTTTATTTAATTAACTAATTAATTCTTCTGATTTATTCCAAATTCAAATACATGTGCATGATTTAAAAAACCAAATTGAAAATCAAAGTTAAGTTCAAAATATATTCAAATACTAAATTGAATTAAAATAAATTTATTTATTTGAATAAATATCATGTGAAGATTAAATTGAAAATCTAAGTTAAAATGCAAGCACATGCTGATTTAATTAATTAAATCAATTATCTCTCGAGTCTCTATTTTCATCTTCTAGTTCTCTTTGTCATCCTCTTTATTTCCTCCAATCATTGTTTTTCTTCTTTCAGTCATCCTTTTCTCAATCAGTTAACTCAATTAATCTATTCAATCTATTATGTTTCACCTCTAAATCAGCAGTTCAACTATCAATCAGCATGTGAGCTCACCTAAGTTCTACCTCTTGATCAATTTGTTCCACCTTTCAATCATTCTTCTCCAAAAATCTATAAATTGAGCATCCAATCTCCATTTTCAATAATCATGAACTTTGAATCTTTGTGTCACTTGCAGGTTACTAGCGCAATATCTAAGAGCTATCATAACATAGAGAAGAGGAGAGCAAGTGAAGTTATATGCAGTCATGAAATAGGGAGTCTTTAATTGATTTCATTTATAGATCCTATTTTGCTTGATTGTGTTATTTCATTGTCTATTTGTTAGAATTCTTTAATTAGACAAGGATTCATGATTTCCCTTTGATTCTAATTGATATTTTATAAGATGAATTTTACATGCAAACAATATATATAATATTGAATCTTTAAATATAAAATTTGCACACAAAACTTAATAAAAACTTTCAATGAAACTTCATAAATCTATTATATATTCAATTTAATGCATTCATTTCTTGTAAAATGCATCAACTATTAAAATCAATATAAAATATTCCATACATGAACTTGTGAAAAAAGTTAAATAAGATCAACATATATAAAGTAATTTATATAAAAAAAATTTAACTCACAGTTTTGGTAAACATGTTACATTAGTACTTTGTGTTGGAATAGTACTAATATACTAGATGGCAATCTCTCTAAGTGGTCATTTACTAAGTAAACATGTCAAATTAGTACTTCAGTATTGGAGATGAATTAGATGATGAAGTCGACAATTTGAGAAAATCATGTCATGTCGTGGCTTAATAGGTCCTATTATGGACCTATTATAGGTGGACTATTATGCAATGTCATGGCATAATAAACTTATTATGTTGTCATGGCATAATAGGTCCATAATTGGTCCTATCATACTAAGTAAACATGTCAAATTAGTACTTCAGTGTTGGAGATGAATTAGATGACGAAGTTGGCAGTTCGAGAAAATTCTGTCATGTCATGGCTTAATAGGTCCTATTATGGACCTATTATGCCATGATTTCATAATAGGTGGACGATTATGCAATGTCATGGCATAATAGGACCTATTATGCCATGATGGAATAATAGGTCCTATTATGCCATGACATGATATAATAGGACCAACTATGGACCTATTATGCAACATCATGGCATAATAGGTCCAATTATGCAATGACATGATATAATATGTCCTATTATGCCATGACATGGCATATAGGTCCTATTATTCCATGACAAGACATAATAGGTCCATAATTGGTCCTATCATACTAAGTAAACATGTCAAATTAGTACTTTAGTGTTGGAGATGAATTAGATGATGAAGTTGGCAATTTGAGAAAATCATGTCATGTCATGGCTTAATAGAGGTTGACTATTATGCAATGTCATGGCATAATAGGACATATTATGCCATGATGTCATAATAGGTCCTATTATGCCATGATGGCATAATAGGTCCTATTATGCCATGATGGCATAATAGGTCCTATTATGCCATGATGGCATAATAGGTCCTATTATGCCATGACATGATATAATAGGACTAACTATCGACCTACTATGCAATGTCATGGCATAATAGGACATATTATGACATCATGACATAGTAGGTCCATAATTGTTCCTATCATACTAAGTAAACATGTCAAATTAGGTGTTCAGGGTTCGAGATGAATTAGATTATCAATTGGCAATTTGAGAAAATCATGTCATGTCATGGCTTAATAGGTCCTATTATGGATCTGTTATGCCATGATGGTATAATAGGTGGACTATTATGCAATTTCATTGCATAATAGGACTTATTATGACTTCATGGAATAATAGGTCCTATTATGCCATGACATGATATAATAGGACCAACTATGGACCTAGTATGCAATGTCATGGCATAATACAACTTATTATGCCGTCATGGCATAATAGGTCCTATTATGCAATGACCTTATATAATAGGTCCTATTATGCCACGAAATGGCATAATAGGTCCTATTATGACATGAAATGACATAATAGGTCCATAATTGGTCCTATCATACTAAGTAAACATGTCAAATTAGTACTTCAGTGTTGAAGATGAATTAGATGATGAAGTTGGCAATTCAAGAAAATCATGCCATGTCATGGCTTAATAGGTCCTATTATGGACCTATTATGCCATGGCATAATAGATGGACTATTATGCAATGCCATGGCATACTAGGACCTATTATGCCATGATGGCATAATCGGTCGTATTATGCCATGACATGATATAATAGGACCAACTATGGACCTATTATGCAATGTTATGGCATAATAGTACTTATTATGCCATCATGGCATAATAGGTCCATAATTGGTTCTATCACACTAAGTAAACATGTCAAATTAGCACTTTAGTGTTGGAGATATATTAGATGATGAGGTTGGCAATTCGAGAAAATCATGTCATGTCGTGGCTTAATAGGTCCTATTATGGACTTGTTATAACATCATGGCATAATAGGTGGACTATTATGCAATGTCATGGCATAATAGGAATTATTATGCCGTTATGGCATAATAGGTTCTATTATGCCATGACATGATATAATAGGACGAACTATGGACCTATTATGCAATGTCATTGCATAATAGGACTTATTATGTCGTCATGGCATAATAGGTCCTATTATGCAATGATATGATATAATAGCTCCTATTATGCCATGACATGGCATAATAGCTCCATAGATGGTCTTATCATACTAAGTAAACATGTCGAATTAGTACTTCAGTGTTGGAGATGAATTAGATGATGAAGTTGGCAATTCGAGAAAATCATGTCATGTCATGGCTTAATATGTCCTATTATGGACTTATTATGCCATGATGGCATAATAGGCAGACTATTATGCAATGTAATGGTATAATAGGACCTATTATACCATGATTGCATAATAGGCCCTATTATGCCATGACATGATATAATAGGACCAACTGTGGACCTATTATGCATAGTCATGGCATAATAGGACATATTATGTCATCATGGCATAATGTGTCCTATTATGCCGTGACATAATGTTTCCATAATTGATCCATTTATACCATGACATGGCATAATAGGACCATAATAGGACCTTTATGCCATGACATGGCATAAACCTAAGCCTAAACTTTGATATCTAAAATTTGAAGAGTAATGTTAATTACTTTTAAGGTTATACTAATAGTGGTAACTTCTGTTTTGCCTAATGAGGATTAAGAATGATTTTGGTACATATGTTCAATTTAAGGAATTGGAATGGTGGCTTGCTAAAAGTGGTTAAATTTTTTCGTTTATTGGTTGGAAGGCCCAATACTTAAAAAAATAATTTCTAGAAACATTTAACGGTCCTATTGTGCCATATTTTGGAATAATAGGACCTATTATACCATGTCATGGTATGACATGACCATCTATGGACCTATTATGAAATGTCATGGCATAATAGGACATATTATGCCATCATGACGTAATGTGTCCTATTATGCCATGACATGGCATAATAAGTCCATAGTTGGTTCGATCATACCATAACATGGCATAATAGGAACATAATTTGCCATCATGGCATAATGTGTCCTATTATGCCATGACATGGCATCATAGGACCTACTATATTCCTATTATACCATGGCATGCCTTAATATGACATGATGACATAATATGTCCTATTATGCCATGACATGCCATAATAGGTCCATAATTGGTCATATTATGTCATGTCATGGAATAATAGGAAAATAGTTATCAAATCTATAATAATTTGACTATGTCAATGGCTAATTCTTAATGAATATTTCATTTTGGTTTTGGTTTTGATACATCCATTTAGTTTCGGTTTGATTTGGTTTGGATTTGGTTTTGATTTCCATTTAGTTTCGGTTTTCATTTTGATTTCCATTTAGTTTCGATTTGTTTTTGGTTTTGGTTTTGATTTCCATTTAGTTTCTTTTTTGTTTCGATTTGGTTTTCGTTTTGATGTTTCTGAGATATCTGGTTTCTTGTAAATTTGCTATTTTGTTTTGTTAACTATCTAGGTTTGGTTTTGATTTCTAAATTTATTGATTAGAGTTTAGGGTTAATTGTTGAAGAATATTTTAGATCAAAATTAACAATTTACAAATGTAAAAACAAATCTATTTACAGGCTACTTTAAATAAAAACTAAAATAATACCAAAAAAATATAAATAATACTCAAAAAATAGGAAAAATATACAAGAAAATTATAAAATGTGAAAATAGAAGATTGAATGTGTACCTGCAATAGTGGTGGAGGCTTGAAATGGAATCCATAGTACAAGGGCCTGTTATTGATCTCCTGTTCTCACTTCAGTTCCAAGGTGAAAATGAAAAAATTTGCCCAGAAAAAAAGGGTAAAATATGATTTTAGAAATGGGGGGCCGTTTTAAAATAGGCCCCCATTTTTTTTAAAAGAGGGCCCCCATTTTGTTTAAAAGCAGGCCCCCATTTTAGAAGAAAATGGGGGCTCGTTTATTTTCGCTTCGGGCCTTTGTTACCTTTTGTCTCGAGGGCCCGAAGCATAAATAGGCCCCTATTTTTAAGAGCACATTTTCCAACGCATTGACTTTCGCAAATTTGTGACTCATTACCTTGCACTTGCCCACCATAAGAAGGGAGATGATAGAAATATTTACTACTACTCATTATACGATAAGAAGGGAGCTGCTAGAAATATTTACTATGCAAGAGACATGTTTTGTCCCCTTCTACTTTGATGGAGCACACTACATCCATGGTTAAAGACACTCCTGATTTTAGTACTCTAAACTTTGCAAAGGACTCTAATGGAAAAATCTCCTTTTCTAGCAAAGTTTTAGGTTTTTGTAAGGATTGCCAAGAAGGAAATGCCTCTGGCCAGTAGCCCATCTCTTTGTGGCTTTTGCAGTTGGCTAGTTTTGTTTTGATTTTTGTTGCTACTTCTGTCTCTAGTTGTAGCTTAGTTCTTGGTGGGTCTCTTTTATTTCTTGTTTTATCATTCTGTCTTTAGCTAGGTGTGAACTTCTCATGCACCTTAGGTGGCACTCTTTTGTGGTTATGTAATGGGATGAACCTAACCCATTTTTTATCAATTAGAACATTAAATAGTACACAACAAAATATAAACTAAATATGTAATTTAATGTAAGCTAAATATATAATTTAATTATTTTTTCAAATTATATTTAATAATTTATAATAAATATTAATATCATATTATCTTATATAAATAAAATTAAATAATAGACATATTTCATAATATTATATAAAATAAAAATGATACGTTAGTGTAGAAAACATAGACAAGCCACATGGTTACCTTACAAATTCCATAGGCCCAACTATTGCCCTTACTTAGGGGTATCATCATTTCATAAGGAGTCTAAAAATTTACTAACTAAATCATAAGTAGAGTTTGCTAAAGACTATGGTTATCAAGATTTTTTGTAGTACAACTTTGAGGAAAAGTTTGATTTAGTGATGTTCATAAAAATAGTTCAACAGGTTGAACTCTATGCTCATTTTGCATCGTTCCCCATGCATGTGCATAATGAAATTATGGGTTAAGTCATTTTACCTTCTTTTTTCTATTATTTTATACTTTCTTGTGTGTTTTAGTTTTATGATTTTTAGGCTAAAATTGCCTTGTTAGAAATGTTGAGCCAATAAATTAGCTTTGATATTCCCCAATGTTGGTCTTATTTCGTGTGTGCCTTATTGTATTGTGTGGGGATGCATTTCTCATGGATAGTGAATTGCATTAGATTCTACTGTAATCTAAAATAAAGTTAGTTTGTTCACATGGAGTATGATGAATTTTCATTTTAAATAATAGTTGATCATGAAATAATTATTCTATATAAGTCTTTTGAAGTTGTGTTGGTGTTGATTCATAAGGGTACATACTAAATTGATAGTACAAAGTTAGAGAACACTGCGATATTGACAAACTACAAGGAAATATTCAATTGGAGGTGTGCATTGAAGGCAACACTATTTTTTGTGACCATGAACAAAATGGAAGTGAAGACAAATCTAGGTACAATTTTAAGATTTGTCAGTTGGCAAATCCAAGGGAAATCCAATTCTAATGACTAGACTCTATTAATTATATCTCAAGAAAGCTCAATGATGGAACAAAGCATTGATGCTTATTAATAACGAGTGGAGAATAGAAAGAAAGTTAAGGGTTTGTGCCCAACAATTGTATGGTGGGTTTTGCTAGCATTTAGCCAAATGTCACTTAGATAACATGAATGGCCTGTGCCCCATGAGAATTGTGGGTACTCATTCAACCCTTTCTTTGGTGGCAAAGAAAAATCTAAAGAATGTGGTAATTACACCAGAATATACTAACTAGTTTTGGCAAGCATTTTAGCCTAAGGGAGTGAGGAGGGACCATTTTACCACTAATGGTAAGAGATCTTGAGATTAAAAATATGTAGGTTCCTCATATATACACAGTTGCTCACGAGGAACCGTATTAGATGGGGAAGCAATTATCTTTGAAAGTTTAGGTGGGCAGTTGATAGCTACAATTAAAGATTTGCATTCAATTTAAAATTATTTGAGAGAGTCAAATCAGCAAGGAAAAATAATACATATGAGTTGCTCGTGTGGAGATGACATAGATGATAGTGACACATTTAATATATGCAACCCACCAAAAACATTTGGGCGAATTAAAATGATGAAAAATAAATGGCCAAGATTGATGCAATCATCTTGCATTACTTCAATACAACTCTCAACTGCTGATTCGAAAAAATAGACCAAATGCCTTCGTTGTAATAACCTTGTGTATATTAGACACATTTTAGCTGCATATATTATATGTAAGCAAATTTATATGTTGGCTCCACATTTTAGCAATCACTGACAATTTTCTGCCCTTATATGACTAAAATCTCACGACCACAAATTTTTTTGAAAGCCAACAAGACAATAGATGCATGCCATTCCATTCGTAGCAATGAAAAACTATAAATAAAGGAGGCTCGCTGCTTTCAATCTTCCAAACAAAGAGTCTAATGTAAAGCTCTCGAAAAAAATATTTTGTTTCGTGAAGGGAAAAACGTAACCTACATAAAAAGAAAAAATCCAAGAAGTATAAAACAATAGCCAAAAATACAGCAGCAAGAACTAACAGCTGGGATATTTTCAATCATCTTGCTACGTACGAACGTCATGACAGCTGGGATTAAGAAATTGATGATATTCTGTTACGGATTTCAATTTCCATTCTTTCGTCTCATACGTGCTTTGCCTGTCAAGGCGTGGTGTCCACTTCCGTGTAAACGCGTCACCACAGACCTCTATATCTACCAGTCAAAACTTTGCCTCGAAGATATCCTGATTTCCTCCCAAACACAGAACGCCTATTTATAAAACCTAAACGATCTTCTCGAAATCAGTACAAGCATGGAATCCGCCCATATCATGGTGGCCCCCTTCCACGGGCAGGGCCACGTCTTCCCCTGCGTCGAGCTCTGCAAGCGATTGGCCGTCCGAGGCATTGCTGTCACAATTCTAGCCGACCCTTCAATTGCCCCATCTCTGCAAATCACAGCCAAACAAGCCCACGAATCCCAACTCGAGGAAGAAGAGGAAGAAAAAGATGAAGCTGCATCAATCTCTAAGAATCAATCTTTTTCAAAAACCATATCTAACAAGTAAAAGAAAAAATCCATGTATCTAGGAGGCATCCACTTAAATAATTTTTTTTACTGTATTGTTAATGCTATGTCAAACCTTTAGGCACTAGGACAACATCTTCTTGACTTCTCTCCCTGAAAATCTCAATCATGGCATGAGATAATCTAGGTTGGCTTGTTTTTAACAACTTTGAAGTCCCCAAAAAAATCCTTAACTGTTCCTATTTCCTTAAATGTTTCTGCAATTTCTCTTGAAACCACTCATTGCATGAATATATATTTTAAACTCCATGAAATTGTCCTGACTAGTTGTAGGAAAGGCTCTTTGTCACATCATGGGGAGTAGATTGCATTATAAAGTATTGTTTAAGGATTAAAAACACCTTCTCTCTTTCTATTATTCTCCTCCCATATTGCATCATTCATGAGATGTTTCTTCCTTCATTGTTGCCATGCTAAAATATACTCATGTACTATTTGACACTCCTTAGGATGTATCTTCTTTCTATGAATCTTGTTTCATTTTAAAACCTCTTTGGAGATTTCATTTTCTCTTCACTAGTACATGCTTATTCTCCTTATGAATGTCATTTTAAATGTTTCCATTTACTTTTCATAATGTAGCAACATAATGAAGGTATCAGCCTAAGGTATGTCCCTTCAAGAGTCTCTATGGATGCTATGTATGGTTTATATGTTCTAACTTATATTCCTCAAATCTTCATGAATATGTATTATTATTTGCTACATTATTAGTTTTATAATCTTGACTTCACTAATCACTTTCCTTGCTACCTTATCCATTGCAACTATTTGCATGCTCATTTGTGCTCACTAATCATACAATCTTACTCATGGGATTATGTTAGAATCTTTGGTATTTTCAAGGTCTATGGATTTGCATGGTTTAAAGAATATTAAATAATAATTCATATATCTTTTAGTAAAAGCAATAGTTGTGTGAGAATTCAAAACCATTTAAATCATACTTGTAAGAATTGAAAAGATCCCTTACAAACATGTATTGCATACTCTTTTTTGGTCTTAACAATGATCTTTGCATAGCTTTCATGAAACCTACTCTTTGTGAAATACTTGTTTTTTTACATTTCACAATAGTCCCTATGGCTATGCATAAATATATTATATAATATATTTCATGGTATGATTTTTTTATTTCAAAGCTATCTAAGGTTTGTTATAGGATCTAGCATCTTACATTTGACATTATATCTACCTGTTTAATTGTAATTCTACATTCATCCCAAATTCATTTAAGAATTAGTAGTGGATTTGGTAGATTATATATTAGAGTTGAGATAATTTATAATATGATAAATGTTACTAAAATATACCTGAATAACTAATGTAAAATAAACCAATGCACTAACCACTACGTGGAAGCCAATGCTGCCCACATTGGGTTACACATGGCTAAAAGAGAGGGGTTTACTAAAGTGTGGCTGGAGTCCAACTCACTAAACACTGTCAACTGCCTAAGTGGTCGCACAGATCCTAGCTGAATGATTTCCAGCCTGATCAAGGACTGCCAAAATATAATTAATGAACTGACAGATTTCAAAATCTCACACATATACTAGGAAGGCAATAAGGCAGCGGATCTACTAGCCAATCTGGCAGTGGGATACGTGGCAACCAACTAGTGGAGTCACAAGGATGCTTTCCCAAAAAAAATTATGTGATCTAGCACACAATGACTACTATGTTAATCAATGATCCCCCATCATGACATGACTGAGTTGATAGGGAATTGACTCTTTCTAGTTTTCACTAATAAAAAATCTAGAAACCTCCTCGGCGACTGGATTTGCTATCTCATTGTGTGGTTTTTCTGCTACTGTTTGGATATCCTTTGGGTGTGGCCCATTTTCTGTGATTGGTTGGCAATTGTGAGCCCCTTCTATTATTTGGTGACCAGGAGAATAATGGGAGGGGATAAGAATAGACAAGAGTCCTCTACTTGCGAGAAGTGGAAAAAGAATAAAGATGTCTAGTAGGAAGTCATGGATAGTGGTCTTGTCTCCTACCTGGACTGGCTTCATGACCCCTCTCCTCTAATTACGAAGGCCTTTGTTAACGGATGGAAAAAAGGGAGTCTCAAAGCTTATGGTGTTGATTATCAAATTGGTGAAACTTTGGTGGTGACGGTCTTTGGTCTGGCTATGACTAGAAGAAGTTTTTACAGGGATAGAAAAAATGGGGAGGAGGACTTGTCAAGTTTCTTTGACAAAGACAAGGAGCTCTCTAGACTTACCAAGATGGCCAATGGAGTCTATAATAGAAAAGACCTCATGGGCCCATGGGCTCACATGACTGAGTTTATAATGAGGTATATCACCCTTGATGGCAGGTATGCAAGCATCTTCTCCTACCATTTCACTATCTTAAATCATTTTCGACCTAGTAAAATTATCTCTATTCCCTACTATCTTGCCTCCTCCCTTGAGAATAGCCTAGAAAAGCACCTGGAGAACCCTAACAACCCTGTTCTCCAAGAGTGACTTATTATTCTTATCATGGATCACGTTAAATCCCCTGAAATTGTGCCCCCGCTTGCTGAGATTGGCCTGCAGATGGAGGTCCAAGATGTCTCTGACTCTGAGATGGACTTGGATGATAGCGGAGTTCTTGTTGATGACCTTGAATACGAACCTGCAGATTAAAAGGAAATGATGGTCACTCCTGGGATACTTGGTAGCAGGAATCCCCCCATATGGGCAGCTAGCAAATACAAAACCAACAACAACTTGATTTCCAAGGCTGAACCCCTCACCAAAAAGAAAAAGCTAGCGGCTAAGGATCACATCCCAAAGATTACAGACCAAGGGATTAAACTAGACATCCCTATCAATGTCCAAAAAGAAAAATAAGGGACCACAACAAATGAAGAGAGTTGTGGAAATCAAAAGGCTGGTAGTTTGATGAATCTGGTCATTGAAGCCACTAGAAGCCAAGAAAGCTGCTGGAAGTGGGTCGAGTGCGAAATTGACACCCTCAAAATGGGGGTTAAGGAAATAATTGACATTTTCACTGCTTCCCCTGAACCAAGCAAACCGGAGAAACTCATGGTTATGACTCAAAAACTCTCCCAAAATGTTGAGTTGATGAAATGCAACCATGAACAAAGGATTGATAAGATGGAACAACCTATGGCTGAGATTAAGAAAAATCTCAAGAACCTGGTCAACTTTAGTAAAGAAGCCACGAACAACAACATTGAGGGGCTTGAAATGATTAATGCCATGGTTGTTGATTATAGACCCTATCATAATGATCTGGTAAAAGATCATGGAGGAGATGATATGGCTACTCGAGACAACAAAACCACTAAACCCAGTTCTAGAACTAGGACCAGATGCAGCAACAAGGGTACCTCCCGATTCATCATGGAGGAGCTTGAGGAAATCAACAGGATTTCCATCCAAAAGAACAAGGATATGGTTCTCTCTCTTAACTAAGATCTTTTTCTATTTCTTTGGCTTGTTTGTCTGCGTTTCTTTGTTTTTGTTTCTGATCAAGGTTGCTCCCCTATTTTGTTGTTGTTTCTTGCCGGTTTGACTGTTGGTTGGCTATTGTAAAACTTCAGGTTTCGAGTCCTTGTAAAACCCATTTATCTTTATCAAAACACATGCATTAATTTGATAGGAACTCTAAAGTAGATAATTAACATGGTAAATTGAATAACACAACCACATAATTCAATCATATTATTCATAAAATTTATATATATATTATTTAATAACTTCGAGGGTTTCCAATACTTATCTAAATCTTGAACACTTAGAATGGCCATTCTCATCCTAGAACAATTACAATGGTATTGCATCTCATAACTATGAACAATTTGGAGAACTTGTTCAACAATATGTGTGCTTATGCACCATGAAAATGTATCAAAGCCTTAGCTAGGATAATACTAGACACACTATGTGTGCCCTTCTCTAGAGCCCATACTCCACCAAACCACCTTCTTTCTGGAGTGATATCCATGCCCCTTTCTAATTATCACATAAATTATTTATATAATCTTTAAGAGTTGATATTCAACCTATCAAATGCTTTCACAAAGGTTGCATTTGATTATTATTTAAGAAACTTAATTATTTGGTCTCTTTTAAGATAATTTTCATAGATATTCTTCATTAATCTCAATTTTAATTAAAGGATCCTCTTGTCCTTTTTTTTTCTCATTTTATAAATTTATTTCCACTGTATGGAATTAATTTAATAACACCAATAAGGTATTTTCCTATTCCATTAGCTTCATGATATGACTATCATGTACTTGTGTTTGGTCTCCTATGTGGTTCTAACATTCCTTCCGATATCCCTTTGACCATGATAGTAATCAATACTCTCTATTGCCTCTTTGTTTAATAGTCATCTTGCAAGATTATTCTATTGTATTCATGTATACTCTTCAAGAATTTGATGCACCACAAATTTTAAATTTGTCACATATTAATTTCATCATGGAAAGGGATTCAAAGTGTTCTTAACTATCCCCTTTTGTACTTTCTTCCTAAATACAAATTTGGTAGACATTCCTCCATTCTTATCCTTTTTGAAAGAAAGTTAAAACGTAGATGCATGTGTTTTATTGATTATGAGGAGATTTTTTTTGTTTCAAGGTCTTTCATTCATGTTAAGGTGGAAATCATTTCCCCATAATGCACCTTAGACTTCTAAGTTCACATGTATATTGCTAAATGTTTTCACAACTGGGGCCTCTCATTCACATCACCAAAATAGTACAATCTAACTGCATTTCTCACCTAGGCCTCTCCTTGTTTGGTATATCATAGTAATTCTTTCTCTTTCCAATATATTCACTCACATGATAAGGTGTTTATTAGACTTCCTCAATGTTTGCACATGGAATTTGTGTTTCAAATAACCTTTCTTTTGTGGAAATGAACCCGTCCCTACATTTTTATTGGTATTGAAAGGAAGTTGAGGTAGTGGAATAAATTCCTAGACTAATATTGAGAGCATGGTTATATAAAACATTTTACATATTTACAATAGCTATAAAAATTGAATAGAAATAACACAAATAGCTTCCATACCATAATAAAGTGATTTACTTGAGGAAATGTTTTTAAGGAGAAAATCCCCACACTCCAAAAGTTGCACAATATATTATCTAGAAATAAACAACAAAATACAATATACTTATGAAGCAATATTCTTACGTGAGTATCACCAATCAGAGATCTAGATCTGTAATTCAATAGCTATAAGACTCTTGCACATAATCTCCATCTCATGGACCTAATATATAGGAGATATAATAGTTGAAATTATCAAAGTATATTATAAAACCATGACCTAAAACCACCCAAAATATGGTGCCCAACTTATCTCCAATCCATAATTCACTAAGATGTGTCAAAAAACACACAAACACATATAACTCTCTTTTATAGCTTATTTTTGTGTCCAAGATGTTTCTAAAAATTTTCATTTTGGGAGACCCAATTTAAAATTCCATAAATTTTGATCTAGGTGTCTGATTTATGAACTATTTGAAGTGCCAAAACTCTTGTTAAGTTCTCTATCAATTTATAATCAACTGCATTGGTGACAACCACTTTCATGCCCAAAAATTGACTATAAACTACATTTAATCAATTACTAAACTCTCTTTCGAGAAAAAACATTCTTTATTTTAATACAAAGACTTCTTCAACAAATATTACTAAGCTACATACCTTGTTGCTTGACTACAACTGCCACTTGAGTCTTAAAACTTAGCGGTACTAATATTTAACAATAAAACCTCTCACTTCACTTGTTCCAATTCACATTCTATTGTCTTTGGCTTTGTGAGAAACAATATTTCCAATTTTTCTTTACAAATAGCCTAGAAGTATTTGATATAAATGCTACAAACTTCAAAACTCCTTCAAAAATATTAATTTCAAATGGTTAAACCCATTTCATTGCACTTGTATTAATTTCAATGAGTTTCAAATTCATTTCTCTCATACTTCATTAATTAAAGCTTCATAATGCCTTCATCCACATTTGAAGGATTAATATCTATTTCCATGATGTTTACATAATTTTGGTGGCACATATAAAAATTTCAATTCTATATGTTACCTTATTGAGTCTTGTCCCCATCTAGTCCTTTGGTCAAGTCATGTGCTTTGAATTTCCCATGTAATCTAGTCTTTGCTGTTTTCTTCAAGTTTCACTATGTTGAACTTGAACCTTTTTGGTTCAAGGTTCAAAGTTCAATGGGCGTCGTATTAAAATTTTTTCCTCCCGCACGGCTTTAAGTCTTCTTTAGTTTTTGTCAACATTTAGCATTGTTTGAACCTTGAACTTGAACCTTTTTGGTTCAATGTTCAAAGTTCAAGATTTGCCATGTTTATGTTTTTTTGTCGTGATTGTTCCTCAAGATTCAGAGTTTGATGTTTAGACTTCTTGGAGATCATGTGAATTTTCATGAGGTGGCGGTATGGATTTTGAGATATGATTAATGGCAGCAGAGAAGAGGAATATTCGTTCTTTAATGATTTGAAATCTGTCATTTATGGCAAGTGTGGCGTGGAGATCCGTATTGTCAGATATGAAGTGACTAGGCATTAAATGCATGCTTGAACAAGATCATTTCAGAGTGAGGTCGCACAGGTGAAGAGTAATGAGGACAATTCATGGTAATCATGGGTAAGTTTTTCTCGGCTTTTTAAATTGAGCAGTTGTCTTGTTGAGATTGTCATTTGTGGATAAGTTTTAAGAAGAGTTTTTGGAGCGGGAAGAAATAGACTGTGACAGGGGCTTTGTAGATGATAGAGGAAGGTATGTTCAACAACTCTCCTAATTGTTGCAATTTTTAGAAAAGATTTGGGTATTTTGTTTAGCTATTTGTTTCCATTTTACCTTTTCTTCTTTGTCTAGGTTGATTTGGGAGAAATCACGAGTTAAACATGAGGCCCACTCTACCTAAATTAATGAACTCTTCTTCCCTTGTAAGTTCCTTACCAGAGCTGGGTGATACAACTTTAGTTCAATTAGATTTAGATGATTTCCTAGAAAGAATACAAAACCTAGCTGCAGATTCTATGATGAGAGATATTGCACAAAGTGGTTTATTGGAAGCAACCGCATTTCCCATAGCTGCCCCTTGTCTTGAATTGGTTTTAGAATGTATGAACCACTATGATAAAGCTAACAAATGCATAAGGAAAAATAATGGTGAGGTTTTGTTGTCCATTAATAGACAGACGGTAATGGTTGCCATGGGTATCCCACATTGAGAACCCTATGAAGATTGGACTATTGGAAAATCTTATGGAATTTATTCTGAGAAAAAGCGGTATTATAGAACTGTTATTGCACAAAATTGGCTTTTGAGGTTTCAAAAAGGGGGCTCAAGGTTGAAAAGACCCTTAACCTGAGAGCATTTGATTCCTAGAATCATAGATTCGGTAATATTGTTGAGCAGAGTTAAGGGAAATTCACACTCCTTCTATTGGGAAGACTGGATGTATTTCTTCATCCAAGTCACTCTAGACAAAAATTGGTTCATTGATTGGGGAACCGTTATTGCAGAAAGATTGCATGAGGGTTTGAGAAATTATCTTGGGATACCGAATTTCTATATGTCTTAATACCTGTTATATATACTAGCTTGTGTGAGGGAGTGGCTTGGATTATTCCATGCTAAATGGGTTCAAGGTATTAAAATTTATGAGTATCACCCCAATGTGACTTTAAATGGACATGTTGATAATTACCTTTGCTGGAATGATATTTTTGTTGGGAGGTTGACCTTTGAGTTACAAGATAACTTGCATAGGAGAATGTCTGCAGAAGCGGTTGAACTAGTTAATATCTATGGTAGTTTCTTTACACAATTTAATCACTTCACTTACATATGGGTTGTAGGTTTTAAAGGTGAACCCTTTATGCTACCTAGATATGTTTCAGACTCTTATAGTTTGATTGAAGTTTCCAAGCAGCTAGCCTATGTTTCAAAGGATTATGGTGAAGATCCTGGCACAAGTGGAATTTTTCCTATCGATTTAGGCCATTATAGTTGTAGGTCTATTTTTGATGCACTAAATCTTGAGTTTGAGTTTAAGAGATTTCATTTGAAAATCTTTGTGAAAAGGGATAACTTTGATAGTAAAGGTTTCATTGCCCAATATGTGAAAATGATAGTTCCTAAACAAAATGTGCCCTAGTTGGAGGATTATTGGGAGGATTGCCCAGTTGAGTTTGAAGTGAGGAAGAGGAGTTGGTCCAGGTTAACTCTGAAACAAATTCATGACATGAAATTGCCAATGGATAGCTCAGGTATCACTACTGATAATGAACATGTACTGGATCCAGAGTTTATGAAACGAGTATATAATGAACCTCTCCTAGAAGTTGACTCAAGTAAAAAAATGGAAGATAGCATACAAGCATGCACTTTCAGCATAATTCGCAGAACAAAAAATTGGCTTAGGAGTTGTCGATTTCATCTAGTGAGGGAAACCAGTTCAAGAAACAAAAATGGAAAGAGGAAGATCACAAGCAAAACTACTATTTTAACTAACATCCATGTTTCTATTCTAGGAAAAAGGTAGGCAAAGTTTAAAGAATAAAAACTTGACACTGAAGTTGCACATTCCATTGGTGGTCGGGTTACCAAGTCAAGGTACAAGAAGAACTTTCAGCCACCTGCCACCCATCTCATTCTTGATTTGGATGCCGAGGAAGTATAGTGCAATATGGCAACCCCTATTTCTAATGCTACTATCCAAGATTCACAAGTTCTTGATATCCGGTCTAACGCAAACAATGCTACACTGCCACCTTCAAGAGAACCTTCCCCTATGCAATCTAAGGAACTAACTTTGGCACCTAAATGGTTAAGTGACTCAATTACTAGGAAAATAAATGTGGTGCCTATTTCGGTGTTGATGGAAGATGCTGTGAGTAAATGCATGGGAAGATCCACTAAGCCTAAGCGGCTAAAAATGGAGACTATGATTGGTTTTGATGAAGACACAAAGCATTAGACTACAGACATTGCCAAACCTACGTCTGATAAGGATGCTGCCACTACTTCAGAGGTGGATTATACCATTGAGCGAGTTTATTTGGGGGTCAGAACTAGAGCAGTTGATGTGAAACATTTGGAGACTTTAACCAAACAGATTATCTCTCGCACTTGGAAGAACGAGAAGGACAAGGTTGAGTTGAAGCATAATTTAATGCAAATGGCCCAATATATTCATGCTTTGTAGAAAAGTCCATTGACATTGTCTCAAAGTTCAGTGCCCTTTAGTTCAAAATCCCCAGGTAATCAGAAGTTCTTTGATGAGGTTCAACAAAACAAGATGATTGTAGAGATTTTCTCTGAATGGCTCACCTTGATCGTGCATCAAGGAACCAATTACATATCTGATTTAGTTCATATTTTCAAAGATGCTAATGAAGTTACCAAGGAGTTGGATGTCGACTTAATCTCATGGCAAAAAGAAAAGACTAAATGGGTAGTGATTTCAAAGCAAATGCACGACATTCAACATTATGGCTCGATGAATTTTCTTGCCGAAAGACAAGTGTCAGGGTTAAACAAAGATATAATGTTTATATGAAAAGAAAGCATAGAGTGGCACAACCAAATCATCGAATAGGGTCATAGTGAAAAAGCCAGTCTACGAGGTGAATTAACAACCTTAAGAACGACCATGCAAAAGGATTTGCACTGTGTAGATGTCCAGTTGCTTAAGGAGGATAGTCAAAATTTGGAAGATACAATAGAAATGATTAATCAGTTCAGTAGCCACATTAAACAAATTAAAGTGGAGAAATCCTTGACTGTGGAAGATTTTACAAGGATTTCCAAAGTGGAATCAATGCTCATAGTTTGTCTGGATCACTTGGATTCACACAGAGACAAAGTGCAGATGGTGAAGAGGAAGAAAGAACTCTGGAAGCAAAGGATAATACACATTAGCCTGCCACATGCAACAGTAATTCAGGAATTCTCGAAGGTGCATCGAGAGTGAAGTGCAGCAAAGGTTGTTATGGTTTCCGTCCAAAATAATAACCTAGGCAATCTGATTGAGACGGAATCAACGACATGACTAGCACTCCTAGCAGTTGTTTGCCAGCGAGTCTAGTCATTTTTTTTTAGTTTCAGTTATGCAGTTAGGGTAGTTTCTCATTAACTCTTTTGAGTTAATTTTACCTTCGGTTCAAACTATTGGTCTGGCAACCTATTTATATGTTTTGTAATGACTTTAAGGAAGTTCACTAAGTTTTTAAAAAACTATCTCTTTAATTTTGCTGAACGAATTTGTGTATGCGGAAGGTGGATGATCATCTATGAATGAAAATCTAAATGACAGTTATCTTTGACTTCGAATCTGTGTGTTTGATGTTTGAAATTTGGTGTCTGTGAGAATCTATTTGAAGAAAAGATTCATTATAATTTTCTATGTGCACAGAAAATTACCAGTGAAATTCATCTTTAAAGCTTTTCATTTTGTTTTAGTGTACATGTGAAGTCTGTTGGATTTATACAAAGAATTATATATGAAACAATTCTTGTGTTCATTTGGTGTTGACTGGTGAATGCAATTACCTTTCTATGCTTTTTGGTGAAAAGTATAATATTGGTTGTGTGCAATTTGGAGCCGATTGAATATCTATTAAAGGGAGTTGTACCTTAATTCAAAGGTTAATCAATATAATGATTTTCCAACTATTTGGTGAAAGTTGTCTTTCATTTCTTGAGCTATAGGGTATAAAGATTAAATAAATTGTGAGAGACAAATCTATTTACCAACACATAATAACTTGTTTGTTCAATACATATGTTCTTGGCACCACCAAGCTATGTATTACTCAAGCTTTGTTAATATGGCTTTCAGCCATTATATTGTTTTACAACAAGGGATTGATGTAGAAAGAAGGATCCTTTGTTATGGAGTGCTTTTAACATATAGTGATATATGTAGCAAGTCTAAAGACACATTTAACATTGATAATTTAAGAACCTCTTTTAAGAAGCAAGGCTGAACAAAATTACAAAACTCGTCATAAAAATTCATTTCAAAAGATGTAATTTTGTGAGGAAATTGCAAACTTTATAAGACTTTGGTGTTGGGGGCTCATTCACTACTCTTGGATCCCATAATCTATGTTGGTCTCATGAATACTATTGAAAAGATTTCATTCATTCATAGCCCTTAGCCTATCATTTCAGCTTGATTAGCCGTGCATGGATTTCAAACACTAAACTAGTTATTATTGAATCCTTCACACAAAACACAAATTTATACTTTTTGCAATCAAATTATTTTTCCTATCCCCATTCATGTATAAAGTTGTGATTTAATTTTAAATTAAAAGAGATTAAATATATAGTTTTATGACTATTTAAATTAAATAAATTTCCTAAAGTAGCATAAATTTTTTTCATATATATTATATAGATGTGTACATGCACTCCAAGATCTTGCTATGAATAGACACCTTACATGTTTGAAAACAGTGAAATTTTTCATGAATGTCTTTCTACATTATATAGCCTCCTTAAGGTGACATTTCTCATATGAGGGAGTTTTTATTTTAGTATTTATTTTATTCAACTATGGAAGGAGGTTCATTTCAATACTAACCCCATGTTCCTATGTGGTTTTTTGAATTTTTTTTCTACTTAAGTTTGAGTTGCTAGAGTGTTCCCATGCAAATTTTTAATTATGGGAAAATGATAATTTAGAAAAAAGGATCTATTTAATGAATAACTAATATTTATAAATATAAAATAAGTTGTGTAGAAAGGACTAGGCAATACCTAGTAGTTCTCCATATTGTAAAAAGTGCAATGTGGCTTCACAAACTTTTGTTTCTCATTTTTAACATTTTCCCCCAAATATTCCGATTAGATAAAATTGGGAGAGGCCCAAACCATTACATAACCACTAAAGCAAAAGACCCAAGGGTATAACAAGGAGTGAGAACTACAAACCAAAGAACTAAATTACAAAAACAAGAAAATCCAATTGACAACTAGAGATAAACAACAAAAAAAACTAGACTACAAATCAAAAGACACAAAAAAGGAATAACTACACTGCCCAACAAAGACACAAATAAATGGTCTACCTAGTGGAGTTTTCTCAATTTTCCATTCTTGGCTTAGTAGTTTCATTTTCATAGAGAAGGGATCTTTTTGTTTAAATCTTTTCCTAAAGAAACAATAAGGGACTCTGGGGTAGCCTTCACCCTAAATATAGTTTTCTTTGTCATAGTGGCAGAAGAGGATTCCATATGGCATTTCTTCTTAGCATGCCTTCTATCAATTTCCTCCCGTATGTCCTGAAGAGATGCAAATCTTTTTCTTTCTATTTCATTGTTTAGGTCCATAATCCCATCCATATTCCTTTTGAGGTATGCTTGGTTATCTTGAAGGTCCTTGATGACTTTACTCATCTCTCTCCTTTCTTCCTTTTGTTCCACCTTCTCACTAAGCTCCTTCATTTTCTCTTACAAGACTTTCCACCTCTAATTTTTATTTGCTAGATCTTTAGCCACTACCCAAACCTTTTCATCATTTTCATCCATCACCTAGATAGAAGCTCTAATGTTTTCTTCAGCTAGGGCTTCTAACTTATTAATTTTATTTTTTGTAACATTGAGTTGGCTGAGGAGCAAATATATTATGGCTTCTTGTCTATTGTAGGCATCATAAAGCTCATTAACATTATTTGTAAGAATAGCTAAGTCCCATTTCTTTGTGGAACTAATAGGAGAATGGGGAGGGGATCTAAATGATGGTGTGGAAGGGGCAACAAAAATATCAATGAGGTTGTCTAGAGTCCATGTTGACCTCAAATACTAAGAGGAAGAAGAGTCTTTAGTAACCTTCTCCTTAGCATCTGACTCTTAAACAATATATTCTATAGTGGGAGGGGCTAGAGGGCTCTTTTTTTAGCCGATCTATTAGGGCTTGTATGCAAGAAAATGTGGTGATGAAAGTGAACAACTCAAATCCAAAAGACCCACCCACCAATGAGACTCTTGGTGCAAGTATATGAACTAAGTCGAATTAGTTCAACTTTCCAAGGGGTGTCCCATTGTTCTCTATCTCACAGGATCCCTAAAGTCAATATTTTGCTCTTAGATCATTGAGAAAAGTGACTTAGGAATGACAACTCCAAGAATGAGTGATGTTTGAATTATATGCATGAATACATTCTATGATATATATGATGTTAAAACTATCAAGATTAAGCTAGTATAAAGATGATGATATGATCAAAGATTAGCAAATTATCCTAGCATGAATATTCTAAGATATATTAAAATGCTTCTAAATTGCTATTATGATGATTTAATAAAGAGAGGCTAAAATGGTTAGTAATTAGACTATAATGTAGATGCATGAAAGATTGTTGATTTTTAAAAAATGAGGAATAAGAGCTCTATTTATAAGGAAAATAGGGCAATGGATGGTTAAGATTAAATAATCTTAACAAGGGTCAAGAATGAAAGTTAATCAATCCATGTTTACAATTCCCACCAATGAAAAGGTGATAATTGTCAACAAAGGGTTTCTTGAGAGGAGATGTAAGAAGCATTAAATTCTTGAGGAGACATGAAGGTTACCCTAGGATGTAAGGGTTAAGGTTAAGTTAATGTTATCCAATAGATGAACCTTTTACCCAAGGGATAAACTCTTGTGCAAGGGTTAATAGGATAACCAAGGTTAAAGCCATGAATTCTTGATGAAACCCTTGGGTTAGATGAGGTTTAAGTTAGAGAGAAAGTCTCTAACCATGAAAGAATATTGAGTTAACCATTAATTGTTTCAAAGACTTTGAGGGTTAGCTTGTTGAAGACATAAAGCCTTTAATGTATTTCAAAGACTTTGGAGGCTTTGAGAAGTGACTTCTCTTTACTTAGGAATGCGATAATAATTAGGAGATGAATTAGGCTAAATTGGAAGTGATTAGAAGAATCCAGAAGGGGTTTAGAAGGAAAGCAGGAGATGTAGGAAAATTCAAGTGGAGGGAAAAGGATTTCAACTAGAATAAAATTAATTTATTTCAACTAAAATAGGTGCAACTTGCATAAATACAAGTGGGGCATTTAATAAATAAATTAGGTTTATTTATTTACAAGGATTAATTTAATTAAATGTAAATTTAATTAAAAAGGGAGAAAGGAGATTTAATTAAATAAAGTAATTTATTTAATTAAAGGCTAGAAAAGGTTTAGGTGAATTTAATTAAATAAATCGAGTAATTTATTTAATCAAAATAGATGAAAATGAAGAAATTAATTAAATAAAATTTAATTAATAAGAGGAATGGGGTTAAAATATATATTAAACATTCATTTAGGAAATTGGACAGATTTATACGTCTACAGGGTTAACCAAGGGTAGGGGTCCCTTTGAGTTTAGGGGTTGTATTTGGGGCCTTACTAGCTTGGTTATCTGAAAGATCAACAATCAAAATTGGATTAGGGAGAAGACCAAAGGGGTCTATAGCGGGTCCACTAGTGGGGGTCATGGGTAGATGAAAATTATACAACCTCACTATAAGACCCTAATGTAGGGGATGAAAATATTTGGATTTGCCAACTACCATAGACTAGGAAATGGACAAAAAAATCGAGTAGGGAAGTTCATTTTCATACCATACTTGAGATGGTTAAGTATTGGGAAGAGTTGGGAGTGGAATCATTTGAACCTTCCCTCCAAAGTAATGTGATTCATAAGAAGTAGCGTAGCCTCCTTCCAAACCCCAGGAAAATCTTCTATGTTAAATCTTCTTTGTAGTCGAGCAACCCTTCTCTCCTTGCTTAAGAAACCTCATAAATGAACAACCTTGTAGTTCCCCATAGGTTTCTCGGGGAAGGTCATGCATTCCACAATAAGTCTAGCCATAGTCGCAATTGACTCATGGACACCATATACACCACACCCCCCACTTTAATTTTGCCTTAATTCCACGATTATGCAAATTTCTCATAGAGGGTAGGGTTGAAACCCTTAACACCATCAATATATTACGTTAGATTACCTTTCATCACCTTCTTCCATAGAGATTTATTTTGTTTGAAGTTGTCACACTTCTTCGACTTGGTTTGAATGAGATCTCCACCCATGGTACTACCTTTCCCAAAGAAACTAGTAATAAAAGCCATAAAAGGGTTAGTAAAACCAACTTGGGGAAAATGACAACAAAAGGCAATTTTGTAGGAAACATTGCATTTTCTAGATTGAAAACAACTACTCCAAATCAATTAATGATTCAAGTACAAGGTGAATGAGATAATAAATGAAAATGCAATCTCTAATTTTTTATGCATCATTGGGTCTAATGTCTGTTGGTATTGTGGCACAGATGCCTTTAGGTAACTCATGTTGTGCCATCTATATTTTGAGCTTGTTAGAGAAGGGACCAAGGTTTGCCTTGACTTGTCTGTAGTCTTGTTCCCCTCCCTAAGGATGTGTTTGATCCTAATGTGGCCAAATGTAGATATGAAATTTTGGCATTTGGTGATGAGGTCCATTGTGTACTATCTTGGCTTAGGCTTTCCCTACAACATCATGATGACATTTTTGGAATCTCCTTCTATTGTGATTTTTTGGTAACCCCTGTCCTTGGCAATAAAGATGCCACAGAAATTTGTCTCTACTTCCACCACATTGGAGGTTTGAGTGCCAAGGTTAACAACATAGGCCAACACCAGCTTACCACCTGAATGTCGGATGGCCCTACACCCACCAGATATTATTAATGTGCATTCCATATTGCACTTGAGCTGACTATGGTATAAGTTGTTGGGTTTCATTTTATTTGAAAGTTTACCATGTGTTATCGGGCCCACATATGCAATGAATAACCTTGGACAGTCAGTGTTTTTATTACTTGCAAATATTATGCCCGATGCAATAACCTACGTGGACATTAAGAATTAAGTGATAATGTAGTCGAGCTTTTCAGTTTGGCTATTGAATTTGAACAAAGGCACTTGTGGTAATCCACGTGGGCAGTGTTTGTTTTGTTTTTGGAAATAAGTATACTAGTATATGGTCAAAGTTTGATAATGTTCTCTCTCGGATTTGAGATGAAATTCATTTTTCTTTGGGGTTTGTTTGTAAAGAAGCATTTAGGGTACGCAAAGATTCATTTCACTTTGCAAGAATAAAATCGAACCCTAGCACCGCCATGATGTGAATACAGTTACAGGTTGCAAATGTTCTAGCTAGTATGCTATCTCGGTTTTTTGATATGGCAGATTATGAAGGGTGGCGAGTAGATTGGTTGACTTTCCACGAGCTGGAAGCGGAGGTAATAGAGGATTTTACCGGATCTTGTTTTCAGTTTGAACCGTCATAACAAAGGTAATATTGACACACTATTTTGTTCTTTTGAAGGTAAATTTAAGAAATAAAAAAGTAAAATGGAAAAGGTTACATTGCTTTAAGTTTTGAAATCAAAAAGGTTGAAGTTACAGTGTAAAGATGAAAGAAAAACTACTTCACTTTGTGTGTTTCGGTTTTGAAAGGAATCATTTTTCAGTTATTCTTTTTTGAAAATGAAAGAGGAATATTGTAGTTGAAAAAATGTGGTTTTATTTTTGTAACTGTATTTTGGAAACCGTAGCTTGAGTGTTGTACTGAACTCAGGTTTGATAGCTTGGTTCAAGGGTTTCATTGGGATATTTCTTTACAAATTTGTGGCTTTAAACCATAGTTTAGTTGGATAAAAAGGAAGAACAGAGAAGTCTTCAAATTTTTTATTGTTACATTTAAAAATTTTGTAAAAAGCTGAAAAAGACTTTGTTGTCTCTAGTTACTATAATAGAGAAATTTATTTCAGTTAGAGAGAAATTTTGTGGTACTGTACAGATAGTACATATTGTAATTGGCAACATTGAAAATCATACATTTTTTTGTATTTTGTTATGGTGTTAGGACTGCAAATTTGATGCAGTTGTAGGATCACTATTGACTACAACCATAGACATTGACTTTGTAATTTGAGGAGTTGGTGCTCCCATGAAGTTGGAAATTCAAAAAAGGTGTCGAGTTGATACTCCACAATTGTAAAGAGTTGGTGTTTTGGATTGAATAAAGAGACATGTTTCAAGTGGTTTTTAATACCCCATGGGAGTTTTTCCACTTAGGAAAATTTATGTGTTATGTGGTCACTCATGTGAATATCTGTTATTGTCTATGTGATTTGAGTTCACGCTTTCATATTCATTAAGTGTCATGCTCTGATACATTCATTAGTCATAATCATTTTGTTAATATTCTGTTATATTATGTTTGAACCGTTGCATGAGTCTTGAAATTATGTTAAATACAAAGCAGTAAAAGTATTGTTCAATCAGTTTCATATGAAGAATGAAAAACATGCTTTAAAAGGTTGATGCTTGTCTATTTGTTTGTCTGGTTAAAAAAATGATGCATTGTCAAAAGATCACTGTGAAATCATTTATGTAAGTTAATCTTTTTCTTACATCTTGTTAAAATCTTTCATTACTCTGATTCAGCCCCCCCCCCCACCTCTTAGAGTAAATCTACTTCCAACTAGTGGTATAAAAGTGTAGGGTCTTTCCTAGGATTGGTCCTAGTCTTGGAAGTGTTTCATCATGTCACATGTTCACTTGAGGGATCATTTGTTATTAAAGATCCATTATTTGATGGTTTTGATTATGTGTTTTGGAAAATCAGAATGGAAACATATCTAATTTTTATAGACCTTGATGTCTGGAATATAGTCTATAGGAAGTACACTATACCTACTACCTTAATGAGAAAAAGAAATATGAAATTAATGCAAGAGACAAACATGCTATCTTGTGTGGGATGACTAAAGATGTCTTTGTTAAAATCATGCATTGTAAATCTTCTCATGAAATCTAGGAAAAACTTGAAAATATTTATCAAGGAAATGAAAAGGTTAAACAGTCAAAGATTCTTACCCTCAAAACCCAATTTGAGGAAATGAAAATGAAAGATGATGAAAAATTTGTTGAATAATTTTTTAGAATTGATGAAGTTGTTAATGGTATGAGAGGCTTAGGTAAAGAAGTAGATGGGTTCACAACTCTTAAGAAGGTCATTAGAACCTTACTGCCCAAATATGAAACCAAGGTTTCAGCCCTTGAAGAAAATAAAAAATTTAACAAGCTCACCTCAGATGATCTTGAAAGAACATTAACTGCTTTTTAAATGAGAACAAAGTTGATAATGATAGTTCATCATTGAAATAAATTTCTTTTAAAAAAGAAAATAAAGAGGACGTAGATAGTGAATCAGATTTGTCTGATTTGTTAGAGTCACTTCTAGTGAGAAAACATAAAAGAAATATAGAGGAAAACAACCACTCAAATGTTTTAACAGTGGTAAGGCTAGTCATTCTGCATTCCAATGTCCCCATGTTGATCAAAACAAAGATGATGATAAGACTGAAAATAATTAGAAGAAAAATCTCTTTATTCCTAAAAATAAATTTAACTTCAACAACTTCAGAAAGAAAAAGAATCTATGTAGCAAAGAAGACTTTGATGAAGAATCAGATGATTCCTTGGGTGATGAAGGTGAAACATTATTCATGCTTGAAGTTGATGTGCAAAAAACTTCAATCAATTAGCTAGATAGTCAAATAAATAGTCAATTTGATCTACACAATTATGAAATAAACCCTGAGGGTGAACTGCTTTGTGCCCTTTAAGAAATTTAAAAACTTAAGAAGCACATTGCTTCTCAAGAGAAAGGTTCAAACATGTTTATTGCATCTTTGCATGCTGAACTAGATAACTCTAAAACAAATGTGGATAATCTCAAATCAGTTCTTGCTAATAAAGAAAAAAAGATTCAAGCACTCAAATAGAAAGTTATCTCTCTCACAAAGCAAGTTGAAGAGCATGAAAGAACCATTCACTTGAATAATATGCTTGGGAAACAAAAGCAACTTGTTGACACTGGTGAATGTTCAAAAACTGCAAAGAAGAACTTCAAGATAGATAGTAAGATGTAGTCATTTGAGCATAAACAAAATAATTTCAGGTTTAACTCATTCTTCAATGGTTATTACTTCTTTTGTAATAGATTTGGCCACAAAGTGAGTACTTGTAAATTCATGATGCCTAGAACACCAAGATTTGTTCACAAACAATACTTTGGCTTTCCAAATATAATCAGGTGTTTTAAGTATAATACTAGTGGTCACACATCCAAACAATGCAAACATAACAAAACAAATTACAAAAATGGTAGGGAGACCCAAACTTATTCCAAGCATAGAACTATCCATGCTTGTGCAAACTGCCTTTCTCTCCAATAAGAAGACATTATGGGTAGTTGATAGGGGTTGTTCCAACCACATGACAGGGGATAAGGACAAGTTTTAAAACTTGAAGACTATGGTAGTGATTTTGTGAAGTTTGGTGATAACTCGGGGATACAAATAAAAGGTAAAGGTTCTTTGTTTCTCAATAATGATACACCTATGTAGACACCTAAAATTGTCCAGTTTAATTAAATAAATATTTTATTTATTTAATTATCTAAGCCTAATTCTTCTATTAATTAAATAAATTTTTATTTATTTAATTAATTCATTTATCCTCTTCTAGCCTTATTTCTCATTTAAATAAATGCATTTATTTATTTAAATCATCCCTTTCCTAAATTAAATAAATATTTTATTTATTTAATTGTCCTATTTCTTCTATTAATTAAATAAATCTTTATTTAATTAATTCATTATCTTTTTCTACACATGACACATGTCATTCATCTCTTAATTCCTACACTACCTACCTCTTTCATTATTTTGTTATTTCTTTTACCTACCCTCTAATCCTAGCCGACCTCTCTTTTTACACCTCTCAATCTTAACCCTCCATTTCTTATTGTGTCTTCTATTTAAGGAGATGCTTCCTTCATTCTCAAACCCTAATCAACAATTTTGGAGGACTTGGCTACACTACGATTCCACTTGCAACCACATTCCGTTCTTTGTTGAGCTCTTGTGCATACAAAAATCTGAGAGCAAATATATCAAGCAAGATCAATGGAGATAGGAAGAATGGAGATCAAAACCCTATTGGACATGTGATGGTATAATCTTCGTGATTTTGAGTTATTTGCATTGTCTTAGGTAATCTTCATATGTTATGGTGGATCTTTGTTGATTGTTAGGCTAGGGTTTAGTGGTTGGATTCATTTAGCCTTTCAATATTGTTGTTATTGTTATCCATTTTCACCATACACATTTTGGCACGCTCGGTGGGACTCTTGTCCCTTTGCATTTAACATTTTTGTTGCAGATTTTGCATTTTTGAAGTTGCATATCGGACACTTTTCGACGGCATCTTAGGTATTTCCGCGTCTGCGAGCGTTCGGATCGCATCTCTGAGTTTCAGAAGCGTCTACGGAATTGGAAATCGCGCCTGTGTTTTTGTCAAATTTTTATTTTGCAGGTTCTGGAACTGCGTCTGTGTATCCTAAACGCGTCTGTGTTATATCTGATCGCGTCTGTGGCCGGGAAAAGCATTTGTGTTCTCTGAGCGCGTCTGTGCATCACAGAACCGCGTCTGTGTCATACAGACGCGTCTGTGTCTGGTATAACAGCGTCTGTGTTTTCTGTTTTGAAAATTTTCAATTTCTCTTTGATTCAATCTTTCGGATTTCGCACTTAGGGTTTCAGATCTAGTTTATTTTCGGACTAACCCTTGTAGATCTAGCTAACTAAGTTTGTGCAGCTTGTTTTGGAAGCAAAAACGTTTTTGTTGAAGGCCCCTTTTTCACAAAGTCTTTTGGGTTTTCTAAAAATTTACCTAACTTGTGTGCTTGCAGGAAGGGGTGATCATTTGAAACAACCCAAACTACTAACAATCTTGTTGTAGGGCCTTGGCTAGGGTTTTGTAATTTTGTTGTGTGCCTTGTTTTCATAGATTAGCAAACACTTCCATTGGTGCACTAAAATTGAATCATTGTCTTTTGTGTCTTGAGCAATAGGCTCTTTTTGTTTAATCTTTAGAGGGCCTGTCTTCCCGTGTGGTCATTAGGACTACTAGTGAGAAGAGAACGACCCAAGTGGTAGCAAAAGAAAAGCCATCTTCTTCCAAGCCACTATAAACAAATGTATTCATGGTGAAAACTATGAATAACGTGTGCTGATTAGTTCATACCGACACTATGTCTCCCCATAAACCCGTTTGATCAAATTTATTTGATCATTTGTAGGGCGTAACCCCTACCAGCTGGGAGCCTTCTGTATTTACAGAGCTGAAAGTGCTGCATGTATGGCCACACGAGCGGATGCCCTTACTAGCACCTTTTTGTTTTAGAAGCCCAAATCCTTCTAGTTGTTGAGGCAGGAGGTCAGACCTCTGGTAGCGGCCCACACACATACGGTTCTTAGTAGAGATACAAAGTTTGCCATGGGGAGTTTTCATGGGGACTGATGCTTGGCTGACCCGAGAAGTGAGTGCCGAGGGTGGAGCCAGTGAGATCAAGCATCTAAGTATCCGCTCTGAATAGCGTAGCCTCGGGGGTAAAACCCTATGTGGGATCAACAACTATTGTCTTGGCCAACCTTAAGATTTGTGCTTGTCTTATGCTAAACACTCAAACATTCAAGACCAAACAACAAAACATTGTGTCTTTTGTGTCTTCAAGTGTATGCAAAACATTTTACATCACACAACACACTTTTGGAGTCTAAACACTTGTAAACATTGAGTCCTCATCAACATTGTGTCCTCTTGTCACGAAAAACAGTCAAACAGTCGAATTTGGTCACAACAAAGCAAATTCACAGATCGAAAAAATTGCACTAAGTTTACAGAAACGCGTCTGTGTCTATTTTAACTGCGTCTGCGTCATATAAGCGCGTCTGTGAAGGGCAAAATAGCATCTGTGTTTTTATCAGCGTCTGTGTCTAACAAAGAGGCGTCTGTGTCTGGAAATCACGTCTGTGAAGTATACAGAGGCATCTGTGTCAGGAATTGAAAACTTTTACAGTCTAGCAAACAAAGGAAATCGGTTTCGGCATACTTGAGCTTCCTAGGTTGTCTCTTTAGATTTCATCTAACATTCAACCTGTTCCAAGGTCTCATACAGTTCATCATTGCTTCACATCTCATTTTACATTCATACTTGTCTAAACTTGGGTCAAAAAGGTCACTTGCTTGTCCTCACTATACTCTTTCAACACACTACATACAAGTACACTTTGCTAAGTGGTCCCTCATCAAGGTTTCTTACCTTTGGGTCTCATTTGGTCTTACTTAGAGTTAAGGTCAGCTTACCTCATCAAGAGAAACAATCATCTCTTTGGAAGTCACACCTACTCTACTACTTACATACTTGATCTTACACTTTGGACATTGCAAGTACACCTCAAGATTCATTTACACTCCATACAACTCTTGGTCTTCCATACTCTTGTCATATTTTTCATCTAGTCTCTCACATATTGGTCAAACACCTGGTTCATGGTTGAAACCCGCCTTCAAAAATCTAGGAGAATAGCTAAAGAAGCTCAAGAATCCGCAAACATGAGTTCTTATGAGTATGACAATGATCTATTCTTCAATCCTAAGCACACTACATTACCAGACATGGATGTTTATAGAAACAATCCAAATGTGGAAAACACAAATGCTACACTCAATGACAATGTGGACAACTCTTCAATACTATCAGCAGACATAGAAGAATCCATAATGAATCCTCATTTCAATAGATTGGTTGAAGAGATAATGAGGAGAGATCGACAGTACTTTTTACACATGATGGCACAAAGTGGAGCCAAAATACCTCATGACTTTGACATGTCTCAACTTATGGAAAGTAGACCGTCACAACAAACTCAATCCAACATGGATCAAAGGAGACCAAATAGTGGAGGAAATAGAGGACCGAATATAATGCCTGAGTCACCATCAGTTTTGCTTCAAAAACCAACAATCCCACATACACAAGCTCAAACATATGATACTTACCTTCGAAGACCATCAGGGAAGCCTTATGTGGATAGATATGCTCAATCACATGCTCAAGGTATGGATCAATCAAAACAAGTGGATACTCAAAGACATCCTCAAAATTTTGACACAAGGAGACCTCATGTCAAAATTGGGGGCAACAAAATGGAAAATGAAATGCCTATTGAATATGGTATATATGCACAAAATAGATATGGGGTCCCTCAACAAGAAGTTATGCCAAGTGCTCCATATATGCCGCACCAATATAGACCTCCATATGGACATGTCTACGATCAGTATCATCCATACATGCAACAAGCTCCTCCTCAAATGGGTGTTTCAAACATGGGGTATGCTACAAGAAATCCATCTCCTCCCAAGAATAATTTGGAGCAACAAATTAGAGATTTACAAAAGAAAATGGAGGACATGAGTACATCAAAACCAACATACACTATGAGAGATATATGTCCTTATCCCTTCGATAAGAGCATTCCAATGCCTCCATTTCCTGCACACTTTGTGACGCTAAAATTTGACAAGTATAGAGGGAAAGGAGACCCCAAGGCACACATAAGACAATTCTTCACAGCTTGCATTGAGGTAGCGGCAGAAGAAACATACTTGATGAGGTTGTTCCCGCAGAGCTTAGGAGATCAAGCTATGGAATGGTTTTCTCAATTACCTCCTAGTATTAAGTCATGGGGTGACTTAGCAGAGGCATTCATTCAGCATTTCTCTTACAATATAGAAACAGATGTCTCAGTCACTACCTTGTGCAATATGAAACAAAAGGAAGGAGAATCTTTCGCATCATTTTTACAAAGATGGAGAAATCTAGCTAGCAGATGCTCTTGTGAAATCCCACAGAAACAAATGGTAGAAATGTTCACACAAAATGTTAACAAGGCTATTGGCTATGATCTCAGAAAAGCTTGTTTGTCCACATTCAAGGATGTTATTGAAAAGGGCCTAGCAACAGAAAAGGTCCTAATTGAACAAGGAGTTATCAAGATATTCAAAGAAAACAAAGAGGACTTTAAAGGAAAGGACAAACCAAAATTTTGGAACAAGAACAAGAATACAGTTAATGATGGCATTGTTGATGCCAATACAGTGAGACCAAAGTTTATCTTTTCTGGATCGAGTTCTACCAACAATCAAGTGAACAATCAAACAACTTCTAGACCCCGAAGGAAGTACACCCCATTGGGAGAACCACTTGAATCAGTATTCAAAAGGCTTGTGGCAAACAAAGTGATTACAGTTCCAGATTTTCCTCCATATGAACCAAAGGTAAAACCAAATTGGTGGAATGATGATGAGTATTGTGAGTTTCATAAGAGCAAGGGTCATAAGACAGGTAATTGCCATCGATTGAAAAACATTGTGCAAGATCTCATTGATAGAGGCGATATTGAGATTGAGGGAAATTCATCTAATCAAGAACATGAGGTGTTTAAGGAACCATTCCCAAAACATGACAAAGGAAAAGGCAAAGTCACAGATGATCAAGCCAATTACACTAGAGCACCCTATAATTATGATTCTACTATCAACCACATCTTAATGGATAATCATATCTCTACTATTACTATCAAGAACAAAAATCCTGAGAATCCTCCTCAGCGACCCAAGATTGTCCTAAAAGGTGTGGGATCTTCTTCTGAGTATACCTTCGAATGTCATGTTACCACCCGTCGAGGTAAGATTACATTGCCAGGTGCCTCCACTAAGAATACCAATCCTTCATCAACCAAGCCTGAGTATGACCTTGTAGAACAATTAGGGAAGACACCCGCACTCATTTCCATCCTTGAGCTCTTACGTATATCCCCTGCTCATAAAGCTATCCTTGACAAAATCCTGAGAGACACTGCCGTCCCTACTGATCTGAACGTGGACCAATTTCAAGCCATGGTGGGATACCTATCCGTTCCACATTCCCTTACCTTCATAGAAGCCGATGACACCTCTATAAGTCAGCCACATAATGCACCTTTACATGTTGAAGCCTTCATACATAAACATTGAATAAAGCGAGTCCTGATAGATGGAGGAACAGGTCTAAACATTTTCACCTTGAGCACCATTAAACAATTGGGATATTCTGACAAGGCTGTGAATTCAACAAACCAAATCACCATCAAGGCATATGATGATGAAGAGCCTTCATCCAAGGGAACAGTCACCTTACCGCTAAGAATAGGGCCAGTCACAAAGGATGTGGTTTGTCAAGTCCTAGATCTGGATCTCACATATAACATATTGCTAGGACGTCCTTGGATTCATGAAATGAGGGCAGTCCCATCAACATATCATCAATGCATTAAGTTTCCTCATAATGGAGTCGAGGTAACAGTCAACGGTGATCCTAATCCGTTCATATATTGCAATAACTTGAGATCACATACTGAGACTATAATTCCCAGTAATCGTGAGGCTACTCCTTCTTCGGCATACATTGAACCTGAGTCATTAAAACCCTCGACATCCAAACAAGGTGAACTTAGAGGTAAGTTTCAAGACAAAGGCATGGGAGAATACACTTTGAATCAGACAATGTATTTACGACAAGTCATGAGTTCTCCAAAAGAATATGGGAGGCCACATCCTAACAAGCAAATCTCCATCATGATACTCAAATGGGATCCTACTACCTTTCAAAGATGGGGTGAACTGGAAGAGGAAAATTTATACAAAATGCTCTACAAAGATGTTGAAGAGGACACACAAGATCAGATTATTATACCCTGTGAGAACTATGGCAAAGGCTTCAAGATTCTACAAAGATTCGGGTATGATGGAAAAAGCCCTCTTGGGTTACGCAAAGAAGGCGTCATGGAGCCCCTACAATCTGAGTTAACTACAAGAAGGGAATGCTCAAAGGGACTTGGTTTTCTGACTTCTAAGAGACACAATAAAAGCACAGAAAGGACCTCACAAATCAAAGTTGCCGAAGTTCGACAAAAAGACTACTATTCCACAGATTCCAATGAATGGGAATGGGGTTCAGACAAATCCTCCAGTGACTATGAGCTCACTGAGACATTCAGAGAGCCAGATGAACCCACAGAAGAAGAAGAATTTTACAAAAAGTTCAGAGTTGGTCAAGAACCAACCCATAAGGATCCCGCACAGCCTTCGTTTCAAGGTCCTAGGTCGAAATCGCATAGGATGAGGACACCTGTCCCGGAAGGCGCTACTAGTGATGACAATTTGGATTCGCTCGCGATCGAAACTGATGAGGAGAGTGCCATCAATGACCTCGATGATTGCCTCGACATACCCGAATATAACCACATCTTCACTATTAGCCCTGCAAATTCCAAAAATGTTAAAGACCTTCCCCTTGTTCACCCCCAACTCATTGACTAGGGTCATGAAGGACCAGCACCATTTGATACATTTCAAAATGATGAAGCTATTATCGACTATCTTGGCATTCGAGATGATCTTCCCCCTGGAGACCACAAAGCAGGATACATCATAGAGCTCAACAACATGGCATATTTTGGTGAGGGTGTCGGACCTTCCAGTCGCAAAAATGTGAAAATAAAAACAAAACAAGGGTCTTATGGTGAAAACCACACTGTGGCGCTATCTGACTCCAAAAAAGTAAAAAGAAAGGACGTATCTGAGGGCGAAAACCTCTCTGAGGCACCCGAAGATGGAAGGCTCGACATTCTCCTAGCATCATATGAGGAAAATTCATCCATGTTGGTAGAGGAGACTATCAAGACGAACATTGGTATAGAAGAAGTTCCACACAACATCTTCCTGGCTCAATCCTTGACAGAGTTTGAAAGGGCAAAATTCATAAGCTTCTTCAAGGAATGACAAATCAACTTTGCATGGTCATACGCTGATATGCCTGGACTAGATCCGGATTTGGTAATGCATCATTTGACAGTCAAACCGGGGGTGAAACCAGTAAAATAGAAATTAAGGAAAATGCACCCACAAGTGGCATTACTAGTCAAGGCAGAGCTGGAGAAATTATTGGATGTCGGATTCACATGCCCAATTGATTATCCCGAATGGATCTCCAATTTAGTACCTGTCAGTAAACCAGATTGTAGCATCAGAATATGTACAGATTTCAGAGACATCAACAAAGCTTGTCCAAAGGACGATTTCCCATTACCAAACATTGACTTGATCGTTGATCTCACAGCAGGTCATGAAATGTTATCTTTAATGGACGGATTCTCTGGTTATAATCAAATCAGAATTGCACCCAAAGATCAACATAAAACATCATTCACTTGTCCATGGGGAACCTTCTGTTGGAGTGTCATGCCCTTTGGGCTAAAAAATGCAGGCGCTACTTATCAAAGAGAGATGACCACTATCTTTCATGATCTCATGCACATAACCATAGAAGATTATGTTGATGATCTCTTGGGAAAATCAATTGACAGAGATACACACTTGGACATACTTTCAGTTGTCTTTGATCGGCTGGAAAAATACAAGGTAAGATTAAACCCAAAGAAATGTGTCTTTGGAGTAACCTCCGGGAAGCTCCTAGGATTCATTGTGTCTAAAAGAGGAATTGAAGCTGATCCAGCAAAAGTTAAGGCTATCTTGGACATGCCACCACCTAAGAATATCAGTCAACTTCGATCTTTACAAGGGAGACTCTTGTCCATATGAAGATTCATAGCACAACTTGTAGATAAGTGTAATCCTTTCCAGCACCTGCTACACAAAAACATCAAGTTCAAATGGGATGAGAACTGTCAACAAGCTTTTCAGACGCTCAAAGACTATCTTTTGAACCCACCAGTTTTGATGCCACCAATTCTAGATCAGCCTTTGCTACTTTACATATCAGCTACTCCAACAGCACTGGGGGCACTTCTAGCACAACAAATAGCTGACGGCAAGGAAAAAGCAGTATACTATATCAGTCGCACATTGGTGGGATATGAGCTAAATTACACACCAATCAAACGTGCATGTCTCGCTATGGTCTTTGCTTCACAGAAATTATGCCATTATATGCTCACTCACAAGACTAAGTTGATTGCCAGAATTGATCCACTAAAATATCTTCTCAACAAAGCTACACTTACTGGGCGGCTGGCCAAGTGGGTGATGATTCTGAGTGAATTCGATATCGAGTATGTAGACAGAAAAGCAATCAAAGGACAAGCAATTGCTGATCAATTAGCAGATGCTCCCATGATAGATGATGCTCCTCTACAGTCAGAATTTCCAGATGAGTCCATTCTAATGATATCACATGCAAAGCCATGGCAACTATACTTTGACGGCTCATACACACAGCATGGGGCAGGAGCTGGTATACTCTTTATAACTCCTCAGGGCGATTCTATACCAAAATCATACCACTTATCATTTCCTTGCACCAACAATATAGCGGAATATGAGGCATTAACAACTGGATTAAGAATTGCAGTTCAGTGGAAGATCCAAGAACTTCATGTTTTTGGGGATTCTCAACTTGTCATCCATCAAGCAACTGATGATTACCAAACAAAATATGAAAAACTAATGCCTTACAAGCAACTGGTAGATGATTTGAAACAGCACTTCGCAAAGATAGATTTTGAGCAGATACCAAGAGAACAGAATCGTGCTGCAGATGCTATGGCTACAATTGCTTCACTAATTGATTTACCGCAAAATGAGACTTGCTATGAGTTCCTGGTAGACAACCTGCTGATTCCTTCATACGAGATCACTCCTACTGAAATAATATGCATTGTTGGTCCTGAATCCTAGTTATATGGTTCCATATTCACATACCTTCGCGACAATATCTTACCTCCTGATCTATCGAACAACCAACGCCACACTTTCATTCGCCAATCTTCTCGATACGTCATTCTAGCTGATATCCTATACCGACGAGGTCTAGATGGCACTCTTCTTAGATGTTTAGAAAGTGATGAAGTTCAGATTGCGTTACGTGAAGTGCACGAAGGGATATGTGGTCCGCATACTAGTGGTCCTACCTTGGCCAAGAAACTCATTAGGATGGGATATTACTGGCCCACTATGGAAAGAGATTCATATCAGTTTGTCAAGAAATGCAAGCAATGTCAAATTCATGGAGACCTCATACATGCACCAACACAAGAACTACAACCACTTGCATCTCCTTGGCCCTTTTGTCAGTGGGGACTCGATCTCATAGGCAAGATTCACCCTCCTTCTTCCAATGGTCATAAATTCATTATCACAGCCACAGAGTATTTCACAAAGTGGATTGAAGCCGTGCCTCTCACACAAGTTACTGGGAAACAAATCGCTACCTTCATCCTGAACTACATCATTTGCCGATATGGTATTCCCACTTCCATTATCACTGATAACGGGCGTCCCTTCAAAAATCAGGATGTTCGTGAACTCTGTGACCGCTTCCATATCTCTCATCGTTTCTCCACACCATATTACCCCCAAGGTAATGGCCAAGCTGAGGCATCTAACAAAACAATTCTTAAAATCCTCAAAAAGACAGTCGACGACGCTGGCCGTAACTGGCATATCCATTTAAATCCTGCACTTTGGGCCTATCGTACAAGTGTCCATACACCTACAGGAGCTACTCCTTACTCACTTATCTACGACGCTGAAGCCATCTTGCCTATTGAGGTCGAGTTACCTTCTTTACGGGTCTCTTTGAGAAACATAATCAACGACGAAGATTACAGGGTATCTCGCTTACAAGAACTAGAACTGCTGGAGGAATGAAGACAAACCGCTTTTAATCATGTCAAGGCTTACCAACAAAGAATGAGTCGCAGTTAAAATCACAAAGTCAAGCCTTGCACATTTGAGGTAGGTGACTTAGTCCTCAGAGAAAACCCCAAGAATCAGCAAGACAGAGATAAGAAGGGCAAGTTTGAACCAAACTGGCTTGGTCCTTACATCATCATAGCGGTATATGGATCTGGGGCATATCAGCTCTCAACTACAGAAGGTGAACCCTTGGAGGATCCTATCAACAGCATGCATCTTCGTAGGTTCTACACATAGCTTTTCAGAGCATCCTAATTCAAAAATGCAAAAAAATCAAAAAAAAATTCAAAAATACAAAAAAAAAAAATTATAAAATAAAAAAATCATTACTTGGTGAAAACCTGGCAAACAGGCACCTTGTGACACAAAAAAAATTGAAAAATCTGAAAGAGAAATAATTTCGTCCAACGGTGAAAACCACTTCGGTGGCACCCTAGGCAAGTACCATGGTGAAAACTGGGTCACCAGCGCCATGCGTAGAGACTTTGCTCCTCTCTCCTTCAGGATTCTCTTTCATCCTTCACATTGCACACACTCACAACCTATTCACTCACAAGAAACTTACCTATTCCCATCATGGCTTGTTATTGATCTGCCTAAGATTGGTTAGCCATCCATAACCCTCCCTTTTCACTCCCTTTCCATCCATAGTAAATTAGATCCTATCTGTGGCTAAGGCAATTCCTACATCTAGTGATGGGTGTGGAACTGAGAACATCACATGTTTCGAGGAGTATAGTTTCTTCCAGCTTCCTTCAAGTCTATTCGCGCACAATCTACAATAAAGCAACATTTGCATCGAAGATCCGCAATAAAGTTTCGTCTTCTCCGCAATAAAGTATCAGTTTCATGGATTCGGTTAGTTTCAGATGAGACATCAGCAACAATGAGCTTCAACAAAATCAAATCTTTCAACAGACTCAGACAACATATGGTTCAGTGTTAATCTATCCTTTTTGTGAAAGTGAACATTGTGACCACAATCAAACATGACATATACAAGTGACAAGAGACACTAAACTTGAGGATTATAGTGGATGTTGGTGTCGAGTCTTGGTTTTCTTTTAATTTTTATCTTTTTGGTGACATGTCTTTTAGCTTTTCCGAGATGTCTCTGACTAGAGATTCTATCTCCAGGATGTCTTTGACTAGAAAGGCGAGGATGGGGTATCGTCACCTATTTTGTTTGTTGTCTGTGGATTGTCTCTTAGTAATGCTATGACTTGTCAAAGGATATGAGGACACTGTGAGTCTAGTATGAACTGGGGCATTCCTTGTTTGTGACTGTCTTATCTCCATGCAAATGGGTACAATGACTTTCTGGGTCGAACAAATGCCTCGATTGTCATAACCTATTTTGCCATAATAAAGCTCAATGATGATAACGCACAAGAAGCTCTTTCACGTTCATATCTTCTGTCTTCCATCCCCCTTTTTTAATCGACCTCCATTGTCCTTCTCGAGTTCGCGTAGCCCGCTATAACATGACTGAGTATAATGACACACCAAAAACATTTGCATTTCATATAGTCTACACCTGCATCACCACATATAAGCATTTCATACATACAAATATCACAATTGCATCCCATCCTGCATACACCATATGTTAGCACATCTTACATTTCCATCATGTAAATAATCATTTGCATTATCAAATTCACTTGCATTACATACATTCACATTTGCATATGCATTACATATAAAACATAAAAGAACAAAAATATTGCATTGCATCATATACATATTTGCATTCATCACATAAAACATGTATCACATAAGAACATTTCAGTACATAAGGTACACATGCATATAGCTGCTGCAAAAATGAATCATCTCTCATATATAATCAAAATGTGTCATGATACAATGATGTCAAAAATCATATGGCTACAAAATCACCCGCAGGTGTCTACAATACAAAAATGGTACATATACTGATACAAAGGGGAGCCCTCTATGGCTATGATGAACTCCCTCCCTCGGAGCCGCTTGGCCTCGACAAACGCTGAGCTGTAGAAGGACCCGCTCCAGGATCACCCTGCCTGTCTGGTGGTGGTGGAGGACCCATGACCCCACCACTAGATGCCTGCCTCCTCTGACTCCCTCCCATAGCCGTCGTTGTCCGTGATGGTCTATGGAAGCTCCTCGCCCACTGATCCGCTGGCACTGCACCATAGTAGAGGTCCCTCCAATAGGCGATCTCCTCTCCGGCTCACAAGACATATGCGTAGCCTGCCCCTGCGTCCTCTGCCGCCTGCCTCCCTACCCTCAGAGCTGTCTCTGCCTCAGTATATCGCTGGATAGCCTGATCCCTCTCCTGCTCAGTGTCCCTGAGCCTAATCCTGAGGCGATCCCTCTCCCGCTCCAACTCCTAGATCTCGTCTGCCTGGACCTGGCAGATCTCTCTCAGCTCTAGTAGCTCATCCTCCTCGAGATCCCCACCCTCAGCCTCTGCCTGTGGCTCTCCCTCTGTGGGTGCCTGTACCTATCTCGGTGCCTGAACCGGTGCCTGTCTCTGTACATGCCTGGGAACCTGCACCTATCTCTGCACCTGTGCCTGTACTGGCACCTGTCCCTGCACCTGTCCCTGTCTGGGTCCCTATGCTCTAGGACCCTGTGCTGATGGTACCTGCAGGGGCAATCCACCGCGACCCCTCACCACCTGGGCTGCTCCCTCCTGTCCTCCCTCCCTCCGAGGTGCTACCCACCTCTCCCCCACTACTCCCCTCTGCCTCCATCGGCCTCAGCCTCCATCCCCTCCACCATCATCATCATCATCCCCTCCAACCTCTCCCTCCAGCAGCTCTCCCGGATCTGTCAACCGCGGAAACGGATGCTCTGCCCAATACGCGGAGTACTCTGCGTCCATACCTGCATCCTCCACCTCCGGCCACATATCCCAGGGTAGTGGCATCATCTCTGTCAGCTGTGTGACGGCCTGATCATACGATAACAATGGCCCGAACTGTGCCTGATCCCTGACTGTACGGGCATACATACCCGAGCCTCGTGGCATCCTCTGGATCTTGCCAAACTGTCTGCCTACCCTATCCACCAGCTGCCTCTCCAAAATGTAGGGCGTCCGCCCAATTAGATATCTACTCCTGAATGTATATGGCAGCTCCACTGCATCATCCTCCCACTCTTTGCACCCTAGGTACGGCCTCCAGATGACCACATTGATGTCGTCTATCACATGCCTCCAGTGCTCTAACTGGCCAATCCGAGGTTGTGACGTAATCATATCATAAAGGTGTACAAAGCGCCACCCATGCCCTCTGCCCTTGAAGTGGATCGACCGTGTGATAGGCAGATGCTCATATGCCCACACCTGTAACAGTGTCACTCCACAGCCCAATCCCACTGATCCATGATAGACAAACTAATGCAGCTTATAGTATAGATGTGCCAAGACACATGGCCCCCATGCATATCTGGTGTGCTCAGTCACCAGTATCTCCAGTGCTCCTCCCCAGCCCACTGCCAACTCCCGTGTCACTCTGTCTGGACACAAGAACCCACTGATGGCTCCTCCGATCACAGCTGGCAAAGCTAGTCCTATCGAGGTCATGGTATCCCATGCCACGTGCCCTGCTCTCATCTCCAGCCCAGGATCCTGGAATACCCGTCTCAGCGCCTCTCTGTCTCCATCGCGATCATATGGAATCAGCTCTCCATCGATCGGTATGTGTAGAATCCTATATACATCCTCGAGGGTCACTGTCATCTCCCCCATCGGCAAGTGAAACGTGCAAGTCTCGGAGTGCCATCTCTCCGCCAGTGCAGTCAGCAAACCCATGTTTGCCTGAAACTCAGGCACATATAATACATGTCTGAGGCCCATCTCCTCAATCACAGCTCTGTCCTTAAACGACAACTCTGGTTGCAATCTCTGTGTAGACGGGAATCTCTCTCGTGACTCTAACATAGGCAAATACTCTTGTAGTCAAACAATCAATTCATGTCAGTTATCGTGGCATTCACTGTTTATCACAAAATGTTACTTGCTATCTAAATGCATATGGTTATCTATCCTAGTGACACTCACTGTTCATCACAAAGTGTTGCTATCTATCCTAGTAGTGCTCCTTGTTCATCACAAAGTACTACGTGTGTGACATTCCCTATTCATCACAAAGTGTTACTCACATTTAGCACTCCCTGTTCATCACAAAGTGCTGCTCATCCTTTGGGTACTCCCTGTTCATCATAAAGTACTCTATCCTGGTACTCCCTATTCATCACAAAGTGCCTTGATCTATCCTAGTCTTCCTAGAGGACCTGCTTGAGTGTATTCTCTCAGCAGCTTATTCAATCGACAGCGTATGTTCATCACAGAACTGCCGATTTGACCTAGAAGACTAAACCCATGCATTTTGACACACAAACGCGCCTCTAGACTGCACAAACACGTCTCTATAACACAGACGCGCTTTCTGAACACAAACGTGCCTACATTATGCACAAACGCGACTTCGGAACCTAAACACCCCTACAGGACACAAACGTGTCTAAAACTCACAAACGCGCCCGCATTCAATGCAAACGTGGTCCCAGACATAAACGTGCCTGGAACCGACATAGACGCGCCTGTTGGACACAGACGCGCCTGGCACCAACACAGACGCGGTTGCACATTTTTGCATTTTTTTGGTACCCTATTCCTAGCGCATTTATTGCTACCTACTGAGCATTAATGACAAAAATTGATATGCGTGAAAGTACAAGGAGGTTTGGTGGTACTTACCGGCTCTCCTGCCTCTGCTAGCCTCTGGAATCGGCGAACGCGGTCGAATCTGTGTACAAAGGCCATCGCTGCTGACTGCTGCTGCTCTTTTCTCGCTCTGCACTGTGATCTCGTGATGGTGTGGATGAAAATGAGGATGTCTTTTGCCCGTGGTCTATCTTATAGCCTACCCTAGCCCTCGCCTTCATTTCCCGAGTCAGTATTCTTCATCCTGTGACTTTGTCACTTTATTCGGTCAGTCCATTCTAGCCTTTCTTTCTTATCGAGAGATTGTCTGCAATCTTTTCAGACATTTTCATCCAATCACTCGAGGGGGCATATTATTCCCATACTGGGGCAACTCTGTATCAGTTCATCTTATCTTCTTTGAAACAACGCGACAAGCCGCATTGTCTCAAAGAGGGGCAAAATGTAGACACCTAAAATTGTCCAGTTTAATTAAATAAATATTTTATTTATTTAATTATCTAAGCCTAATTCTTCTATTAATTAAATAAATTTTTATTTATTTAATTAATTCATTTATCCTCTTCTAGCCTTATTTCTCATTTAAATAAATGCATTTATTTATTTAAATCATCCCTTTCCTAAATTAAATAAATATTTTATTTATTTAATTGTCCTATTTCTTCTATTAATTAAATAAATCTTTATTTAATTAATTCATTATCTTTTTCTACACATGACACGTGTCATTCATCTCTTAATTCCTACACTACCTACCTCTTTCATTATTTTACTATTTCTTTTACCTACCCTCTAATCCTAGCCGACCTCTCTTTTTACACCTCTCAATATTAACCCTCCATTTCTTATTGTGTCTTCTATTTAAGGAGATGCTTCCTTCATTGTCAAACCCTAATCAACAATTTTGGAGGACTTGGCTACACTACGATTCCACTTGCAACCACATTCCGTTCTTTGTTGAGCTCTTGTGCATACAAAAATCTGAGAGCAAATATATCAAGCAAGATCAATGGAGATAGGAAGAATGGAGATCAAAACCCTATTGGACATGTGATGGTATAATCTTTGTGATTTTGAGTTATTTGCATTGTCTTAGGTAATCTTCATATGTTATGGTGGATCTTTGTTGATTGTTAGGCTAGGGTTTAGTGGTTGGATTCATTTAGCCTTTCAATATTGTTGTTATTGTTATCCATTTTCACCATACACAACCTATTCATGATGTGTACTATGTAGAAGGTCTCAAACACAATCTTTTAAGTGTTAGTCAAATTTGTGATAGTGGATACAATGTTTCATTTAACTCACAAAGTTGTGCAATCAACACTAAGTCTGGTAAAATAGTTGCAATTGGATTAAGAACACATGGAAATATTTACAATCTTCTTAATTCTTCTAATCTTGAAAAAAATGAAGACATGTGTCTTATGCATCAAGTTGAATAAAAATGGTAGTGGCACAAATATTTAGGGCATATAAAATTTGATAATATGGTTAGAATCAATAAATATCATAATGCAAGAGGTTTACCAGTCCTAAGTAAACCAAAAAATGTTATTTGTTTAGGTTGTCTAAAAGGCAAGAAAACAAAGGTAAGTTTCAAATCTAGGGAACACTCCTCAACTAAACCTTTGCAGCTTCTACACACTGATTTGTATATTCCTACTAGAAAAAGGTCAATAAATGGTGAGAAATACTTCATGTTGTTTGTTGATGATTACACTATAATGGTTTTGGTAACTTTTCTGAAATGTAAGTCAAAGGCTTTAGAAAGATTCAAAATCTTTCGTAAAATGGTTGAGAAAGAATCAAATTTCAAACATAAATGTTTGAGATCAGATAAAGGAGATGAGTTTACCTCACAAGAGTTCATTGATTGTTGTGAACAACATGGAATCAAAAGGCAGTATGCTACTACTAGGACACCTCAACAGAACAAGGCTATCGAAAAAAAAAATAGAACTATGAAACAAATGACAAGAACAACGTTAGATGAAGCCAAAGTGCTTGATAAATTTTGGAAAGGATCTATTCATATAACAATTTATATCTTAAATAGGGTGCAGATAAGAGTGAAATCCAATTTCACTCCATTGGAGTTATGGTATATTCATTCAACTACTATCAAATATTTTAAAATTTTTGGTTGTAAATATTTTATTAAAAAGGATTATGAAAATCTTGGCAACTCTCAATCTAAATCAGATGTATCTTTTTAGGATACTATACACATAGTAAAGCATATAAATGTTTAAATAAAATGCTGAATAAGATTATTGAATCTATAAATGTCGCATTCGATGAGAATTTGCTTCTAGATGATAATCATGTGTAGGATGTTGAGGAGGAACCTACATTAGGACTCCACAGCTCTCCTAAATCTGCTGCAACAGATAACACTCAATAAGAGGATGCTTCAAGCTCTAAAGTAGTAACACCTCTAAATACACCCTCTAAGATATTTACCAAGAGGCATCCTCAAAATATGATTATCGGGGATAGAGATGCAATAATTTTAACTAGAAGAAAGGCTAAACTAGAGGAACAAGCACAAATTGCTGAACACTTTTGTATGGTAACTGAATTTGAGCCTAAAACTATTAATGATGTCTAAAATGAAAACTGCTGGTTGAAATCTATGTAGGATGAAATCAGCCAGATTGAGAAGAATAAAATTTGGGAATTAGTCTATATGGAACAATCTAAAAGGTTTGTTGAAAAAGACAAATTTGATCATGTTTACAAGTTGAAAAAGGCTCTATATGATCTTAAACAAGCTCCTAGAGCTTGGTATTAAAAAATGGATTCACATTTGATAGCAAATAATTTCATACGAGGTGGTGTGGACATCAATCTCTATGTCAAAAGTGAAGGTAATGATATTCTGGTTGTAGAAGTTTATGTTGATGATATTACGTTTGGATGCAATAATGATGCACTATATAAAAAAATTCAAAGATTATGGAATCAGAATTTGAAATTTGAATGTTAGGTGAACTAACATTCTTTCTTGGTCTTCAAGTTTTTCAACTTAAATATGGAATATTTATGTCCCAAACAAAATATGCAAAAGAAATGTTAAAAAGGTTTCAAATGGCTGATTGTTGTATAGTAAGCACTCCTATGGTAACTAGTTGTAAACTTTATAAAGTAGATGAATCTCCTAATGTTGATCAAATTGAATATAGGTCTATGATAGGCAGTTTATTATACTTAACTGCATCAAGTCCTCATTTAATGCAGGCAGTTTGTGTGGTTTCTAGATTTCAATTTGCTCCTGAACAATCCCATCTTACACATGTTCAAAGAATATTTAAATATATTCAGGGTACTCTTGATTTTGGCCTTTGCTATCGTAGAAATGACAATTTTACTTTAATGGCTTATACTGATGCTAATTGGGTTGGTTGTCTAGATGACACAAAAAGCACTAGTGGTGTTGCATTTTTCCTTGGTTATTGTCTTGTGGCATGGCAAAGCAAGAAACAAGACTCTCTTTCTCTTTCTACAAAAAAAGTATAGTACATTGGTGCTACTTCTTGATGTACTTAGCTACTATGGACAACTCAAACTCTCTTGGATATGGGTATTGTTGTTGACAAACCTATTCCTATATTCTGTGATAATACTAGTGCTATAAGTCTATCCAAAAATTCAGTCATGCATTCTCGAATGAAGCATATTGCTATTAAATTACTCTTTCTTTGTGAAAAAGTGTTGGTTAATGAAGTCACTTTTCAATATGTTCCTACTCAAGAACAAGTGGCTGATATTTTTACTAAGCCTTTGACTACATAAGCTTTTGAAAGGCTTCGTTTGCAATTGGAAATTGTCTCTCAATCTTTGATCTCTTAAATTTCCATCATTGGTTCAGGGGGAGCTTCTAAGCTCTCTAAGAATCTTATTGTTGCTTCATATGGTTCCTCTTTTCTGCTTCATGTTATATCTGCAGCTATTTTAATTCAGTTTTCTTGGTATTCTACAATCTTCCCTTTGTCCTTGTGACAAAAAAGGGGCATAAATATTAGTTTTGGTTCAGTGGGTGGCATACTTTGTTTCAGACGGCTTAGTTTTTTCCATCAAGGACAAAGGGGGAGTTTGTTGACTTCTCTTTTGTATTATTTGTCCTTGATGACAAAACTATTTGGTTAGCACTTTCATGATCGGCAAATTTATTTTCATATACAACACTCTTTTCGTGTTGACACATGACATTGGCACTCTTTGTGATATTGATATCTGGCATACTTGCTTTTGGGCTTCAGTATTTTGTTCACAGACAATATTATGAAGATGCTTTACCTTCAGATTTATACTTTGTGGTACTGATCTTGTTGGATTCATGTGCAGACATAATTCTATCTTGCTCACAGGGTAATTGAGTTGATCTTCATAGGTGATACTATTTATATGTTTGGGTACTACTTTGATTTGTTTTTAATAACAATCGATACTCCTATATCATGTTTACATTACTTGGTGAAGGTTATGGTTTTATTACCACACACTATCTTGTACTCATGCTTCACTTACATGTCATATTTGACAAGATTACCACTTGAAATATTGAACACTTATCATAAGTTCTACTGGGTTGATTGTTCGTTTTCTCATGGTAATAATGTATTATTAAAGTGCATTCCATATTGTACTTGAGCTGAATGTGGTACAAGTTGTCGGGTTTCATTTTATTTGAAACTGAACCATGTGTTATCGGGCCCACATGTGCAATGAATAACCTTGGACAGTCAGTATTTTTATTACATGCAAATATTATGCCCGATGTAGTGATAATGAAGTCAAGCTTTTTAGTTTGGCTATTGAATTTGATTGAAGGCACTTGTGGTAATCCACGTGGGCAATGTTTGTTTTGTTTTTGGAAAGAAGTATATTATTACGTGGTCAAATTTGGATAAGGTTCTCCCTCGGATTTGAGATGAAATTCATTTTGATTTGGGGCTTGTTTGTAAAGATGCATTTAGGGTAAACAAAGATTCATTTCACTTTGCAAGAATAATACCGAACCCTAGCACCACCATCATGTCAATAGAGTTATAGTTTGTAAATGTTCTAGCTCGTATGCTATCTTGGTTTTTAGATATGACAGATTATGAAGGGTGGTGAGTTGATTGGTGGATTTTCCATGATTTGGAAGAGGAGGTAATAGAGTATTTTATGGGATCTTGTTTGGAGTTTGAACCACCATAACAGAGGTAATATCGATACACTATTTTGTTCTGTTGTTGGTAAATTTGAGAAATGGAAAAGTAAAATGGGAAAGGTTACATTGGTTTAAGTTTTGAACAGATTTCTTTTCATTTTTTTTTTTGCATTTGAAAAGAATGAAGTTACAACGTAAAGATGAAAGAAAAATTACTTCATTTTGTTTGTTTCATTTTTGAAAGCAATCATTTTTCAATTACTCTTTTTCAAAAATCAAAGAGGAATATTGGAGTTGAAAAAATATAGTTTTATTTTTGTAACTATATTTTGGAAACGCTAACTTGAGTGTTGTACTGAACTTGGGTTTGATAGCTTGGTTCAAGGGTTTCATTGGGATCATGATTTATAAATTTGTGGCTTTAAGACATTGTTAAGTTGGATAAAAAGTGAGCACAAAGTAGCCTTGGAAATTTTTATTGTGACATCTAAAATATTTGTAAAAAGTTGAAAAAGACTTTGTTGTCTCTAGTTACTATAACATAGAAATCTATTTCAGTTAGAGAGAAATTTTGTGATACTGTATAGACAATACATATTGTAATTGGCAACATTAAAAATCATACATTATGCTGTATTCAATGATGATGTTAGGACTGCAAATTTGATACAGTTGTAGCATCATTATTGACTATAGCTATAGACATTGACTTTGTAATTTGAGGAGTTGGTGCTCCCATGAATTTGGCATTTCAAATAAGGTGTTGAGTTGATAAGCCACCATTGTAAAGAGTTTGTGCTTTGGATTGAATAAAGAGATAGGTTTCGAGTGGTTTTTTATACTCCATGAGGGTTTTTCCACTCTAGAAAATTTTTGTGTTATGTGGTCACTTATGTGAATATCTATTATTGTTTGCGTGATTTGAGTTCATGCTTTCATATTCATTAAGTTTCATGCTCTGATACATTCATTGGTCATAATAATTTTGTTAATATATAGTTATAGTATGTTTGAACAACTACATGAGTCTTGAAATTATGTTAAATACAAAGTAGTAAAAGTATTGTTCAATCAGTATCATATGAAGAATGAAGAACGTGCTTTAAAAGGTTGATACTTGTCAATTTGTTTTATTGGTTTAAAAAATGATGCATTGTCAAAGGATTACTATGAAAGCATTTATGTAAGTTAGTCTTACTCTTGCATCTTGTTAAAATCTTTCATTCCTCTTATTCAATCGCCCCTCTTAGAGTAAATCCACTTCCAACAATAATTAGAATATTTTAGATAAGAACTTTCGAGCACATGGAAACTTCTAGTAGTTTCCAACTATAGTTTCTTCTTATTCTTTCAAATATATAAATTTAGGAATGTACAATAATAATATATCAATATATAGTTTTATAATTTGTGTTAATATTCTTAGTGTTTTCCATTTGTTTTATTTTGTCAATATGCTATCAGAGCCATCTAAACCTTAGGCAGCAATCTGTGGATTTGTGGATTTCTTCAGGATAAAATTTGGTTGAAGCAGAAAAGAATATCAATGTTAAAATATTTGGTGGGATATTTTCATTTATGCATTGAAGTTTTGATTGAAATTTATTTTAATTATTTTTGAAAAAGAGGGAATCAGTTCTCTTGGCATTTCTTTCCCTACAGTTAAATTAAATGAAAACAAAAATTATGATTGGGTATCTTATATAGAGATTTCTCGAACACTTCAAAATTGTTATCAGATCGTTACTAGTGAAAAAAGACCAGTAAGTCCTGGAAATGATCAAGATGATTGGGCTAAAAGAGACAAAAAGGAAAAAACGTTAATCAAGCTCACATTTTCAAAGGAAGTTTTTTTAAAAGTTCACAATGAAAGAAGTGGAGTCAAAGTATGAGATATTTTGAAAAATATATATCAAAATTTAGGTGATGTATGGATCCTAACTCACACAACAGAGTTATATAATATGGAATTATCAAATTCACAAAATTTAGTCCCTCATCTAAGTAAATTGAAGGAAAATAAAAATGAGCTTGTTTCTCTTGGAAATAATATAGATGATAAATATTTTATGCAAATAATATTACAAAGTCTTCCAAGATCCTATTATCATTCATAAGGGGACTAGATATTGCAAATAAATTAAATAGGATTAAATATGAAGAGTTATGTGTTGATATGAAATTATTAAATTCACAAGAGTTAGTCTATCATCTAAGTAAATTAAAGGAAAATAAAAACGAGCTTGTTTCTCTTAGAAAGAATTTACATTATAAAGATTTTGTGCAAATAATACTACAAAGTCTTTCACGATCCTATCAATCATTCATAAGAGGACTAGATATTGAAGAAAAATTAAAAAATATTAAATCTGAAGAGTTATGTGCTAAGCTAGTACACAAAAAAAATGTCAACTTGAAGAAAGAGAATCATTTAATGGTGAATCTCAAGCATTTAGAATGAAGGAAAATCAATATTACAAAAAGTCACAAGATAATCAGCTTAAAGAAAGGAATTGGAAGTATGAAAATAAAAATGTCCCATCTAAAGATTATAATAGAAGTAAATAGAAATTTAATTATTGTGGCAAGATGGATCACAAAGAAAATGAATGTTTCAAAAGGAATAAAGATATAGAAAAGAGGACAAATAAGTGCACCAAATTTGTTGAATCTAAAAGAAATGTTTTTTGTGTTGCACTGAAAGAAAATAAATTGTCTTTTAAGGATGATTAGGTTATTGATTCTGGTGCTACACAACACATGTCTCACAATAAGGAACAATCTGAATTAATAAGTGAAATTGTTATAGAGAAGATATATTTGGGAAATAATAATGCTTTAGAATTTAAAAGGACTAGAAATGTTCAGGTTGAAAATGGTGCATTTAAAAATATAAAGTAGTTCCTGAATTGAAAACAAATCTTCTCTCTATATCTAAAATTACAAATCAAGGGTATAAAATAGATTTCTACAATTACAAATGCTTAATCAAGGATGTGAGTAATAATTATAAATTGACTACAATTGGTAAAATGGAGAATAGATTATATAAATTTGAAGAATTTATTTCTAAAACTGGAGATGAGAATATGTGTGCTATTGCCAAGTATGATGATATGAGTAGGTTATGGCATCAACGTATGGGACATATCAACCATCAAAGTCTTAAGCTTATGGAGAAACTACAAATGGTGCATGGGATTCCCAAAATCTCACCAAGACAAAAGGTATGTGAAGGTTGTGCAATGGCAAAGCAACATGTGGAAACTTTCCTACAACAAAAATCATGGAGACCAAAAAATCCTTTACATTTGGTTCACAGTGATGTAATGGGTCCTTTCAAAATACCTTCACTTGGAGGATCAAGGTATGTTCTCACCTTTATAGATGACTATAATAAAAGAATTTGGGCATATTTTCTATAGAAGAAGGATGAATTATTTCTTTAAGTTTAAAGAGTTTAAAGGTTTGATAGGAAAACAATGTGGAAAATGTTTAAAGATAATAAGAATAGATAGAGGGACTAAGTAGATGAATAAAGGTTTCTTAGAATTTTGTAAAGAGCATGACATTAAAAAAGAATCAACTATTTCTTATTAACCCCAACAAAATGGGTTTGTTGAGAGAAAAAACAAAACTATAATAGAAATGGCTAGATGTATGCTTCACTCTAGAAACATAGAGTCTAATTTTTGGGTTGAAGCAGTTCACATTACAATGTATATTTTGAATAGAACCCCCACAAAACCCATTAGGAGCATAATGTTGGAGTTGAGAAACACATCACCACAGGAGCATAAAGATCTTTTGTAAGCTAAAACAATCTGTCACAAAGAGAAGCAATGAAGCAAAACAATCTGAAGATCAAAACATGAGAAAATATGCTCAAAAGAGGAGAGCTCAATATTCACCAAAATGTGTAATGACATAATGATACAAAGAAAAAAAATTAACCTTTAATAGGTCAAGAAACCCTAAAAAGGAAAACCCTAGGCTTGCACATAATAATTAATAAAAGAATTAATTATTATGCACCTAATGTTAGCTTAAGTATAAAAGATAATAGGGAACTTAAAGAATTAAAAAAATATTGTTTAATTAATCAAGTAAATACCCATTTAATCTAACACCCCCCTTAAGATAGACTTAGGGAGAAGCTAAAACCTAGAACAACTACTGAAAGAAGGAAATATGGGTCCTGGCAACAAGGCCTGATCAGGTACCCAAATACAATGAAATCTCTATGAAATGGAGAAAAGGAGAAAATGAAGTGGGAAAAAACTCCTCTCCAAAAAGAGATAAAAGAACATGTAGAAAGAAAAAGAAGGAAGGAAGGCCTCATAAAGTCCCCCCAAGGACAACTTCCTTCACCCCAAGCATAGAGCACAACTGAAGATAGCGGCAAAAGGTTTTGTGAAGATGTCGACAACCTGCTTAATAGTGGGAATGTACTCCAGAATGAGAACACCATCCTAAATCACCTGGTGGATGAAATGCATGTGAAGCTCAATGTGCTTCGTCCGCTGATGCTCTACCAGGTTGCGAGAAATATGGATAGCACTCTGATTGTCACACCAAAGAATAGTGGGACTATCAGGAGGAAAACCAAACTCAGTCATCAACTGTTGAAGCCATAAGATCTCCTAACTGGCAAGCACAACAACGCGGTACTCAGACTCCATAGATGATAATGCATGCATTGTCTGCTTCTTGCAAGACCATGTGATAGGACCAGAGCCAAGATAGAAAACAAAGCCAAAACTAGACCTTCGATCAATGATATTAGAAGCCCAATCTGAGTCAGTGTAGCCAACAATGTGAGGTTCCCCTGATGTGTAGTGAATGTCATGAGTACTCGTGCCTTGAATGTACCTCAAAATATGTTTGGCAGCTTACTAATGACTCTCATGAGGATCATGGGAGAATTGAGAGACAAGGCCAACCACAAAGGAAATATCAGGATGGGTGTGAGTCAAGTACAACAAACTGCCAACCAACTGCCTCTAAAGTGTAGAATCTACTGAAGGTGTGGGACAAGTAGTAATCAAAATAACCCTTGACTAAAAAGAAGTGGGAATGGGCTTGCAATCAAGCATGCCAGAGCCCCGAAGCATGTCAAGTGCATACTTCTTCTGGTAAATGTAGATCCCATCAAAAGACTGAATTACCTAAAGACCAAGGAAATAGTGTAGAAGACCAAGATCTGTCATCTCAAACTGACCCATCAAGGCTCATTGGGTATCCTGATTCATAGAGGATGAGCTACCTATGATGAGGAGATCATTAACATATAGCACAAGAATTAGGGTCGCACCCTCAAGAAGCTGAATATACATTGTGTGATCAGAATGACTATGGGTGAACCCAGTGGAGAGCAAGAAAGAATCCATCTTCTCATACCAAGCCCGAGGGGCCTGTTTGACACCATATAATGAAAGCCGAAATCTGTGAACCAAAGAACTATCCTACACAAATCCCTAAGGTTACTCCATGTAGATTTCCTCCTGTAGATCCCCATGCAAGAAGGCACTCTTCACATCCATCTGAAAAATAGGCCATCCTCGAGAAGCTGCAAGAGAAAGTACAAAGCGAATGGAGTTCATCTTGGCGACATGGGAAAATGTCTCGGAGTAATCAATACCCTCAACCTGTGAAAACCCCTTTGCAACAAGACAGCCTTTGTATATCAATGGAACCATCAACAACATACTTAGTGCGATACAACCAGCTGTACTTAACCATCTTTCTACCTTTAGGAAGAGGACAAAGATCCCAAGTATGATTCCTCATCAAAGAAGAATACTGCTCCTCCATAGAACAATCCCACTTAAGGTGTCTGGTAGCCTTTGAAAACTTCTAAGGATCATCTAAAATAGTATGACTCAAAAGACTAGAACCCATAGTATGAGAACAGGTGTGATGAGTATTTGTAGGATCACCAGCCATAGGACCGACTGCCTCAATAGTAAGGCGAGCCCACTTGGGCATCTGAGGTGGAGTAGGTGGAGGTGGGGATGGTGGATCATTAGCACCATCATTAGAATCATCCTCAAAAATAACCTGAAGAGGTATAGTGGTCGAAGTAGGCAGAGGAGTAGACACTGGAGTTGGGGTATCCACTATGGGAAGACTCTCATCAAACTGAACATCTCGTCAAAACAGGACCTCTCTGGAATTAGGATCAAACAACTTGTATGCCTTAAAATCATCACAGTAGCCAAAAAAAATGAGGGGTCAGCTCTTCTGCTCCATGACTTTCCTCTAAGAATCAGGAATAAAAGCCTATGCCTCATTGCCCAACACTCAAAAAAAAGAAACATTAGGCTTGTCATGAGACCAAGCCTCCTTAGGAATCATCTGTCGAATTGCCTTGTCAAGCATCCGATTCTGAATATAGTTGGCACAATTGACTACGTTAGCCCAAAAAGACAAATCCATGGACCTGGACTGAATCATACAATTTTCCATCTCCTATAAAGTTCTATTCTTGCGCTAAGTGACACCATTTTGATGAGGGGTGTAGGGAACAGTAAACTGATGCTACAAACCATGCTTAGTGCAAAAATCTCTGAAAGCCTGATTCACATACTCCCCCCCATTATCTGTAAGTATCCATTGAATAGAACGACTAAACTGCTTCTTTACAAATGTCTTGAAGACTCGAAAGGAATCAAAGACATCAAACTTGTACTTAAGAAAGTACACCCATGTGCATCTGGAGAAGTCATCAATAAAAGTGAGTACATACTTGGCCCCAGGAAAAGATGTGGGAAATGACATGAGATCAGTGTGAATCAACTCCAAGGGTGCCAAAGCACGAGAGGCTCTTCACTTCGAAAAGGGATCTCTATGATGTTTTCCAAGCACTCAACCATGATAAACACCATCAGTGCAGGAAATCTGTGGGAGCCCAAGAACAAGTGCTTGTGTACTCATCTACTGAAGATATCTGTAATTGACATAGCCCAAGCTCTCATGCCAAAGCTGACTCATGAAATCTGCATGTGCTATAAGAGATGAACCTATACCCGAAGGGGGCTCAAAGTCATCAAAGCTGTAGAGACAAGTTGCAGTATCAACACTCCCAGTAGCCACAATCAAATCAGGGTCATGGAGGTCTCGAATAACCACATCATGTGGTGAGAACTCAACTGTCTTACCGGAGCTAAAGTGGCAAATCTGATAAATAGACAAGAGGTTTATCGAAATGTCAGGGACAACTAGAACATCCTATAGAGTACCCCCATCCAAAGAGATAGAACCTGAACCCAAGACTAAGAGATGAACTGAGTCACCCACTACAATCTATGAAATACCACAAGAGGCAAGAGAAGTAACCAACTGTTGAGTATGTTTCATATGGTGAGAAGCACCAGAATCTAGTATCTATGTGGACCCATAGGTCGAAGCTTGAGCAGTGAGAGCATGACCTTTCCCTATCGAAGGAGAAGATGTCTGAGGTGAGGAGATGTGATGCTACTACATGGCTTCCTCTAAAGCCTCTAAACATTTCCAACACCTGGAAACTAGATGTCCTTCCTTGCCACAAAAATTGTAAGTGTCTCCTGATTTCTTCTTAGTCTTGGAGGAAGACTCACCAGACTATGAAGATTTCCCTTGTTTTGGAGAAAATGGAGGTTTAGAATCAGAATTAGGAGGTGGCTTGGAGGAAATCTCACTGCCTGCAGAATTCTTCTTGGGCTTCAATTTCTATTTTTGTTTCTCCTTCTCCTTACAGGACTGAGCAACCAATGCTTTGTTCTTAGAGCCTGAGAGCTTATCCAGCTAAGAAATATGAGACTGCTCATGAGACAAACACTCACAAAAGACATTAAAGGTAGGTATGTTGAAACAAGCACCCAAGCCATCCATGGTGGAGTATAAAGCAGAGGCAAAAAATTGAAAGTGACCTTGAAGCTTCGAAAGAATCAAATGAATGCACTCTGTTTCTGTCTTGATCTTGCCACATCCCTGAAGAATAGATCTTGTAGTCTTGAATTTTTTCAAAAAATCCTCAATGGTGGGAAAGGAATCAGGTGACAAAGAAACCAACTCTGCCTCAATCTATAATACCTAAATCTCATTAACCCTCCTGAAGAGAGAATCAAACTTCAACCACATAGCCCGAGGAGTGAGCAACTTATCAAGATGAAACAGAAGACTATCGGAGACATGCAAAGAGAGCAAACCCATGGCCTCATCCATCTTGTTCCTATGTTGAAGAAGCTCATAAGGATGCTGCAATACAGGCTGAACCTCATCCAAAAAAGACCACAACCCTTGTGCCTTGAGAAGCCTCATGATACGAGGCTTCCAAGTGTGATAGTTGTGTAAAGTCAACAACTCAACTGAAGGATCTACCATGAGAACAAAAACTCTGCACCTACACCTCTTGTTGGTTTTTTTTATTATGTGATCTTTCAGAATAGATAGAAGATAAAGAAGGGTTTGTTTGTTTTGATAGTTTTGGTGTTCTTGATTTCTGATATAAATGACAGAAAGTGAGAAAAAACACCCCCCCACAATAGATAAACCCAAACCTTAGTACATACTGATGAGAAGGAAGTAGTGCATAAGAAAAAACACTTCAAACTGATATCTCATGTACCTAATGAAAATTATGAGGAAAAAGATCAAAAATATGAATAGATCATTCTGAGAGCTTTCCAATGCCTATTCCTTTTTGAAAAACGAAGTCCGTTTGCACAATCTACGACCCTAGAAGTGCAGAAAAGAAGCCTAACTTTGACTGGAAAAAAGTATAGTCAAATAGTAGATTAGGAAAAAAAAGTCAACTCCATAATGTTTGGCTCAGAAACATCTTTTCGACGCCTATTCATTTTCCAAAAACTGACTTCGGATGCTCAAGATAGGGCCAAAAAACGAACCCCCCCTCAAAAAGGCTAGAGGGTGGTGGTCTGATGGAGGAGCCAGGCTCCGGTGGCACTCCGGCAGAGCTCCAAGGAGGAGCGATGGAGTGGTGGGTGGTGGAGGAGGAGTCCAAGCGAAGGTGGTGGGGCACTAGGTAGCATGGTGACTGGGCGGAGTAAGAGGCGGGGGCCGGAGTGCCGGCGAGGGCTGGCGGGGTGGAGGTTGGTGGGGCCAGGATTGTTGCCGCCGGGGACCGGAAAGGGTGCCGGAGCTGGCAGGATTTCCGTCGGGGCTGAGATCCTACAAGTGGGCTAGACTGGTAGGGCTAGTCGTCGTATGGCGGCTGCACTGTCAGTCTAGTACCCTACGCAATCCACAAAACCTGAGAAATTTTTTTTTTTGAAAAAAACCTTTTCTTTTCCACCTTTTTTTTATTTTTTGATTTTTTGTGATTTTTTTTTTTAAAAAAAAAATCCGGCCTACATGCCGTAGAAAGGCAAAAAATAAATTTTGAATTTTTTTATCGATTTGCATGCCAAAGTCGTACGACTTGGTTTTGAAGAAAAAATTCACTCAGATTGTCAGGAGTCAAAAATAGACAAATTTTATATGACTATAAGGGTTTTTGGGCCTTTTGAGCATGATGGTGAGATCCGTTAAGGCCTAAGGTGCTCAAAAAAAAAAACTATCCCTAAGCACACAAAAAAATTACTTGAAAGCCGAGATCTGCTTCCAATGCAAAAATTCTCAAAAATAGGAACAGATAGTTGCAGCTCTAAGCTCTGATACCATGTTGGAGTTGAGAAACACAACACCACCAGAGCCTAAAGATCTTCTACAAGATAAAACAACCCTTGACAAGGAGAAGCAATGAAGCAAAACATCTGAAGAACAAAACACAAGAAAATATGCTCAAAATAGAAGAGCTCAATATTCACCAAAATGTGTAATGACATAATAATACAAAGAAAAGAAAATTAACTTTTAAGAGGTCAAGAAACCCTAAAAAGGAAAACCCTAGGCTTGCACATAATAATTAATAAAAGAATTAATTATTATGCACCTAATGTTAGCTTAAGTGTAAAAAGATAATAGGGAACTTAAAGAATTAAACAAATATTGTTTAATTAATCAAGTAAATAGCCAATTACTCTAACACATAGCACCAGAAGAAGGATGTAGTGGAAGAAAGCCTACAATGTCTGATTTTAGAATCTTTGGATATAATGCCTATGCTCATATTCCTGATGAAAATAGGAGCAAGTTAGAAAGAAAGAGTGAAAAGTACATAATGGTGGGGTATAATGAAGAGTCAAAAGGATATAGGTTGTATAATCCTAAAAGAAAGGAAATTCTTATCAAAAGAAATGTTGTCTTGTTGAAGATATTGAAAGTGACAATACTCCTACATTATCCTACTTTCCAATTTTGATAGAAGAAGATAAATCCACCTACACTAATAATTCAAATCAAAGTGTACCATCTTCTATAGGAGGATAAGAAATGGAAGTTGAAGAATCAAGTGAAAGTGATGATGAAGTCACAAGGAAGACCAAAAGTATTCAAGAAATTTATTAAGAAGGACCCAAAGGTCTTTTTGCTAGCTATGGTCTTATGACTAAGGTGATGCCAGTTGACACTCCAAGTACATATTAGGAAGCAAAAGGAAAACATGACTAGGAAGAAACTATGCAAGATGAGTACAACTCTTTGATGGAAAATGAAATTTGGGAGTAAACAACACTTCCAAAAGGAAAAAATGTGATTAGTTGCAAATGGACCTAGGTAAAAAAGTTCTATTTAGATGGAGCTATCGAAAAACACAAGGAAAGGCTAGTGGCTAGAGGTTTTTCACAAACAGAAGTTATTGACTATATTGAAACCTTTGCTTTAGTTTCTAAAATGACTTCAATTAATACAATAGTTTCTTTAGCTACAAATTTTGGTTGGAAAAATTTTCAAACAGGTATAAAATGGAATATCTACAAATTTCAAATTTTGGCTGCTTTAGCTAAAATATCTGATCGAGGATGAATGCATTATTTCTTGGGTATGTAATTTTGGCAAGAAGAAGGAAGGATCATGCTTTCTCCAACTAAATATGCTCTTGATGTATTGAAAAAATTTAATCTGGGTGATTGTAAACTAGCTAATACAACATGTGAAGTGGAATTAAAATTGAGTGCTAACTCTACTCAAAAGAAGGTGGGTAGAAAATTGAATAGACAACTTTTTGGCAGTCTCTTGTAGCTTACTATAACTAGACCAGATATTGCATATGTAATTAGGGTTGTATCCAGGTACATGGCAGATCCACATATTGAATATTGGAAAGCAACTAAAAGAATATTGAAGTAAATCAAAGGTACCTACAAGCTTGGTATTAAATACAAATATGGAGGATATTATACATTAGTTGGCTATACAAATTCTGATTATGTAGGTGATATTGATGATAGAAAATTTATTTCAAGATACATCTTTCATCTTGGATGAGGATCAATTTCTTAGAGTAGCAAGAAGCAATCAACAATGTCACTATAATCTACAGAGGCTGAATATATTGGTTCATCAAAGGCATCTCAAGAAACTTTATAGCTAAGGAGACTACTTGAAGAGACACATCATCCACAAGATCTTCAAACAATTATATATTGTGACAATCAAAGCACTATGACGCTAGCAAAAAATACTATCTACCATGCCAGATCCAAGCATATAGAACTTCATCATCATTTTGTTAGTGACTTAATTGAAAATGAATTATTGCAACTACAATTTTGTGGAACTGAAGATTAGATTGTTGATATATTTACAAAAGTTCTAATTATAGAAAAATTCGTAAAAATTAGAAACTTGCTTCATCTCAAGGAAGTTGCTATGCGAAATATATTTGTGTTTATCCTCTCTTGATAAACATTATGGGGGGATGTTGGAGATAATGTTTATCTTTCAACAAGTTTCTAATATTTATCTTAAAAGTGATCATATTTATCCATTGAAGTGATAATGTAAATCTTGGAAAGTATTGGAAAATATTATAATTAGAATATTTTAGATAAGAACTTTCCAGCACATGGAAACTTCTAGTAGTTTCCAATTCTACTTTCTTCTTATCCATTCAAATCTATAAATTTAGGAATGTACAACAACAATACATCAATATATAATTTTAAAACTTATGTTTTTGATAAAGATAAATGGGTTTTACATGGACCCGAAACCAAAAGTTTTACAATAGCCAGTCATCAGCCAAATAGACATGAAACAACATCAAAATATGGTAGCAACCCCGAGCAGTTATAAAAACAAAGGAAACACAGACAAACAAGATAAAACAAAGCAAAAATCCCTCAGTTAAGAGAGAGCACAAAATCCTTGTTCTTTTGGATGGAAATCCTGTTATTTTCCTGCAGCCCCTCAATAATGAATCTAGTGATGAATAATGATGAACTGTTAGTACCAAACTGGTACTGAGAGGGGGGGGTGAATTAGTATACTCAAAAACACTTTCCTAAAACACTTCCTAAAACTGGTTAGACAACAAACATTGCTAATGACTGGCAAACAGTGACACTGGTCTGAGACAGAGTACAACCGACACAGCTAGGAATGACTGTGACATGCATTAACCGGTTACTCACTTAGCTTTCCACTCAATCTAATACCAAACTTCCATTTCACCCTTATGCATGAACAGATAATCAATCAATAGAAATATAATAATAGCTAGTTCAACATGATTTGCCTTCAGACACAAATCACTTAAACCATCACATGAAAAACACCACACATGACACACAAATTTTTCACGTGGAAACCCAACTAGGAAAAACCATTATGGGGATGAATACCCACAAGTTGTTTTGAACTCTTTAGAAGTCCGCTCTGTTAGGAGCCTAGTCCGGTTAGAGACTATTACAACAGGTTCTGTTAAGAACCAATCCTGTTAGGGATCACCCGGTTAAGGGATGGCTAAAATACCCTGTTAAAGGTTACCTTGTTAGAGGATTTCAAGAACTCAATGATTTTGAGTCACCTTGTTAAAGGATTTACAGCAAGCTGGTTAAGGCTACCCTGTTAAGGGATTTTACAACTGTTGAGGTGATTAGAGATCAACAGGTATTACAATGATCTGGTAACAGCACTCAATGCCAATGCAGATCCGCTTTAGTTTCTCTTCTCCTTCTTCGCTCACACTCTACAGGTATCACTCCACTCTTCTGGTCTGGCAAGAATTACATATCTCTACACTTAGATACACACACAACATTTGCCAATAACTTCAACATGAAACACAACATCGACCTTACAGGAAACAGGTTGGTCAGTAGCATAAACCCTAAACCCTAAACTTCTTAGGTTGAGCAATTCAAACAATTCAATCCTGACCATTGAGCATATTGTATTAAGTGCAATAGTCTTGAACCGATCTCAAGACATCCTCCATCATTTGTTCTCCATCGTCTTCATGGTGGCTGATAACTCATCACCCATTTTTACCGTTTATAGGCTTCACACATTCCCGAGGTGGATAGGAGCAATCTCCTTCATGCAAGATCCTTCACGCGCACGAGGCTGATGTGGCAACATGATCTATTCACCGTTACAATGCTAACTCATCACACAATGTCATCGGTTGAGTCACAAAGGCTTGGAGCACTTCAAATGGAAACCCTGAAGCTGAGACTACCAACCGGTAGTCTTAGAAAGAGAGGGCAAAATTTCAAAGGATTTAGCATGCTCCATGATGAGGACAATAAGTCTCTCATGGAGAATAGGGTTGTTAAGGTTCTCCAAATATTTTTCTAGGCTATTTTCAAGGGAGGAGGCCTGATAGAAGGGAACAAAGATGATTTTACTGTGCCTAAAATGATTTAAAATAGTGAAATGGTAGGAAAATATGGTGGCATACCTGCCATCGAGAGTAATATACCTCATTATAAACTCAGCCATGTCAGCCTAGGGGGCCATGAGGTCTATTCTATTGTAGCTACCATTGGCTATCTTGGTGACTCTGGAGCGCTCCTTGTCTTTGTCAAATAAACTTGATAATTCCTCATCCCCAGTTTTCCTATCCCTATAAAATCTTCTATTAGTCGTAGCCAGACTAGTGGTCGTCACCACCAAAGTTTTGTTAATCTGATAATCGGCACCATAAGCCCTAAGAATCTCTTTTGTCCATTCATTGACAAAGGCCTCCATAAGAAGAGGAGAGAGGCCATGAAGTTAGTTTAAGTAGGGGACGAGACCCCCATCGATGACTTCCTACCAGACATCTTTGTTCTTCTTCCATTTCTTAGAAGTAGAGGACTCTTGTTTGTTCTTATCCTCTCCCATTATGCTCCTGATCACCAAAAGGTACGAGATGGGGCTCACCAAGGAAGGCAATGACCAGTTGCAGAAAATGGGCCACACCCACAAAATATCCAAATAGTAGCAAAAAAGCCACACAATGAGGTAAGAAATCCAATCGCCAAGGAGGTTTCTAGATCTTTGATTAGGGAAAACCAAAAAGAGTCATTTCCCCATCAACTCAGTCAAGTCATGATGAGAGATCATTGATTGATGTAGTAATCATCACATGCCAGCTCACATAGATTTTTGGGGAAATCATCATTGCTAATCCACCAATTGGTTGCCACATATCCCACCACTAGATTGGCCAGTAGATCCGCCCCTTTGTGTTAATATTCTTAGTATTTTACATTTGTTTTTATTTTGTCAATAATAGGCATGCTGATAATTATTTTAATTGCAATACAATTTTGTTAGCAATTTTCTATTACCAATTTTTTATTATTTATTCAAAATAGTGGAAAAATGTTTTTATCATCTAAATTTTTTAGAATCAAATTATGTCTTGTTTCAAATTTAACATTATTTTTATAATAAAAACTATATATATATATATATTAACAAAAATTTCAAAAGCGTAATTTTTAGTTATATATTTAAGCGATGCCAAACAACAGTTATAGTAGATATATGTTGTATTCAGTGAAAAGTTTTGCTTAACCTTATTTCTTGTTTTTATAGTTTTTGTTCATGTGAAAAGTTATGCTGCTGTAGTCAAGGATGGAGATACTCATTCCTTAGACACCTCAATTTTTGGAAATTAGACAATAATTTCAAAGAATGACACATATCAATTAGGGTTATTCAACTCCCAAAGGAACTAATAATTGGTATATCAACATCTGGTATGTCCATATGATAGAGAAGATGTATGTTTTGTAAGGAAAGCATAGTGTGGAAAACGCTCTCCTAACACCAATTCTAAGGGGAATCAAGCAAGTATGTCTTTAAAATCTTTTGTAGAACATTAAGATATACATAGACTAATGAAAAACTAATCACACATAAAACACAACATAGAGTTAACACCAGATTTACATGGGAAAACCCACCACCAATGAGAGATCACTTTATTCACAGTTAACGAAAGGTTACAATAAAGTTATAGATCATCTTCATAGGCATTTGCTCTTTGAATATACATTCGGATCACAGTCATCACCTATGCAGAACACTCAGTCTTCCAACAAGAGTCCAGACCATACATCACATAGTAACCTTTCTTACCCTCTCTCACCCTTTCGGTTACATCTCTGGCAACATATATGTCAGCCATCGATTACAATGTATCGGTTAAGCATAACCAGTATGGAGTCCAACGATCTGTCATTCAGTAACATCCATCCACCTAACCAACATTGCATTTTGGTTTCCTCTGGCTACTCTGATTACATTTGTCAAATGCAGTTCACACAACAGTTAGTCGCTCCAACCGCCAGGAAGTCTAACCATCGACCAGACTATATTCATGAATCATCTATTATCCCACATTCTTCAGGAAGTCGGGTTAGTTCGTATTCATATATACCGACAAGACCAGCTTCAGTGTCCAAATTTTTCACCTTTTGGATTTCGGTTCAAATGCACACCTATAGTTGGTCTCTACTTCATCAATCATCAGAAATACCACAAATGTGTTGCTTCAATCTCCCGATGAACTAGTAGATGAGTCCACTAATGTGGCTCCAAATAGGTTGGCTCCATCAGCTCATCGGGATAGCCTTCAATAGGTAGACCAAATCTCCCGATAACCCTAAGATGATTCCATCAGTCCATCAGCATAGCACCCAATAGGTTTTCTTGATCTTTGATGATACCCCAATCACAGAAGGTCACTCCATCAGGTCATTGGGAAGACACCAAACTGGCTACCTCGATCCCCGATACCAATGAAGGCAGACTAATCAGGTATTGGTGTAGCAATCAACCATGTCATCCCGATCACCAAGAGCACTTAGTCGGTTTCATCAGGTCATGGAAAACACACCCGAACTGGCTATTAGTTAAGATGAGAGGGGGGGCTGAATCATAAAAACTCACAATATAATATATTTATCAGATTCGACCTCGATAGCCTCCATTGATATGCAACTATGACTGTAAATCATTGAAACTCATAAACAGATATACATAAGACATCATAACACTGAAGTTAACCAAAGTGGATCCATCGAGTAATTGACATAGCATTCAGCAAATTTCTCTGATATTCGATAACACCCCGATGACCCAAGGAGGATCCATTAGGACTCAGCGTAGTTTCCATCCTGTTCCTCTCGATAGCTGATGTCAATCTAAGGCAACTCCATTGGGTATTGATGTAATGCCGAACAGGTCCACTCGATAGCCAATGCTACCCCGATGGCTGAAGATGACTTTGTCGGGTCATTGGGATGACTTCAAACCCGCTTCTCTGAGCTCCATTACACTTCAAGACATAGGAAGACGGACTCATTGGGTATCAAAATAGCAGACCGAGACCACTCCCAATGACCGATACCTACTCCGATATGTCAAGTTCATTGGCAAAGGTTATACTGATAGAGCTCATAGATTTTCTTCACACTGTTTCATCGGCCAAAGTTAGCCCAATCAGTATGAACAAAGGTCAAGTGAAGAAGAGGCACATTTCCAACAAACTCCCACTTGACGAGGAATTCATTGGACTGCCAAACACTTACAAACATAACTGAGAAACATGGACTCTAAAGCCCATCAATGTTGATATACCACTTGATCATAAATCATTAGCAAATAGAATTTACTATTTGCATCATTGAGATACCTGCAGAGTAGTCACATCTCATTTATGGACATACCTACCTTCTACAATGTCATTGCCAGTAGACACACATAGAATCTATCCACTAAGAAAACCATATAACCTGTCTCACAAAAAAACATAACTTTGTCTCCCAAGAATACAAAACTCTCGATCAAAAAAAAGTTAACCGAATGTACCAACATTGTCACAAACATTGTTGGAAAAGCACCTACAGCAAGTGCTAGCACATCCAACTATACACACCTCCAAGGTATACTATTTTCCATGTATCCATGAGTACCTTTAACTGATCAGCCCATGCCAAAACTCCAAATGAAAAACCACAATATCATGAAGTATCAAGCAAATGATCAATGTCCTCAAAACACAAAACCAAGATCAATGTCAAAATTCCAACCACAGAATCAAGAACTTAAACATGACAACCATGATCTAAAACATCTCATCCAAAGAGATAACATGCTCCATATGAGCACCTCCATATCATGCCATAACTCTAAATGCATCTTAAGAGTGTACCACAACACAATAAAAAATAGCTTAACAAGAATAACATGTTAAAACATAAACATCTCTATCAAGGACTTATGAATCTTCAAGATGTCAACATCTTCAATCACATGAAGATCATCCACCATCAAGTGATGAATATACATCACTACCTAAAATGGTACCAAGTCTTACATGGAATTGTGATAAACATCTTTTTCATGAAGATTAAACAAGACATCAATAGATGTCTGACTTGCCAAAGTAGCTCAAAAGGCATCTCCATCATCATTCTGAGAGGACCAAAAATCTGAAGAACTCTTATTCCAGCACTTCGCTTTGGACTTATTTCTAGGAGACTTAGAACTTTCCTCTGACTTGGATTTAGACTTCTTATACTCTTCCTTGCCTCTAACAATGAGAGCCTCCTTGACCATCTCAGAAGATTTTCTTTGCATTTCTTCTGACAGTAACGAAGCAACCACACCTTCTATTGTGAGTGTGGTTGTTGTACTCCCAATGACCATTATCAGATGATCCCATGTGTCAGGCAGAGAACATAACAGGAGCATACATTGATCCTCATAATCAATCTTGAATCCTACGGAGGTTAACTTTGCAACAATCATGTTGAAAACATTCAAATGATCTGCTAAAAATGGACCCTCATCCATCTCCAAGGAATACAACTTCTTCCTCAAGAACAACTTATTTACCAGAGACATTCCCTGATAAATATCACCAAGTTTATTCCACAAAAGAATAGCAGTCTTCTCCTCATGAACATTTAATAGAACAGAGTCTGCCAAATAGAGTCTAATCAACCCTTTGGCTTTTCTATCTGCAAGGTCCTAGTCCACTTGTTTCATGCCTGAAGGTTTAGTTCTAGCCATTCCAATCCAAAGATCTCTATCAACTAGCAAATCTTCAATTTTAAGTTTCCACAACTCAAAGTTGGATCCATTGAACTTCTCAATGTCCATTTGACTAGAGGTGTTCGCCATCTTAAACTGTAAACAAGACAAATAAACACTGTGCTAGACTCCAACTAAAAAGTAGAATTGTCACAAAGAACCAACCCTACACAACAAGGATAAAACAATGGGCCAAGCTATGATACCACTTGTAAGGAAAGCACAGTGTGGAAAATGCTCTCCTAACACCAATTCTAAGGGGAATCAAGAAAGTATGTCTTTAAATTCTTTTGCAGAATATTAAGATACACATAGACTAATGAAAAAATAATCACACAAAAACCACAATAGAGAGTTAACACCAAATTTACATGGGAAAACCCGTACGGGTAAAAAACCCACCACCAAATAGAGATCACTTTATTCACAGCTAACAAAAGGTTACAATAAAGTTACTGATCCTCTTCATAGGCATTTTCTCTCTGAATCTACGTTTGGATCACATTCATCACCTATGCAGAACACTCAAGCTTCCAATAGGACTCCACACCATACATCACACAGTAACATCTCTTACCCTCTCTCACCCTTTCGGTTACATCTTTGGCAACATATATCAGTCATTGATTACAATGTATCAGTTAAGCATAACCATTATGGTTTCCTCTGGCTACTCTGATTACATCTATCGAACGCAGTTCACACAATAGTTAGTTGCTCCAGCCGCCAGGAAGTCTAACCATCGACTATCTTGTATTCATGACTCGTCCATTATCTCACATTCATTAGGAACTCAGGTCAGTTCGTATTCATATATATCGATAAGACCGTTTTTAGTGTCCAAGTGTTTCACCCTTTGGACTTTAGTTCGAATGCACACCCGTAGTCGGTCTTGACTCCATCGGCCATCGGAAAGACCACAAATGCATTGCTCCGATATCCCAATGAACTAGTAGATGACTCCACTAATGCAACTCCAAATAGGTCGGCTCCATCGTGTCATCGGGATAGCCTTCAATAGGTAGACCCAATCTCCCGATGACCCTAAGATGATTTCATCGATCCATCGGTGTAGCACCAAATAGGTTCTCCCAATCTCCGATGATACCCTGATCGCCAAAGGAGACTCCATCGGGTCATCAGCAAGACAACCAAATTGGCTACCCTGATCCCCGATACCAATGAAGGTGGACTCATTGAATATTGGTGTAGCAATTAACCATGTCATCCCGATCACCGATAGCACTTAGTAGGTTTAATCAGGTCATCAGAAACACACCCGAACTGGCTGTTAGTTAAGATGAGAGGGGGGGTTGAATCATAAAAACTCACAATACAATATATTTATCAGATTCGACCTCGGTAGCCTCCATTGATATGCAACTATGACTGTAAATCATTCAAACTCATAAACAAATATACATAAGACATCATAACACATTCAACACCAAATTTAACATGGAAACCCAAATAGGGAAAAACCACTGTGGGATTTTGGACCCACTAAGAAATATACCCTTCTAGAGTATGCTTGGTTAGAAGCTAATCCAATTATAGATTACATAAACACATTGCTAGATGTCACCCGGTTAAGGGATTTCCCTCAGACTTGTTAGAGTCTTGTACTTTGTTAGAAGTGACCTTGTCAAAGGATTTCAAACACTCATTTAGAATGTTACCTTGCTAGAGGGTTTACAAATAAGACTGTTAAGTCCACTCGGTTAAGAGATTTCCTGTCACTTAAAATAAATAATAGTATATAAAATATATCTACAAATTCACATCTAAAATGCTAAAGCAGATTCTATGTGCTCAAAATAATCTTGTCATAAGACTTATCTTGCTTCTCTGGGCTTCTCAATTTGTTCTTCAATCAGATCTTCAATCTTCTGTGCTTGGTGATCACTACTGTAGTATCACAATTCTTTAGTTTTGCTCGCATACATTGTTCAACAACAATGTCTTATTTATAAACAATTCCTAACCGCTTAATCTCCTTGATCACATTTCCCATGATCAATCTTAGCCATTAGATCTTCAAACTTGACTAGGTTCATTGTATCCTTCGATATGAAAATGTTTTACCTCACCTTGGAACTTGTGCTAGGTTATTGCGATTCAATCTGTGCTATAGATCTTCCTCTTGATTTTCCATGTCGTCGATCCTCAACAAACTTCTTGCACGTCATACCAATCATTTATTCATCTCCAACTCATCAACATGCTTCATTAAATAATGCTTTTATTCATCCAATGTGATCTATTATAACTCGGTTGTTACTCGGTAAATACTAAACTTCACTCAGTATACATTCTGCCTTCTTTAACCGATATCAATAACCTTAGGGTTTACCGACTAGGTTCTTTGCTCGGTGACATAGTACAGTATTAAACTTATAATCAACAACATATGTAGTATATCAAAATATTCAAAACAACATGATCTCATCATTGTCTAACTCAGTAATAGTTCCCCATTGAATAACTTATTATTCCCCTTCATCATCACATTCTTTCTGTGTCACTTACAGACCTCTTAATACTCACCAAAACATACTTCTCAAGATATGGCAACATCATACTGAATCAGAAGATCAATTGCTTGACATCAATGATAAAATAATATTATTAGGATAGTAATCATCCTTTCATAGTTATATCAACAATCTCCAACAACCTTCTCAATATCCTCATACCAACAAACTTACAGAAATGCCAACAATCTCCCTTTGTGAAAATGCTAACAATCTCCCCCTTTGGCATTGATGGCAAAACCAAATTTAAGTGGCAATACCAACTTGGTTTATTTCAATTGATTTGGATTCGAATTACTGTTAAAACTTCTCCTGAAATTTTTTGGAATTCTCCCCCAGTCATTAATCTTCTCCTCGCTTCTTCATTTAGTCTTCTCCCCCTTTGACAACAATGCCAAAAAGAAAAACTAATTCATGATTTCTTCCTTTGTGAAGTAATTTCCTTGCATTCTCATTCACGGTCAGTGCATCTTTGTCTTTAATCACTTTTCTTGTACAACTTTAGGCGACCTCCTAAAGTGTAAAGTAGTATCAACTCATAGATAGTTATCCTCTAGATTCATAGAATTGATGCTTTCACTGAACTCTGTCAGTGAATACTAGATAGGGGTAGGACCCCTAACTTACTTCTGAGATACTCAAAAGTGTCCCTTGGCAATGGCTTTGTGAAAATATCTACTATTTGTTCCTTTGAACTGATATATTCCAGCACAACTTTATTCTCTTGAACTTCTTCTCTGAGATAATGATATTTTATAGAGATATGCTTTGTCTTAGAGTACATTACCTGATTCTTTGAAATGTTAATGGCACTAGTATTATCACAAAATATAGTTACTAGCTCGGTAACTTTCTCATTCATACCTTCCAATAGTTGTTTGATCCATGCCATATTGGTACAATTCAATGCTACTGCGACATATTCAACTTCAGCTGTTGACTGTGAAATGCATCCTTGTTTCTCGCTAAGCCAACTTACTAGTCTATCTCCCAAAAAGAAAGCTCCACCGCTTGTGCTTTTCCTATCATCAATGTTTCCTGCCCAATCAGCATCAGTATAGACTTTTAGGTCAAAAACATTCCTCTTTTGATACACTAATCCATAATCTTTAGTGCCTCTCAGGTATCTAAAAATTCTCTTGATTGCTGTCATATGGGTTTCTTTGGGATTTGCAGAAAATCTTGCAATTATACCTACTGCATGTGCTATATCTGGCCTACTGTGAACCACATATTGCAACTTTCCAATCATAGATCGGTAAAGTGTCCCATCAAAAGATGCAGATTCATCACTCTTTGATAGTTTACAGTATGTAGTCATAGGAGTACTTACAGGTTTAGAATCCTTCATTACAAATTTCTTCAAGATTTCCTTTATATACTTGGATTGAGTAATGAAAATCTCATTTTTCATTTGCAGTATCTATAAACCTATAAAATACTTTATTTCACCGATTAATGACATTTCAAATTCTTTGCACATTTCATTTCCAAAGTTCTTGCATAGGGAGTCATTTCCACAAAAAATAATATCATCAACAAATATGGCTGAAAGTAGTATACCATTGTTTTCATCATTTTTCATATACATGTTGTTGTTTTTGCTTGTCCTTATAAATCCAATCTTTCATACCATACTCTAGGTGCTTGCTTTAGGCCATATAATTCTTTGTTCAACTTACATACCTGATCTTTATTCTTGTCTTCAATAAATCCTTTAGGCTATTCAATATGAACTTCTTCTTCTAATATACCATTTAAAAATGTAGATTTAACATCCATTTGATATACCTTGAAATTTTTGTAAGCAACATATGCCAACAATGTTCTCACTCCTTCAAGTCTTGCCACAAGTGCAAAAGTCTCACCATAATCAATTCCTTCTTCTTAAGCATAACCTTTGCAAACTAGTCTTGCTTTATTCCAAATGACCTCTCCTTTTTCATTTAGCTTGTTTCTGAAAATCCATTTTGTACTGATTACATTTTTCTCTTTTGGTCTTGGGACCAGTGTCCATGTTTCATTCTTCTTGATTTGTTCAATTTCTTCTGTCATAGCATTTATCCAATCTTCATTACTAAATGCCTCTTTTACTATCCTCGGTTCAAATTCAGATATCAGACATGTGTTTTGTCTCAGTTTGTTCCTTATCATTACTAGACCATCCTTATCTCCTATAATTTGACTTGAAGCATGATTTCTTCTGACATACTTGGCTAATATAGGCTCGGTAGGCTGTGTATGATCTTCTTCATCACTCGGTAACTGAATATTTTCTTCATTTTCTTCATCAACTTTCTCAGTAGGAATTCTTGGTTGAACATAAACAAACTCTTCATAATCTTCTAGTTCTTTGGAATTTCCTTTATCATTTCTTTCTGCAAATTCATCAATTTTTACATCTGCACTTTCTACTATTTTGTTAGATGATTTTATCAAACATTTAAATGCTTTGCTTCTAAAAGAATAACCAAGAAATGTTCCTTCTTTGCCTTTCTGATCAAACTTTTCATTTCTATCATCTTTGTGAACATAACATCTACTTCCAAATATCTTAAAATAACTTACATTAGGTTTCTTGTCATACCAGATTTCATATGGTGCCTTCAAAGTTCCTTTCTTCAGTTGTACTCAGTTTAGGGTGTAAACTACAGTGTTGATTGCTTCTCTCCAAAATGTTTGAGGTGCCCTCTTTTCTATCATCAGGGTTCTGGCACAATCTATAATTGATCTGTTTCTTCTTTCAGCTATCCCATTTTGCTAAGTTGCTCTTAGTGGAGACACTTGTCTCTTTATTCCATGATCATTGCAAAATAAGTTAAATTCATCAGAAATGAATTCTCCTCCTCTATCAGATCTTAGACATTTCAACTGTCTTCCTGTTTATTTTTCAACTCTAGCCTTATACCATTTGAACATTTGAAAGGCTTCTGATTTTTCTTTTAAAAACATAACTGACATCATTCTTGAGTAATCATCCACAAATTATATGAAGTATCTGTCTCCATAATAACTTTGAACTTTCATAGGACCACAAAGATCAGTGTGCACAAGATCTAAAATTCCTTTAGAAGTGTAGGACTTACTTGTAAAGCTTGACTTTGTCATCTTTCCCATCTAGCATCCTTAGCATATTACATTCTTAGATTTTTCCAAGCTCGGTAGACCTCTTACTCGGTGCTTCTTGCTTATTTTGATCAAGTTATCAAAATTTACATGACAAAACCTCTTATGCCATAACCAGGTATCTTTTATTTTAGCATACACACAATTGTTCTGAGTTGAGTCAAGATGAAATGTATTACCTTTTGTTTGTGTCCCAGTGGCAGCCAGTTTTCCATGTTTGTCATGAACTTTGACACTTCCTTTCTAAAATTCTATTCGGTATCCTGTATTGTTTAGCTGTGCTACACTCAACAAATTGTATTTCAAACCTTCAACCCAGTATACATATCACATTTAGCATTGTCAAGGAGTGTTATGGATCCTTTACCTCTTATTGGACATGGTGCATCATTACCAAATCTTACATAACCTCCATCATAATCTTCTAATTTAACAAACTTGTGTTTATCACCTATCATGTGATGTGAGCATCCACTATCTATGATCCAAGAATCATTTTTATTTATATGAGATATTAGGGATTTTTCATCATACCTTTCTTCATTTGATCCATCTTTGATAGCCACATAAACAACTTCCTCTGTCTCAGTCCCATCAGATTTATCCTCGTTGGATTCCTCATCAACTACTAGGCATGTCTTTCTATCTCTCCTTCTGAAGTCTCGGTGTCCTCTGTATTGGTTGTCTTTCTGTCTGTCATCTCGGTAGCCTCTGTTTTCACTAGATTCCTTGTCAGGACAGTTAGAAGCCATATGTTCTATTCTATCACAGTTAAAACATTTTAAAGGTAACTTTCCCTTATACTTGCCTTTCCCTCTTGGTAACCTTCTGGCTAATAATGCTTCAAACTCTTCTTGCTTTCTGATTTCCTCATATAGTTTGTGTACCTCTTCCATTTTTTTGCAAAATCTTTCACTTGCTCCACTATGATTTCCTTTAGTATACTTATACATTCTATCATTGTAATCACCAAATTCACCAATATGAAAAAAACTGAATGCAGATTCAACTTTATTTGTTGAAGACCCACTATTATCAAAATTACTTAACTCAAATGCATGTAGCTTACCTATAGTAGCATCCAAAGAAACTGGCATGTTTGGTACAAACCTTAATTCATTGATTGCGTAGACTCTAATGGCATAAGCAGGTAGAAGTGTTCTAAGCAACTTACTTGTTACATCCTTTTCTTCAATAGTTCCTCCTACTCCTTTGATTTGATTGACAGTCTCCTCTAACCTTGTACTATATTGGGTTATGTTCTCACCTTCATTCAATCTCATGGATTCAAGTTGACCTCTTAGACTATCTACTTTTTCTCTCTGAACATGTTCATCACCACCATACACAGATATGAGCTTGTTCCACATTGCTTTGGCATCACTGCAACCTTCTAGGTCATTAAACTCTGAGTCAGTTAATGTTAATGTTATTTCAATCATTCCTTGAATGTGTTCTTGCTTTTTCTTTATCTCTTCCATTATCATTGGGTAGGTGCTAGGTGCAATGTAATCATTCTCTAGATAATATGTTGCATATTCTCCAATTCTTGATAAGTGTAGCTTCATCCTTTTCTACCATGTGGAGGAACTTGACTTGATCAGCTTTGGTGCATCCCTTTTATACATCTTTAGATCTTTTCCTCAAGTACCCTTAAACTTTTCTTCTAGAGTCCAAAGACCTGGTACCAATTGTTAGTTAAGATGAAAGGGGGGGGAGGGTGAATCATAAAAACTCACAATACAATATATTTATCAGATTCAACCTTGGTAGCCTCTACTGATATGCAACTATGACTGTAAATCATTCAAACTTATAAACATATATAATTAGGACATCACAACACATTCAACACCAGATTCAATGTGGAAACCCAAATAGGGAAAAACCACTATGGGATTTTGGACCCACTAAGAAATATACCCTTCTAGAGTATGCTCGGTTAAAAGCTGATCCAGTTATAGATTACATAAACACATTGCTAGATGTCACCCGGTTAAGGGATTTCCCTCAAACTTATTAGAGTCTTGCACTTTGTTAGAAGTGACCATGTCAAAGGATTTCAAACACTCATTTAGAATGTTACCTTGCTAGAGGGTTTACAAATAAGATTCACTTGGTTAAAAGATTTCCTGTCACTTAAAATAAATAACAGTATATAAAATATATCTGCAACTTCACAGTTGAAATGTTAAAGAAGATTCTATGTGCTCAAAATAATCTTGTCATAAGACTTATCTTGCTTCTTGCTGGGCTTCTCAATCTATTCTTCAATCATATTTTCAATCTTCTATGCTCAGTGATCACTACTGTAGTATCACAATTCTTCAGTTTTGCCTGCATACATTGTTCAACAACAATATCTTATTTATAAACAATTCCTAGCCACTTAATCTCCCTGATCACATTTCCCATGATCAATCTTAGCCATCAGATCTTCAAACTTGACTAGGTTCATTGTATCCTTCGATCTGAAAACATTTTACCTCGCCTTGGAACTTGCATTCCTTCCTTGGAACTTGTACTAGGTTATTGCGTTTCAATTTGTGCAGTAGATCTTCCTCTTGATTTTCCATGTCGTCGATCCTCAACAAACTTCTTGCATGGCATACCAATCATTTATTCATCTCCAACTCATCAGCATGCTTCATTAAATAATGCTTTTATTCATCCAATGCGGTCTATTATAACTCGATTGTTACTCGGTAAATTCTAAACTTCACTCGGTATACATTCTGCCTTATTTAACCGATATTGATAACCTTAGGGTTTACCGACTATGTACCTGAGGGTTTACCGACTAGGTACCTTAGGGTTTACCGACTAGGTTCTTTGCTCGGTGACGTAGTATAGTATTAAACTTATAATCAACAACATATGTAGGATATCAAAACAATCAAAACAACATGATCTCATCATTGTCTAACTTGGTAATAGTTTCCCATTGAATAACTTATTATTCCCCTGCATCATCACATTCTTTCTGTCACTTACCGACCTCTTAATACTCACCAAAACATACTTCTCAAGGTATGGCAACATCATACTGAATCAGAAGATCAATTGCTTGACATCAATGATAAAATAATATTATTAGGACAGTTATCATCCTTTCATAGTTATATCAACAATCTCCAACAACCTTCTCAATATCCTCATACTAGCAAACTTATAGAAATGCCAACAATCTTCCTTTGTGAAAATGCTAACACTGGCTACCCTGATAACATCGAAGTTGACCAAAGCAGATCCATCAGGTAATTGGCATAGCATTGAGCAAACTCATCCGATAGTTGATAACACTCTAATGAACCAAGGAGGATCCATTAGGACTTGGTGTAGCTTCCATCCTATTCCTCTCGATAGCCAATGTCAACCTAAGGCAACTCCAACAGGTATCGAGGTAATGCCGAACGGGTCCATGATAGTCGATGCTACCCCGATGACTGAAGATCACTTTATCGAGTCATCGGGATGAATTCAAACCTGCTTCTTTGAGCTCCATTACACTTCAAGACATAGGAAGATGGACTCATTGGATATCGTTATAGTAGATCGAGACCACTCCCAATGATCGATACCTACTCTGATATGTTGAGTTCATCAGCAAAGGTTATACCGATAGAGCTCATAGATTTTCTTCACACTGTTTCATCAACCAGAGTTAACCTGATCAATATGAACAAAGGTCAAGTGAATTAGAGGTACATTTCCAAAATGTTTGGATGGCTAATAGAGAGACTCCATTGAGAAATAGGTCCGATGTTTTGAAGCTATCAAAAGAAGGTGATCTACAAATATTTGATGAAGAGGGCAAGTATCTTTGGTTCCCCAACATATTGAACAAGGCCTCCCGAGCTTAAAAGCTAGTTAACATGTAAATGTAAATTTAATTATAATGAATGTGTTTATTTTTGTAATGAGATACTATTGTATTCACCATAGTTCAATTAATCAATTGTTTTGTACTATAGCTTAAATGTATATTTTTAAATTTAATAAATTAGAAAATTTATTTATTTACAATTTTATTAGTTTAATAAATTTTGTGTTATAGATACCATTTTCCTGGAATTATTATTTTGAGTGCTTTTTTAAAGTTTTGCCACCATGTCTTTTTCCATCTACGATCATAGAGATGCTAGGTTTTTGCATTTTCTATGCTATATATGTTTAGATTGTTTTTAGTGTTATCCATTGGATTCAACAAAAAAGAATCAAATCTCTTGTCAAATATATGGTGTAAGAGATTGAAGCTAAGCACTAGATTTTTAGCAATATTATTGGTAATATTAAGAATTTTTATCCTTCATCCCCCAAATTGGAAGATGAACTAAATAAAGGCAATGTTAGAACATCCTTCCACATATATCCTAAGTTAGGGCTAAGGAAGTTAAATGAAAAAAAAAATACAATTAACAAATGATGAGTATTCAACTTCCTTGGAACAAGAGGGGAGGTTGGACCAAAATACTAATAGTTCCGTTGAGAATGTTAATAACTTCATGAGTGGTTAAACCTCTCAAACATTCTCTATGTTTTAACCCCCTCAAGGTGACATAAGATATAGTCATTCAAGTAAGGACAAAAAGGCTATTCCTCAAATTATGGGACTAGATTTCAGATCACCAGAACTTAGACAAAGAAATAAGTCACCTCTGAATGACTCAGATAATGTTGATAGAAAAAATATTTCATGTGATCTCGAGGAAGGTTCAGACATAGAGAAACAAGATAAGACCCTGCCTGGTACTGACAAGGTAAGTTTAAATTATCCTATGGAGATAAATGGAGAATAGACTGGTTAAAAGGACCTTAATACTACTCACCTTGTAGGTTTAAATAGATTCCCAACCAATGAGATGAATATATAAGAGAAAGAGACTTGTAGGCTCTATTTCCCTTCTATCCCCACAAGGTAAAAGAAAGGAAAGGTGATTCCCTTGGGTAGAGAAAGACTATTTTTTAGAAAAGAAAAAAGAAAAAAAAACTAGTTTAGTTCTTGTTGAGCTTGTAGCTAAAAGACTAGAAGTTGAAGATAAAATTCCTAAATGCTATGATAGATTTAGGAACCTATAAAAGCTCAAACAAAAAATAAAAAATCCATGAATTTTGAATGTATTTCATGAAATGTTAGAGGGCTAGAAACCCTTCACAAGAAATATGTAATCATAACATTTCTTAATATGAAAAACAACAAAGATGTTGTATTTAGTTTAGGATGTTAAAGCTACATGATTTACCCTTGAGATGAACTTAAAACTCATTTGGAAAGATGTAGTACAAATTTGTTACCAAGCTTGAAAAAGGAAAAGGTGGGACTACACTCCTTTCTAAAAATTGGGCATAGTATGTCTCTGATCATTGTACATCACCATGTAACAAAGCGGTATGGATTACCATAGAGAAATATGACTATAATTTTGCAATATGTTCTATATAGGAACTAAATGGATATATAGTCAAATAAAATTCATGAAACTAGATTTGTAATCTAAAAGACATGCTTGAGATCCTAGGCCTAGGTGACTTAAACATGATTGAGAATCTAGAAGATTAAAAAAGAGGTATTAACATGGAGTGTAAGAGAAATAAAAGAAATTTTAGAATAGAATGAAACATTAATTGAATCTGTTTTACCATTGGAAGGAATGAAAAAAGAGAACACCAACATCTAGCACACCTGGTGCAATGCCCAAAAAGGTGGTAAAAAGATACATAGTTTTTCCTTGGCAGGTTTTACGCTAATAGAGATGCATTCAAATTTGAACCAAGAAACAATACTTATGTAAAGTAGATGTATACCCATACTCCTTCTCTGACCACCACCCAATTAGATAAAGAATAATAGTTAGTAATGGTTCAAAGAAATTAAAAGGAGTGGAGGGATTCATCCTAAATGCCAATCTACTGAAGGATGTAGATTAATAAGATGTAGTCCTTACACTAATGGAAATAAAAAAAATGGATGCTCAAAAATAGGGATGCTATTGAAAGATAGAACTACAATGTGAATGGTTGGAAGATCTATAAGGACCTTTTTACATCTCAAGGTAACACAACAAAAAGTGACAGAGATATAAAATATCAAATCAATCCTAAGAAAATCAAAGATGGGGCTGCCTATAAATTAACTAATGACATATCTATCGATGAAATCAAGAAAGCAATAATGAACCTTAATAATGATAAAACCCCAGGGGTGGATAGATTGGCCATTGAATTTTATTAAACTAGTTTCCATTGGATATGTGATGATTTGTTACATGTATACAAAGAATCTATCAAAAACGGACCTCTAGGGTGTAGTATCAATAAAGGAATCATTAAATTACTCCCCAAAGGAGGACATAAAAAACTCATTAAAAATTTAAGACCAATAAAATTATTATATGTCTCATTTAAGATCCTTGCCAAAATCATAGCTACAAGGCTAATTGATGTCTTGCCAAAAATTATAAAAAACACATAGACTGTAATCATGAAAATTAGATACATCTTGGAAACCTTGATCGGGTGACCCATAATATTGGGTTACACTTTTTGGCCAAACTTGACATTGAAATCAACATTCTGTGCTAGATCTTTATTTTCTAACACTTATAATATCTAAACCATTAAGAATTTGAAGATGAAGTAAACTACTAATTTGTGAGATTTTTCAAATAAATTCTAAATATATATTTTTTTAAATAATTAAAAATGAATTGTCCATATTGTTTTTTAGTATGGAAAAAATAGGTTTTGAAGGGACCCCAAAACCCTTTACATCAGATTACATAAGATCAGATTACATAAGATACATCTAATAAAGTCGATTCATAACAAAACCAATAGAAAAAACTCCACAGGGCTGAGAGATAGAAAAAATAAAGCAAAAAGATCGCATAACCCACAAAAACAACAAAAAACTAGTAAACTAACAACAATGACCTAGCAGCAGAAATAGATCAACCCAAATTTTTAAGATTCTCTGCAACATCAACACTAAGCCAATGCATATTCTTAGCAAAATTCTTCAAATCTAGGATGTTCTGGGGTAGTTTAGTAACCCTCTTCTTCATGCTAGCCTGAGTACGCTTTTTTGGAGGACCTGAATATTCCACGTCCATAGCCATCTCCTTGTCCATGTCCACCACAGTCCTATCCATATGAGATTTCTATAGATTGCTAACCATGGTAAACATTGTATCAACAAAAACCTTGATAATATTCTAACTGGTTTCCATAATACCCCAGAGGGTAGCTTCGCATTTAGCAATTATGGCCTCCATATCCACAATTTTTTTGTCAGATATCTCCTTCACTCTTTGGTTGGCTTCCATGTTATTAGCCCGACAATCAATCATAACCTAGTTTTTGCTTTCTATCCACTGAACACCCACCAAAGCCCCCTCAACTACCTCCTTACCAATATCACCAGGGTGAGCACTAACAACAACATGTGGCATATCTCCAATATTAGCTTGCATAAATTCCATATTGGAAGATAAATATTGCTTCTTGAGATTGATATTCTTAATCTCATAAAACACCCACCTGAAAAGACGGAAAACCTCTAGAGATCTATTCTTGGCAATGTTGAGCACATCAAACGGGATCTCCTATTTAGGATGAAAATCATGTGGGGTAAAATCTGTTGATTCCTGGGAATTATGTTCAGAGCCATGGGAGGAAGTGGACACCTCGACATTATGAGTTTGGTCCAGGGAATCCTAATCATCATAGCTATTCAAAACCTTCAAAGTGGGCTTTCAAGTTTTACCCTTAGGGTGTTTGCTCCAACCCTCACCACTAGCACTAGGGGACCCCTTACTAACACCCAAAGAAACCAGCTCAATCCTAGTTTTTGCACTTTTTCTAGTGTGAGGGACAATATCCCCATCATTACTGTCAGTTTCCCATGCTTCCGACTCTGAATCCTCACTATCATCAATCTCTTTAGCAATAACAGGAGAGGGGAATTGTCCATATTTCGATGTAACTTTTAATAACTTAATATTTACAACAATTAGCATTTTTTTAAAGTGACATTTATTTGGTAATGAATAACATTTTTCATAGCATGAAGGAAACTCTAATTTTTAAAATATAGATTCGTCACACCGATATCTAGTGGATGGATATGTTTCCATAATTTTTTGTTACATATATATTTTTTTGAAGTTAGAGTAATTGTAATTTGGATAGAGGTGTATTCCATAATGCATAAAATTTTGTGTATGCATTTGAATTAATTTCTTATTTTTGTGTTGAAATGAGGAGATAAATACCTAGGGAAAACATATTTTTTATAATTTTTATTCTTTATTTTTCAAATTTTCAACAAGTGTGAAACACAATCCTTAATGTTGGATGAAAAATGTACATTCATAAGAAATAAAACATAAATATATTAGTGAAGTTAAATATATTAAAAATTATACTATTTGGAAAGCTTATAATAAGGACATACATTAAGAAAAATAATACTTTTAAATGAATTCATTTGACTCCTCAAAAGTTAATGTAAAAGTGGATTTTTATCAACATTTTGATAGGTGTGAAGGAGACTTTATTGCAGGTATGATTTAAGAGTAGAGAGGTTCTATCCAAGGGATTTTGATCTAAGAGACTTTGATCTAACTGTCTTCAATTAGTTACTTCAAATGGGACCTCTCAAAGCTTAAATCATTATATTTTCTAAAAAATGTATGATTTCAACAAAAATCAGTATTTCCCAAAAAGTGTAACACAATATTGTTGGATCACTCGATCTTCAACTAGGAGGCTATGAACTGGGCCAAATGGTCCAACCAAAACTTGGTGATGCTCCTAGAAAATTTTGAAAAGGCTTATGATAGGGTGGAATGGTCATTGGTAAGAATAACCTCAAATTCCTTTAAATTCTTGTTAACCTTCCATAAGATGGTCAATATACTATTGGATGATGTTATGGCCAAAGTAGATGTGAATGGCCAATGATGAAATTTTGAAGATAGAACATAGTAAAATACCTATAAATAATGTTTCACCCCTTAGAAATAAATAAAGTTTTGATTAGGATAAACGGGTTTTATAGGGACTCGAATCCCAAAGTTAAAGAGAGATACAAAAAATTAAATAGTTGATAATTGGTCCAGAAACAACAACAAAACAACCATAGAAACAGGGGCCACACCCACACAACAAAAACACAAAAAACACTAAGAGAGAAAACTAGAAACCACTAAACTATAGATTGCATCAGCTCCAAATTATTTTAGATCATCTTCTTATTAATTTCCTTGAGCTCTTCCATGATGAACCTGGAGGTACTCTTCTCCTGGTTTTTGCTCCTCGTCCTTGTATAGGGGCCCATAGTGACCTGTGATCTCGTACCTTGTAAGTTCATCTCTTGGATTTTCTTCTTTTGTTTAGTGTTTGAGGGTGGGATACTGGAGATGGCTTGGGCTCTTTGGTCCACAATCATCTCACTAACCTTTTTAAGACCCCCAACACTGCTATTCATGGTATTAACAAAGTTACTACTGATTGTAGAAGCCATTCTTATAGTTTGGATGAATATGAAAACCAAATCCAAATGACATATTCCTCTTAAAATTTGTAATTGATTGTAATGATCCATAGGTGGATCTGTAATGAGTTGTAAAGATCTATGATGATCTATGTAGTAAGTCTTAGGGTCTTTGTGCCAACCTAGGTGTAAGGTTATTTATGTCAGTACATTTGATATTTTGATGTGTCAGTGGTCTTAGAGAAGACTGTGAAGTCATACCAGAGAAGAGTGAGATCTGCCTAAGAGTTGAAGATAATGAAGCATAACTAGATCTGATTTACCAAGCTGAGAATTGCAAGTAACATATTAATTTTTCACTATTGTTCTCTAACAATTACAACAAATTAAATCCCTTAATCGGGTAGGTCTTGATAGACCTTAATCTTGTAAATCCCCTAATAGGGTATCTCTCAAAAAGAGTGGTAAATCCTCTCATGAGGTTGATCCTAATAGGTCATTAAGCTCCTAACCAGGTTGCACATCCAAATCCCTTAACTAGGTGATTACTAACAGGATCTACTCCTAACAAGGTGTATTGTAAGCTTGTAATAGGGCTAAGCTCCTAACATGGAATATTAAATCCCACCGTTGTTTTTGCCTATTTGGGTTTCCATGTCAAAAATATGGTGTTTATGTGTGGAATGATTTTCATGTGATGTTATTGATTATCCTTAGTTTATTCATTATTTCTAAATACATTGGTTATAGAAGTTTATTAGAGATTTATAAGTGATTATTGGTATTGTTTTATGAATTGGCATAAGTGGTAAATGAAGTTGGATTTGTTGTAAGTTTGATTTGAGTTTAAAGTTTCAAATTAGTGTTATTACTGATTCACCCCCCCTCTTAGTATTAATCAGATCCTCATAGAATTAACAATTGGTATCAAAGCTTTGGTCCTCTGTGTTCAGAAAGCCTAACCGCTTGAGGGAAAGATTCTGAGGAAGTCAAGATGATGAAGAAAGAGGGTCCTAAGTTCAACAAGGATAACTACAAGATCTAGAAAGACATAATGAAGATCTACATCAAAGGTCTTGGTGCACAATATTGGAAGCAAGTTGAAACAAAATATATTGCTCCTACTACTACTCCCTTGATACAAGATGAACTCAAAGAGCAGAAAGAAAACATGCAAGCCTTAGAAGCTATTGTTAGTACTTTATCTGATTCAGAATATCGATGTTCAAGGATTGGAAACTGTAGGCGAGGTTTGGGAAAAGTTAGATATAATATATGGAGAAGATGAGCATGTACAAAGAGCTTGAGAGGAAAGTTTGATGACATGAGGATGCTTGAAGGAGAAAATGTTGCACAGTATGGTCAGAGAATCAAAGAACTTGTTGATGGCATAAAGAGTGCTGAAGGTAAAATGGATGATGATGCAATAGTAAGTAAAAGGATTAGAACTCTTCAACCTCAGTATGCTATAAGAGTATCTGCAATCCAAGAACTTAGATCTATTTCAAAGGATAAGGTAATTATTGATTCATTGATTGGTAAGCTTACAACTTTTGGGTTTAATAGTTTTGACAATAGTGTGACAAAATCTACTAAATTTTCCTTTAAAGATTATGTCACCGGTTCATGTGCTAGAAAAGGAAAAGATATATTTCAAAATATTGAGTGTGGGTCAAGTCATGGAAGTAACCAAGGAAATCAAGACAATGAAGATCAGGTGATGGAACTTGAGGCACTGTTAGCAAAAATATTTCCAAGAGGCACTGGTAAGTATAAAGGAAAGCTACCTTTGAAGTGTTTCTCTTGTAGTAAAATTAGTCATATTGCTGCTAATTGTCCTAATGCTGACAACACAGATAAATTTAGAAAATATAAAGGAAAGGGTAGAAAGCAATGTTTTGTTGCAATAGATGAAGGTGTGATTGATGAGGAGTCTGAAGATGAAGATGACAATGAGGAAATTATTTTTGTAGCCATGAAGGAGGAAATGATAGATGAAAATGCACTAGTATCTCATATAGAGAATAGTGGTGAATGGATTATAGATAGTGGATTCTCACACCACATGACTGAAGACAAAAGTAAGTTCATAACCCTTGATGAATTTGATGGTGGCATTGTTAGATTTGCAAATATCTCTCCCTGCATAGCGAAAGGTAAAGGTTCAATTTTTGTAAATGGGAAGAGTAATGTTGATGATGTGTTTTGGGTTGATGGTCTAAAGCATAATATTTTAAGTGTTGGTTAGCTCAATGATAAAGGTTATTTGCTTGAGTTTAAAAGTGGAGTCTATAGAATTCTTGGAGGTAATGGTGAATTGATTGCTATCGGGAAGCAAACTAGAGGTAACTTATTCTATTTGAATAGTAATATTAATAATTGTTTGGTTGCAAGAATGGAAGATAGTTGGTTGTGGCATAAAATATGTTTTCATGTTAATTTTGATAACTTGGTTAAGATAAGAAAGTCAAGTGTTATAAGAGCATTGCCCCAACTTATTAATCTGGATAATGTGATATGCAAAGATTGTCAAATTGGTAAGATGACCTCTATTTCTTTCAAGAGCAAGAATTGTACTTCTAAGAATATTTTAGATTTGGTACATACTGATCTTTGTGGCCCTATGAGAACAAAGAGTTATTTTGGTGATAGGTATTTCATGATTGTCATCGATGACTATTCTAAAATGATGTGGGTGACATTTTTAAAGGAGAAATTAGAAGAGTTTAGTAAATTTAAATCATTTAAAGCACTAGTTGAGAATGAAACTGCTAATAACTTGTAGTGTTTAAGATCAAACTAGGGAGGAGAATTCACATCTAATGAATTTGTTAAGTATTATGAAGAACAGGGTATCAGGAGACATATGTCATCTTCGAGGACACCACAACAAAATGGCATAGCAGAAAGGATGAACATAACAATAGTTGAAGCTACTAAACCTGATAATGTACCTAAAATATTTTGGAGAGAAGTAGTTAGCATTGATGTATATACTTTAAACCGGGTACTAGTAAAATGAGGTAACAACAAAACACCCTAGGAGCTATGGTATGCAAAAACTCCTTATGTAAGTTATTTCAAAAAATTTGGGAGTCAATGTTTTATTAAGAAAGATATTTACACTAAGAAATTTGATGCAAAATATGATGAGGGATTCTTTCTTGGTTACTCTACTAAGAGTAAGGCATATAAATGTTACAATAACAAAACTAAGAAGATTATTGAAAGTGCTAATGTGGAGATAGACGATCTCTCTAGAAAGTCAAAAGTTACCAGTCAATCCGAGCCTTAAAAAGATGATGAGAAACTTGTGATTATTTAACCAGAAGCACAAAAAAATGAAGAATCAACAAATGGAGAATTAGATGCTCAACCGATAACTGATGACATTGAAGAAGAAAAATGAAGAACAAGTAGCAGATGATGCAGAACTGATACCAGTATTGCCTGGGTATGTTAGATTAAACCATTCACAGGAGCAGATAATTTGTGACAAGAATGTTGGTGTGCAAACAAGGAGGAAAATAAGGGAAAACTCCTGGCTGATATCTACAATAGAACCCAAAACAATAAAGGAAGCACTAAAAGATGATGACCGGGTTAATGCAATGAATGAATAATTAGATAAAATTGAGAAGAATCAGACATGGTTAGTTGTTCCCATACTGGAGGATAAGAATGCAATTGGAACAAAGTGGGTCTTTATGAACAAGTTGGATGAAGAAGGAAAAATTGTAAGAAACAAGGCAAGGTTAGTCTGCAAAGGGTATGCATGGGAAGAAGGTGAGGATTATAAAGAGACCTTTGCACCTATTGCTAGATTAGAAGAAGTGATAATTTTGATAACATTTGTTGCATATAATGGATTCAAAGTTTATCAAATGGATGTCAAATCAGCCTTTATAAATGGGATTCTAGAAGAAGAAGTCTACATTGAACAACTAGATGGATTTTCTCTATCTGATGGTAAAGAAATGGTATATAAATTGCATAAAGAACTATATATTCTATATGGTTGTTCTACGTGTTATATAAGGACCTTTTTACATATGAAGGTAACACAACAAAAAGTGATAAAATTAGAAAAATCTCAAACAAATTATTCCTAAGAAAATTGAAGATGAGGATTCTTGTAAATTAACTAATGACATATCTATTGATGAAATCGGAAAAGCAATAATGAGCTAAAATAATAATAAAACCCCGAGGGTGGATGGATTTCCCATTGAGCTCTATAAAGCTAATATCCATTGGCTATGTATGATTTATTGCAAGTATACATAGAATCTACCAAATAGGACCTTTGTGGTGTAATATCGAGAAAGGAATCATTAAATTAATTCCCAAAGGAGGGGATTAAAATACACATTAATAATTTCAAACCAATAACATTATTATAAGTCTCATATAAGATCCTTGCTAAGATATTAGCTATAAGGCTAATTGATGTTTTACCAAAATTCATAAACAACACACAGATTATAATAATCAAAGGTAGGTACATCTTGTAAACCTTGATCACTAGTGGGGAGCCTATGAACTAGGCCAAATGCTCCAAGAAAAACATAGCGATGCTCCTACTAGATTTTGATAAGGCTAATGATAGGGTGAAATGGTCATTGGTAAAAATGACCCTAAATTATTTTGGATTCCCATAAACCTTCTATAAGATGGTCAATATATTGTTGAATGATACATTGTGTCCCAAGTAGATGTGAAGTGCAAATGATGAAATTGTGAAGATAGAACATGATACACTACCTAAAAATTATATTTCTCCCCTTAGTAAGAAACAAATATATTAGTGATTATAGAAGTCATTCTTATAAATTGGATAAATAGGGAATCCAAACCCAAATGATGTGTTCCTTTAAAAATTTCTCAAATATCCTCATGTCAAAATGAGATGATGTATTCTAGAAACCTCTAAAAACTAATGTAGAACAAGCTACAAATAAAATGATATACTAACAATAATGATGTGGATATCAACAAATAGGAGATTAATTTCCTCAAAACAATCCTTCAAATCTAAAATTTTAGACTCTAGAAACAAGGATGATATGTTTGAAAGATATTAATCCCAACTAGCTAGGTTTGAAAGAACATGGATGTCCTATTACATTGAACCGATAGGGTCCATAGATTTGGAGATGGCGAGATGATCAAGAAGAATAGAAGATGGATATTAGGTCTCAATGTGAGGAGTACAAACAAGGAGGCAAGCCTTTGAAACATATAAAAACTATGATATACTCAAGATCCTCTAAGGTATTTTCATCAAAGGATATTTGCATCTATAAGGGGAATGAGATAATTTATAACATTTCCTCCAATAATTGAGAAATATGAGGGTCTTCATGAATCTCCAAAAGTTTATTCCAAAGTGTGTGGGAGCAATCAATATTTGATAGAACACACATATTGTTAGAATCAATACTAGAGCATAAAATTCATATAGTATTGTCACTGATAATGCCCCAAGCTAATCTAGTTCTTGGTGTGGCTAGTGTAATTTAAGTCCATAAAGATAAGGCATAATATCAAGCCACGTAAGACACATAAGGATATTAATTTGAGCTAAGAACCATAATTATATTTTTTATAAGGTGCCAATAGAAGGATGAACAAAACCCTATGATACCTCCTCAAATGAAAAATGAAAGATTAATAACCTTAAAGCATGTAAAGTAGATAAAATGAAGTTGTCTTTTTCAAAAATATTCATTCCAACTACCAAAGAATCCAAGTAACTAATATGAAAGCGAAATCACAAAACTATCTAGGGTAGATTCTAGAAAAGTGCATGAATAGATCTAAATATCCCTAAAATACCTTTCCAATGACACATGAATTGCAAAAAATAGAGATACTAGTAAAACGTTATGAGATCAAAAGTAGAAAATGATAATATAACTTCAATTGAGAATAAAATATACTATAAAAATTTGATGATGGAATACACACCAATAGAAATCGCTCAAAACTATCTTTTTGATGATATCTTAGTTGCTCGATTTTAATTTCATGTCCAAGTTATGATGAAAAGAAAAAACTTGCTCATTTAGCATAATGGAGGCTAGGGGGGAGGCAAATGTACAGTGGTATGACTTTTCAGGCATGCTAATGTTAGCATGACATCAATCTATATTCAAAGAATATTCTCCTTCACCAAAAAAGTTCATCCATCAAGAAAAGTAGATCTCACTAAAAGCATTCAATTTTTATGCTTAGGAGATCGTATTCACTATTGTTGGCAAAATATTATTGATTGTAACAAAATATTATATCACCAAATATTCGATATAGGATATTTACACCGAAGGCATCTCCTTCTATGAAATGGATGACCTCAAAAATTAAATCGGTGGTGCACATTTCACTAGAGGTGTGCAAGACGATTGAACCATCTGCCACCGTCGATTGTGAAAAATATGCTTAACGTACAAACTCTTCCATTACGCACAGAAATATTAACTCTGCCATTTCGCCACAAAACATACAACTAGTTGCCCATTGGGGCCCACCCAATGCTAGCGAAAATGACAGAACGTTTTTATTTTTGTCTCTTGCATTTTAATTACCAGTGCACACATATTTAATGCCCATTCCTTCCGCACTGAATGCATATTTATGTGATCAAGGTTTGCCATTGGACTCATATTTATATTGTTTTTAAACTACCAGTTGTATATTATGAAATTTTCACACATATTTATATTGTTTTTAAACTGCCAGTTGTATATTATTGAAAGTTTCACGCATATTTATATTGTTTTTGCATTTGTAAAAACAATATAATATTGAGTTTGTCTAATATTCAATATTTTAAATGGTGACTATACACATCTTGCCACGTATAGATAATCCTTAAAAGAAGGAATTATTTACATTAAACAAATATTTAGTTTAAAACCTATGGGAGGGGAGAAGGGGCCCACCCAAGATTCTCTTCAAAAAGGAATCTAAGTTTTCTTAGACTTACCATTTTCTCTTATATCCCTCACGTAAGTCTAAGCTAAGAAAGGAAAACTTTTAATGAGAATAAATTATTATTATTTACAATTTAGTCTAATAAAGCTAATTTCGATATTATCTCATTTTAAATGTTTTTTTAGAGATGTGAAATTAACTTTAGATTTAGTTTTTTTAAAATTATACTTCATGTAAGTTACAACAAATTAAGATTAAAAAAATTTTAAGTTCTAATATCATTTGTCAAATGTTTTTATACATGTCTAAAACTTCCATTGCTTATCTTGTTTTATCAATGGTTTTTATTAGATAAGATAAAAGAGAAGTCATAGAAAAAATAAAACATTACCTATTATAGGAAAAATATGTGATAATGATAAACCTTAAAGAAGTATAAGTAAGAAATATTATGTCAAACTTTATTTCAACTGGAAGTTTGGGGAATTATACGTATATTTATATGCATAGAACATAAGTTGGTATGAGCTCCCTTGAGATGTAGAAGCAATAAATCATTATCGAGTAAGGATTTTATTAAAAAAAAATTATTATAAGAAAAGATTGTGCAAATTTTGTTCTATTTATTTATATATATTAAGAGGGAATATTATGAGTATTAACATCCAAATGTTGACAATAAGAGATTTAGAAATCATCCTTAAAATTGAATTGATATACTATATTACAACATGACAAAAGAGTATTTCAATTTAAATGTGTTTAGGGCCATAGAAGGTATACTGTGACCTTCCTTTAACTAATCTTCTATAAACATTATCTTCATAACCTTCATAATATACAAATATTAGAAATAGGGAAATAAGTTTAGGCACATCCTAAGTTCTTAAAAGACACTATCATTATTAAAGGAATGGGAGAGAGAGAGTGCTCAATTGTTTCTTCTAGAACATATAAGAATAGTATTGGGTTATGCATTGTGATCTCCTTAAATTTATGCCTTCATTATATTGATCTTTAGAAACTTAAGAATATGATAATTATGAAAATACTATCTAATGTGTTCCTATTGGAAATTAGGTTACGTTTATCTTGTCCTAGTTATGGTTGATTACTAATCTTTAGACCTAGGAAATTTCCATAACGTTCACCTTACTCTAGAGTAAGTGTAGAATCATTAGGCAAGGAACTATGGATTATAGAAGAATATAGATATCAATGTCTTACATAATGTCAACTCTAAGGAACCATGCTTCCACCTTAACATTATTGAGATTCTTGTCACTAATGAAAATATGATAATGTCCAATGTTCATCAGAATAACATGATAAGTTACCTCAATGTTTAAGATCAAAATTTAACTACAAAGGAATTGGTGTCTACAATTTGTAAAGATTCTTCATATGATATGTGTGAACTTTGATACCATTGATTTGCATATGCAAGCATTGTTCATGATGTGCCAATCAAATTTTGGGTATATGAAAGACATAACTATATGTGAATGCTCATTTGATTGTTGATTTCATGTTTGCACATTACAACCAAGTAGATTTATCTCTCATGCAATATGATTACATAGAAAGAGATGCTTCAATAGTTCAATGAATTCTTTTGTTGACTTGTGGACATGTTAAAAAATATTGCACCTATATGCATTTATATATTCTTGTATTTTGTTGTATGCTCATGTATACTTTTTTCAGCTTTAATGTTCATTTTGTCTTAAATATGTATTATGTGTGTATTGGATGGGTTCTGAATATGGGTTAAAAGAGAAGGGTGAGTTTCCATAGAGGTTTAAGTCTCCACTTTAACTCATCTGCCGATAGTCGACCTAGAAAGATCTTTGGCCAAATTTCTATTGATTTTTGAGTATATGCTTGCTAAGAGAATCATTGTATTTTCACTCTCTTCCATATCTTAGTGTTGATACTACATACACTAAGCTGCACCAGATTCCATCTCCTGCTAGTTTCAAGTCGCTAGACTTCTTTGTGCAAGGTCGACGGTTCTTTATGTGAAGAAGAACTCTGAGGAAGCGTAAATGTGATTGGGATATAAAGTACTCTGACAGTGTTATCACCCATGATGTAAGTGTGGGAGATAGATGTTGGGAGTCCCTATTAGGATGATATTCAACTTTGTTTTATATAATTCATTATATTTGACTTTATGTTCTTTTGTAGCATAAGTAATTTTCATTATGTTTAGCCAATCTCTTAGCCTATGTAATCAAACATTGTGTTGAGTTATAACATTGTGTAACTACTTTTTGGTATATTGAGCATAATGAATTATTCAATAAAGTGAATTCTTAATTAAGTGTAATTTTGTGTAAAATTGTTGTAATTAAGCTATTAAATATTTTGATAATATGGAGACCTCTACATTGATAATATATATCATTGATGTTTTATTTAATATTACATCATAATTTATAGATTAATTTAATATAATTTTGTAAATAGATAAATAATTTTAATTTTAGTTAAAGCAATCACAGTGTGTAGGAGAAAAAAATTTAGTAAAATTTCCTATATATGTCTTGAAATGACTTTTTATGGTCGTAAAATAAATATGCACAAAATGGACTCGTAAAAGTCATTGGGAAAACTCAACCAAATGAAACATTTAACATGTATAAAATTGGTCCTAAAAATCCTTGCATATATTCTATTCTCTCGCTATTTCAAACATACCATGAGCCTCTTGGTAATGGAGTTTTATTATCTTTCTCATTTTTCAAAACCCTATCAGAGGATACATAGTTGATTTCAAACTACCACTTCTCCATTGATACATTTTTTGCAAAACATCATTTGTTAAATGGTCTACCAATTAACGTCATGTGTTGCATAAATATATACAATAAATAGACAATTTTTTTCTAATTGACTTTCCACACTTGTTCGGTGTACCTATTGCACACCAAGGTGCAATTGCTAGTTTAATTTCATTTGAATATTCATTGACTTAATTTTGGGACTACCAAGAAATTATCTGTTGATCGAGAAAGTTATTTTCAGTTAGATAGATAAAGTAGTAGCAAGCAGGTATTGCGTTCATTGCGAAAACAACATCAGCAATAGTTAGATGGATGCCATCAAAATTTGATTTGTTATCATCAAGTATTAAAGGATACAACTGGACTTGGCTTTGTGATGATTAGTTCTACGCTTCCTAGGTTGTACCCTACACTTTTTCCTTTTTTTAAAATTTATTTATTGTGGTTTTATTTTTAAAATTAAAAAAAAATGATTTCAAAAATATACAAAAACATAAACCTTGGTACCCACTTTAATTTTCATAAGGTCATAGGATAGTATGAGATATTCTACCCATAAAAATTACCTTAATTCAATTTTTCAAATTTGGATGATTTGACAGATATTTTTAGCATTTTGGGTGGTTTTGGATCCAATTGTGATGTTTGTTTCAATCCAAGAATAGCTATTTTTTTCTTAAGGTCAAATCTCACAAAAATTAGAAAAGAAGTCATAGAGTTGATGCACTAATACCATGATGAAGTTCATAGTGAACCACATAGCTCCTCAAAATCACTTGTAACAAAAATACCTATCAAATATAAAGAGAAAAAGATATGATTTACTGTTATGCAAGGTTGAGAGGGAGATTGATCGACACAAGCATTCAATAATGACATAAACATGTATTGAATTAGATTCAGTTAGATGATTATAATAATCAATATGAATATTTATAAAAGAAAAACACTTCTAGATGAAACCATAGGTGAGGATTAAGTAAGATCATAAAAGTGTTCCTTTCCTATGCTATGAGACAACATGACTATGTATAATTAGCTCAGTTCGAATATTAAAAAGTACTCCTATGTTTAGCTCAAGTGAATTTAAAGTAATAATGAACCTATGCAATTGATGATCGGTTAATTAACTACTAAGGTGATTACATAATTATTCTAATATAAACACTAATGAGGAAAGAAAAAAGTATAATAGATCTAAATATTTATGAACACAACATAGATAAAGTAAATATGTTGAAAAAGGCTTACTATATCAAATAATTTAACCCCACGTGGGTCCATGGGGAAAAATCCTACATAGGAGCAAATTTTAAGTAGAAAGAAAAAATAGTGTAGCTCAATTAAGTTCTATCTCTCATCATCTTAGATGTGGAATTGACAAATGGATGATATTTAAAGAGTAGTAAGAAAAAATTATGTTGATTTTTAAAAGGATTGGTGGAGATAAAATAACACTTTACTATGGAGTGTTCACGATACAATGACATATGTACCAACTATAAAGAAACCTCTAAAATTAATAATTTAAGAACCTTGTTTGAAGAGGCAAAGTTGAACAAAACTACAAAATCCATCATCAAAATTCATTATAGAAGGTCTAATCTAAATATGAAATTAAAAATTTTATAAGACTTTGGTGTTGGGGGTTCCTACATGCTACTCTTGGATCTCATAAGCTGCTCTAGCCATGTGAATAGTTTTAAAAATATTTCACTCCTTCACACCCCTTAGCTTATCATTCCAACTTAATATACCATGCATGGACTAAATAGACATTGGACTAGTTATTGTTGAATCCTTCCATAGACAACATAACACTATATCATTCAATTTAAAATAGAAGATATTAAATATAGCTTTATGATGATTGAATTTAAAGCATTTCCTAAAGTACAGAAATTTTTATGTCAAAAATATTATATAGATGTGTGCATGCACTCCAAGATCTTGCTCTGAATATACACCTTACATGTTTGGAAAGTGCAACCTTTTTATGAATGCCTTTCTAAATTTAATAACTTCTTTAAGGTGAATGCATTTATCTTATACAAGAGTTTCCATTATTAGACCTCATATTTTAATTGTAGAGGGAGGTTCATTCCAACACTAACCCCATGTTAAATTTGTTTTTTCTTAAATTAAGTAGTTGGAGTATTCTCGCGCAAATTTTTAATTATCGAAAAACGATGATTTGAAATACTTATCTTATTTTAATAAATAACTACTATTTAAAAATTGAAAGTAAGCTATGGAAAAAAGGAGGGGCTAGAAATAAGTATCAACTCCATATTGTCAAAAATTCTATGTGGCTTCACTATTTTTTTCTTCTTTTTTAACTTATGCCTCCAAATTTTATTTCAAATTGTACTAATAGGTATTAATACTATCAATAGAAATGTAATATAATTGCTTAAAATTAAGTAGGAAAATTACATATTCATGAGATCATTGTTTCTACAAATAATTTCTAAATAAGTTGAATAGTAATTGCTAGCCAAAATAAGCTAAGTGGTCACATGAGGACTTGCCCTAACACTTTAGTGAGAGATGAAATTAGTCACAAATATTCCTTAAGCCTGTTTTTTTTCAACTGAAAAATAATGACATATCTAAAATAATTACTTGTAATCTAAGTTAATTTATGTTTATGTTTATATTTTATTTTATTTTATTAATCTAAATAAAAATCAAGAAAAAGTTCCTTCACACCATTATCACTTTTACGAATGCAGTGAATTACAATATAGAATATAAATTTGATAATCAATCTTACTTTTCAAACAAATTTTTAATGATATTTATCCTTTACAAAATTTTACCACCATACAATCTATTTAGAATTTTTAATTATTATATATTAAAAGTATCTATGGGCATCAAATTTATGCACCACGGTATACAAAGTTTCTTTTGTAAATTATTTAAGCCGTGTCAAACAACAGTCGTAGTCACATGAAACAGACGCGATTACTCAAGAGTCGTGGAACGTGGAAGACTTTGGTGCGAATTAGACAAAGCCCATGCCAAAAGTCTGTATTTTTATTCCATCTTGCTCTTTTCTCAACATTGACATAGATGTCTATTTATGTGTAATTTAAAAATATATTTTCTATTATAGTGACATAGATGTCTTGAATATATTTATGTAAAAGATATCTAAGATATATATCTCTTTACAATGTCTATATTAAATTTGATACTTGTTTACACTATATAATATTAATATTTAAATTTTTATTTAAAAAAAAAAACAATATGAAAATAATTTTTAAGTTTGAACTTTTTTTTTTGTTCTTTTAAATATAAAAGTTAAAAATTTTATCTTCAACAATTTTACTATACTTGTTTTTTCATATATTTTATTTTTAATAAAATTTTAGTTTTTTAAACTTAATTATATTTATTTTTAATTTTATAGTAATTTTATTTGTTCTCTTATCCTATCCATCTCTTTTCGCTCTATAACTATTTCTCTCCCTCTCTGTAACTCTCTTTATATGTCTCTCTCCCACTCTCTTTATATGTCTCTCTCCCCGTCTATATATATATCTCTACTTTTCTTTCTAACTATTGACAGGAAATTGACTCATTGTGTCACTTGTTCAATACATTTTCGTCATTAAACATGAGCCTCTACCCACAGAGGATCTCTTTGGAATGGATTCCTTTCTAGATTTATTAAGGTACTTACCCTTCTCTATCATCTCTTTTATTTTACTATCTAGAAAGAAATATGTAACATACTTTAAAAATTATAATTATTTTTCTATTTGAAATGTAAAAGTTGGTTTTTAATATTACCCTAATCACAAGCTAACATATACCCTAATCGAGCTAAAACATTTATCATATCATAATAAAATAACAACCCTTATACAACTATAACATTGATTGAACTATTACCCTAAATAAACCCTAAGCCTAAACTTAACCATAAATAAATATTAAGTCTAATTGAACTCAAACTTGTATTGTGATTAAACCTAACCCTTAGTAAACCCTAATCTTGATTAAACCCTAACTCTATGTGAACAATCCTTAATTAAATTGTAACTCTAGATCTAATCCTAACTCTAAATAAACAATAACACTAATTAAACCCTAACATTTACCTTATTTAAAAATGAACATTTATTAAATCTTAGTCTTGTTAAATGTCATATACAAATGTTATTAACATATGTATCTTTAAAATAATCTATATAAAATACACCAAAAAATATTATTAGTCAAATACCTAGTTTTTTATCGTTAATTTATTTAAATTTTATTTATAAATAAATAGATATCTTGATAATTATCTCCCTAAATGATTTTAAAATAAATGCTAGTCAAACAATAGTTGTAGTGGATGTTGTAATCAAATGAACGTGGAAGACTTTGTGCGAATTAAGTGAACCTCACGCTTAAAGTCTTTATATTTTAACTGCTCTCTTCAGTCTCAACGACGGCCAACTTTGCGAGGACTCTTTCACACGCAACTCTATATTTTTAACGGTCAACTTAGTTTTGCCAATGGCAGTCATCTTCCAACGGTAATGTCTCCATTGATGTAATACGCTCTTTCAAAATATTCAACTTTAAAAGGACCAAATGCAGTTTTCTAGGAAATTTGAGCTTCCGTAGTGAACGCCTTCTAAAATTTAATGGTCTCCTGTAAGTGAGGTTTCTCTTCGCGCGGGGAGTGTCCGCCAAAGCATTTCTCTTGTACTTTAACGCTAGAGGGAGGTTCGTTCCATCTCTAACACTTCAGCGATGGACGAAATCAGGGAATACTTCAGCTTAAGACTGTTTTTGGCTTTTACAGTGTTTATTCAACTCAAAAGTTATGGTGCTGCAGTTGAGGGTGGAGATATTCTTTCCTTGGGCGCCTCCATTACTGGAAATCAGACAATAATTTCAAAGAATAGCACATTTGAATTGGGTTTCTTCAGCCCAAATGGATCCAATAACTGGTATATCGGCATCTGGTATGCCAATATAACAGAGAAGACAATCGTTTGGATGGCTAACAGGGAGACTCCCTCGAGAAACAGGTCTGGCATTTTGAAGCTGTCAAAAAGAGGTCATCTAGGACTGTTCGATGCAGAGGGCTCATCTCTTTGGTCGGTCAATGTGACTAAGAAGCCTTCCCATGCTGTGATATTAGATTCTGGCAATTTTGTAATGCTCAGTAATGACTATAAATCTGAAACTGTTTGGCAGAGTTTCGACTATCCTGTTGACACCCAATTGCCAGGAATGAGATTCGGTGGGCAACAAAAGCTAGTCTGTTGGAAAAGTTCATTGGATCCTGCTCCTGGGCTTTTCTCCTTTCAGGTGGATCCATCTGGGGCCAAACAATTCTTGCTTACATGGAATAGTTCTGTACACTATTGGGCAACCGGAACTTGGGACGGCAATGCTTTCAGTCAAACTCCAGAACTAGGAATGAAAGGCTTATACAACATGAGCGTTGAAAATACCAACGGTGGTTTGTATGTCACATATACTCCGACGGCTATCAACAATGCTCTCTCACGTTTCGTCCTAGTTAAGTCTGGAGGAATTCAACTATATTCTCTGTTTAATGACGGTAAATGGATCACGATCTGGTCTCCACCAAGAGATCAATGTGCCGTATATGGTTTGTGTGGCGCTTACGGAATCTGCAACTCCAACAATCTTCAGTTCTGCAGCTGCGTGGACGGCTTTACTCCTCGAGACAATTACACCTGGGCTTCGCAAGAGTGGTGGTCCAGTGGCTGTGTTCACGAGAGCCCGTTAAACTGCGGCGCCAAAAACGGGAGCACGGACGGATTCCTGGAGCCGAGCGTCACGTTGCCTGATGCTAATTCCGCTTCCGCATACCCTGCAACCACAAAGAAAGATTGTCAGAAAGCATGCCTCCTTAACTGCTCGTGCACCGCGTTTGCTTTCAAATCGCCTTCAGGACCCTGCCAAATCTGGTCAGGGGATTTGTTAAACATGCATCAAACTGAATCCAAAAGCAATTCAAATGTTTTTATTCGAGTAGCTACCTCTGCACTTCCCAAGACCGATAAATCGTCCTCCTCCAAACACATAACCACAATTGTTGTTGGTGCTCTCACCCTTGCATTGGGCATCTTTTCAATTTTAATGTGGTGGAGGCATCGGCAGAGGCATCGGCTACGATCTATGGGGAGGTGTGCAGATTACTCAGACCCTTTTCTAAGAATGCTTAGCTACATGGAGTTGAAGATTGCAACCAGGAATTTCAGGTCTAAGCTGGGGAGCGGAGGATTCGGCACAGTATTCAAAGGATCTCTAACAGATGGTACGCTTGTGGCCGTAAAGAAAATGGAGGGTTCAAGACAAAGTGAGAAGCAATTCCGAGCAGAAATCAGTGCTCTTGGACACATACAACATGCGAATTTGATCAGGCTTGTAGGGTTTTGTGCAGAAGGATCGAGAAGGTTTCTGATTTATGATTACATGCCCAACGGCTCTCTGAATTCCTCACTATTCACAAGTAATTCCAAACGCAAACAAAAGGTACTCGACTGGAAGACCCGATTCAAGATCGCTTTAGGCACCGCAAGAGGATTGCTTTATCTCCACGAAGAATGCAGAGATTGCATCATTCACTGCGATGTGAAGCCAGAAAATATTCTTCTGGACAATAATTTTTCACCCAAGTTGGCCGATTTCGGGTTGGCAAAGCTTTTGGGTAGAGATTTCAGCCGCGTCCTGACCACAACGAGAGGAACGAGAGGGTATTTGGCTCCAGAGTGGATCTCCGGTCTTCCCATCACTCCCAAGGTTGATGTATATAGTTTTGGTATGACGCTCTTGGAAATCATTTCCGGTCGAAGGAATATTGATTTAAACGTGCAAGATTCCAGTCAGTATTCCTTTCCATCGTGGGCTGCAACACAAATTTATAACGGCAATACAATTAATATTGTGAAGGAGGGTATTGCAGAGGAGAGAGATCTTGAGGAGGTGAGAAGAGCAAGTATTGTAGGGTTGTTATGCATTGAAAAGGATGAGGAGGTGAGGCCAAGCATGGGGCAAGTGGTGCTAATGCTGGAAGGGAAGATACAGCCCCAGATTCAGCAGATTCAAAGCTCTGTGCTCATGGACAAGGACGAAGACCGAAGCGACACTGACAGCGGTAGCGACTGTAATGTTATTAGTTAGAATGGTCTAAGGCGGACCTATTTTAAAATATGTAGGAGGCAGGGTATTTAAGCTTAAAACATTACTTGTAACATATAAATGTATATTTTAGTTTTAATTAATATGTTTATTTTGGTAGTGAACCATATTATTTGAATATTAAAGATAATTTAGTTTAGAATTTTTTTGTTTTCAAAATTATTGTCTAGTTATAAAAATATTTACATGATAGTGATAGTTAATATAGAATAATATTTAGATGATTTAAAAAGTTTCTTAGGGTTTTCAATTTTATTATATGATAAATTTAGTATTGTAGAAATAAGAAAGTTTATTTTTAAGTTTTAAGTAAGGATTAATGTAAGTTGGGGATCTAGCTTATATATGGTCTTAGCTTAATTTTATTGTAGTATGTATTTGCAACACTCTTAAGTAATTTTTCTTATTGTCTCTGCAACAGTTTAAATCTAATGAGCAATCTTTTCAATAATTCCTTGTATTTAGTTATAGGTCTCAATATTGGCAATTCATTTTGGGTATTCTTAAAAACAAATAATTTAAATGATAAGTAATTGCATATGACACAATCTTGATAGACTCTAAGAATTTTTAAAGTTTCAGTTGAACCCACTTTTCTTTATGTAGAAAATAGCATGCATCAATTATTCGAATACAAATTTCTACTATCAGACCTTAGACCATAAAATCATATATCACTTCTAATGGTGTGGTCTACCATTAAGACAACTTTTAATACTTAATCATTAATCAATAAGGGTGAGGAATGGATGACATTAATAATAAAAAACCTATGGTGGTACCAAGTTTTCTAAGAAGACTTGATTTGTACATGATTTAAAGTCAGGCCATTTTTTTACGAGAAATATTATCTTGAGCAAGTGCACACTGGTCATGGGCCAAATATGTATGAGCAATAAAAATACTAACAAACATAGATCAGGTAACTTTGTGTAAAGAGGACTTATCCACAAAATACCACACATATATAGTAATAGAACTTCTAACATTTGAACTATAGTTTACAAGCTAGGATAATTCTAAAATATCCTTGCAAAATTCACATAATTGAAAGAGAAACATTTTTTTTTTTTTTTTAATGAGGGGATGTCATTTGGTTACATATTTTTTCTAAAAATGTTTTTTTTTACCAATAGGATTTGTACACATGTAAATGACACATTGAGAGATGTTTACATATAATTTTAAATATTTTTTAAAAATAAATAAATAATTATTAATTTCAATGCAATATTTTAAAAAATATCAGTGAGCAATTTTCTATCAAGTTACTTGGTAACAAAAGCTTGAAATTATTTTTGTAGCACATGTGACATGAAGTGTAAAGTGTTGCCAGAATTTCATATTTTTAAAATCTATTGTAGATTGAAAAATGTATCTCTGTAATGGTAATTTAAATATTATATTTTCATGTCATACTAGTGCAAAACCCGAGTTGTACAAGGAAAAGGGTAGGCAAACTAGAGAGAGGAAACATAGAAAGGAAGTTGGAACTTTTGGATGGGCCCTTAATGTGATAAAGAAAATTAGGGCATCATTCTTTATCTTACGATTTTTGCCCATGTAAGGAACACATTCGTTACCTAAAGCTTGGAGAAAGGATTAAAGAACTTATGATTGTGGACTCTACAATGCAAGGATTAGCGGTTGAAAGGCTTGAGAGGCCTCATTCAATGATGATAGAAGGAGAAGGCCAATTCCTCCTCCACAAGGTTTGTACCCGCAACCCACTACCTTGTTGGTTTGATGATGATTGTAACGAATTCATCATATGTTGTCATTGATGAAACACATACATACATATGTTTATATTGTCTACCGATGTAACTTCAAGTTGTTTATACTACAACCGGTATACTAGAGGTTTATTTCTAACTGGTACTTGGTGACAACTGGTATATGTATGGAGATAACCACTTGGTTATACACGTCTCAACATCAACATGAAGATCTAGTGGAGACTATCTCAGAAGCATCAAGGACAAGCGGTTTAACTCTAACTGGTATTAGTGTTCTAACCAACATTCAATGACTATGTGATGAGTTATCACAAGTCATGATGAGTTACCCTTACCAACAATTTTTGGTGATATTTTTGTGATGAGTTATGATTACTTGACCAGATACACTACACCTAGGAAATTGTGTTAGGATTTCTTGTGGCCGACATGAAATCTAGATATCTATATATTGACAATACAAATGAATTATCATGATGATGATGAGAAGCGAAGGCAAAAAGTGTTAAGTTGCAGAGTATGTTGGAAAAGCAGTGTTGAGTATGCGTAGAAGGATTTGATCAAGCAAGTGTTGTGCTATTTAGATAGATCAAATAAATCATGTTGTCTTCTAACAATTATAGAAGAATTAAAATCCCCTAACCGGGTAAGCTCTAACAAGCTTCATTGTTCAAATCCTCTAACAAGGTGATCCATTAGTTTGGATTTAGAAATCCTCTACCAAGGCTACTCCTAATAGGGTATAGCTTTTAACCAAGCTTTGGGATGTTTAACAAGATTCTCTCCTAACATAGCACTTTGTAGACCTTAACCAGTCAGTTATTTAGTTCTGCAGATAGTTAACTTGTGAGTTCCATCTCACCATAGTTTTTACCTATTTGGGTTTTCCACGTAAAAACACTTGTGTTATGGTGGATGTTTTACTTCTTGTGGATGTTGTTATATCATTTTAGATTGCATGAATTGTGTTTAAAATTTTTGTTAAGTATATCTACCGGTCAGTGTTTGAAGTAGTTTTATTTTTGGTGTCACTGATTCACACCCCCCCCCCCTCTCAATGCTTTTCAAGTCCAACAATTGGTATCAGAGCATAACTTCTTTGAAGCCTAATTGTTTAGAAGGAAGCCTTGAAACCACCATGGGGGACATGAGCTACTTTGAGTTTTCTAGAGAGCTTGAAGCTAGTAGAAATGAGATTGAAACCCTAAGGGTCAAATTGAAATCTTCACAAGTCAAAAGGAGAGAGCTAACTAAACAATTGTTGGAAATATCTAATAATAGTTCTTTAGATGAGGCCAATATTAATGCTTTAGCCGAAGAAGTTGAAAATTTAAATGGTGAGAAGCTAAATCTGAGGAGAGAATTACAAAATTTAACTATTCGCATGAGTTGGGAACTGGAAGCTAAGAGGACAACTGAAGATCTCATCAAGGAAAGAGATCAAGAGATTACCAAGATCAAGCGGGAAAATATCACTATGTGTGAGTATTTGGATGTAGAAAGAGAAGAAAAAGGGAATGTACAACTAGATCTTGAACTAGCATCATCTTTGAGAGAGAACCTATAAAAAAATAATGAAGATCTCACCAGGCAGCTCACTGAAGCTAATGAGAAACTAGAAAAGTTCAACAAGAGTTCTACCTTGCTAGATGAACAAATCCAATCACAAAGGATGAAAGGTGATACCTCCGGACTTGGTTTTCATATATTTGAGAAAGGAGAATCTTCTAGTACAAATAGCAACATTCATAAGGCCAAAAAGCCCATTGGTAAGAAGGTTTTCAAACCTATTTGGTTTGTTTGTCTTAAACCTGGTCACACTACAAATGTTTGTAGGAACAAACCCAATGGAAATGCAAGCTACAATTCTAATGCTAGGTATGTATCTAAGAAATTTGAAGATCATTGCTTTACATGCAAAATGTATGGACATAGATAAGTTGAATGCAAATATGGAGCAAATAATCCTATGCCTCACATGCATCCAAGATCAAATGGCAGCTAGATGAGAAATTATGATAACCGGGTGTAGCATCGTAAATTGTACCGACTTGCTAGGGTGGTACAATTTCACACCTAGTTTAGCACCCGCCTTGGCACATTTTGCATTTTGCATTGCATTTCCCCTTTAGCACTTAATTAATTAAATTAATTAGGTCTAAGGTTCTATTTCAACATCTTCCACATCATAAAGTTGGGCCCTTTCATTAAAGTGTGCCCCTTTCATCTTATTCCTCCAATACATCATTTAATCAAAAACCCTAATTAGGTCCTATTTTGAACTTGGGGGCTTGATTTCGGGGGTCAAAACATCTCGAAGTCACCTATAACTTCAGGATTCTCTCTAAAATCATCATATCCGACGGCCCTGAAAATTTGGTGAGAAGTTGCTAGGACCATGGCGCCCGGAGTGCACACGGTCCCGGACATTTTTCCCAAAATTTTAGGAGCACGATCCAATCATAAAATAAAGCTTAACCCCAAGAAATTGGCGGGAGATTCAATCTCTAGGTCAGCCAAAAGTTGAAATTAAGACCTAGGGTTTCATATATAAGAGCTCTCTTTCTTCATTTGAAAGAATCTGAATTTTGGTTTCAGGGACCTTCTATGCAGCGAAAGAGCAGATCTTTGAAGACTTCAATAACATTCAACATCCATCCATCAAGAATTCATCAATTTCATTCATCCATTTAGGGCTTTGAAGGCATTGAAGAGCAATAGGGGATCACGGACTGAAGATTGGCTTGTACCCCTCCCTTGGGGTTGGGTATGATTTCATGTTGTTTTCATGTCTTTGCATAAGCCTCATTATATCATTTGTATTCATGCTTTAGATCACTTTGCATCTTGATTTGGAGCATTTACATTATCATTTACAAGCAATTAGGGTTTACTTTCTAGGTTGCTCTAGTTTGCTTAATTGCATTTTAGGATCTTGCACACACACTACTTTTACAATACAACTTGGCTATTCGTTGAGGTGGAAATCACCAAAGCAGGGGTTTGACTAAGGCAAAACCCTATATAGCCACCCACCATACCTTTTCAGATATAAGTGCAGATTTTGGGATTCAGACGATGCCGCAAGTTGCAGATCCAACGGAAGTGGACCGAGACAGAACTTCACACCAAGTTTCAGAGCAAAAGACCAAGATAGGGGCGTGGGGCACCCTGGTCCTACCAGGACAGGGGTAGAATTAGGACAGTGGCTCCTGCACCCCCATCCTGAACATTTTCACTCAGATTTTAACTTTGGGTACGCATATGCATTCTTGTCTTGTCCTTGTGTTTATAGCTTTCCATTGTTTAAACTCAATTCTGCAATCTTGTTATTAGTTCATACTTGCACTTTGGGGTTAGGAATTGAATTTGCATCATTTTATCTTTCAATTACAACCAAGGAATAGAAACCCTAGTAGGTAGCCTGTGGCTTTCTCTTCCACAAAAAGAAGTAGCCAATTGTGTGATACCTCTAGGCTCTTTCGTATTCCACAATGTGTGTCAAAAGGTAGGATTAGGGCATGTTAGCCTAGTCTCGCTTTTTCCCCTACACATTTTGGTGAACCCGATGGGAATCTATTATTGATTTCTCTTGCATTTCATTTGTTAGATCTAGATCTAGATTTAGTGTGTTTCATTTAAGTTTCATTTTTTCATTAAAAAAGAAAAAAAGAAAAAAAGAGAAAAAGAAAAAAAAATAGGGAAAAGAAAGAGTGTGTTTCTTTGCATTGTGTGTTTAAGTTTTATGCAATTTTTATTTCAAAATGTCAGATTTTTATTTGCAAGATGTTCATATTTATGATGATGTATGCAATTATGTTGATTATGAGTATAGCCAAGATGAATTAGATGAAGCTTTGGATGAGTTTTTGAACCCTAAAGATACCAAACCTTCATTTTACCAAAAACTCATAAACATTGTTACTATGCCATTTCAGTGTGATGAGAAAGATAAGTCGAATGATTCCTGTCAAGGGTACATTCCTATCAACTCTTCCACTAAATCTAGTAACATGGTTGTTTTCAATGATCCCCTCTATGAAGAGATGTCTCCTTTTGAATCAAAAGATAAACCTTTTAATCGATATGATCATGCTTTGTTGGATGATGTTCTTCATGACTTTGTGGCTTTATCGAAATCTTTAGACAAGAACAAAACTTCTAAATTAGTTAACATGATAAAACTGAATAAGCATAATAAGCCTCTCTTTGAAGTCCAAGGTGCTTATCCTTCTCCCACCTTTCAAGTTCCTAAATCACCTCTCCTTACTGTCCAAGGAGGGTATGGTCATGATTCCTTTCTTACTCCGAATAAACCTATCATCACTTTGCAAGGAAGAAAACCTATAAGTCCTTATAGTTATGCCAAGCAATTAACTAGAGAGAGTTATCATGTGGTTGCTCATACTTATAATACTAGAAATAATAGGAAGCCTAATCCTCCTCCTGTTACTCCGATTTCTCTTCCTAATCCTCAACCAATTCTTCTGCAAGCTCCACGTATTTCACAAGCTATTGGTAAGGAATATGATCTCATAGAACAACTTAAAGTTACCCCTGCTAAGATATCCCTTTGAGATTTGATCCAAACTTCTTCTGCTCATCATGGAATGTTACAAGATGCCTTGAAAGATTTGAATGTTCCTCCACCTAATACATCTAGTAATATAGTGTCTTTGGTTAACTCTGTGATGAATCTTAAAGCTCAAATTGTGTTTACTCAAGATGAATTGCCTACTAGTGAAATTCAACATCAATATGATCCCTTGATGATTGTGGTTATCATAAATGACACTGCTATAAGACGAACACTGGTAGATAATGGCTCTGGCCTTAATGTGTGTAGCATTAATCTATTGCATAAGATGAATGTGGATACATCCCTTATTGAGCCTGATTCTCATCCCATTCGAGGCTTTGATAATGTGGCTAAGTCTTCATTAGGTATTATCACCTTACCCATTACAGTAGGTCTTGTTACTTTACCTACACCTATTCATGTCATCTCTGGTAATTTGACTTACAATCTTCTATTAGGGAGACCTTGGCTTCATAGTATGCAAGTTGTCCCCTCAACTTTGCATGGGCGAGTCAAATTCATTTATGACAATGTAACATACACCTTGCTAGCTGATACTAATCTTCAAGAACCATTACGAACTGGATCTTCTTGTTCAACTACTTCCAATCCTTCTACCACTGCAAATGCATCTACTTCCTTTAAGGATTTTGTCCCCTCTAGTACTCTTGATCCTTCTACTCAATCAGAATCTTCTCCCAAAGATATCTTTTCTCCCAAAAAGGCTCTCTTAGATGATGATTGGGGATCTTTAGACTTTAACCCTACTTTTGTAGGAGAATATAGAGTGCCTAAGATTGAGAAGGTAAAATCTAAGGAAGAAACTAAAGAGAAGCCCACTTTGTCTAAGCAATTCAGTAACAACTTTGTGGCTACCTCCGATTCAAATAACTCTTCAACATCTTCCTCTAATACAAATAGAACTGAGACCTATAGGGCGTCACCATCCCTCTCTGATTTAGCATCCCTTCATGGTCCTGGTTTTCACATTTTGGCTAAGAGTGGCTATAGTGGAAATGGTTGTGGCACAAATGAATAAGGAATTAAAGTTCCTTTAGAACATAACATGCATGAATATTCATTTGGACTTGGATATAATCTTTCTAATCCCACCAAAGCATCTAAAAGACCATCTCTCAATGTGAATGCTATATTTAGTAGTGATGATGATCTCACTTCAACTAAATCATCTTCTACTTCTATCAACTCTCATTCCCCTCATAAGGAAATCTTGGCGATGAACAAATCTCTTTATGACTCCCCTCAAATTTCTAAATCCACTTATGAATCTTTATCTCCTATTCATCATAAAGTCCCTTCCTCCAGGGATAAGGCTCTAATAAATTACACTCATCCCTCTTCTAAGATTTCTTGTGACTTTTCTTCTTCAATTTTTATCATTTTATACATGTTTTTGATCTCACTTATAGTTGAGCATTTAGCATGTCATATTCAAATACCTCATTCAATCTATCATGTCTTTAAATAACATTAATGGCTATTATGTTACTCATCATTATGTGACATTGGTAGCTCATTTACTGGGGGCTCATTGTCATTCATGATGGTACAATTTCAAGTGCAATCATATTTTTGAAGCAACACAATAGCCTAATTTTTCTATGTTATCTCTCGTTCCTATGGGGACAAGAGTGATTTCATACATCTCTTCTTTTTATGGTTAAAATTTCCCTTTGGGGTAATAGTGTGGAAATATTGATCATCTTTTCTTTAGAATCCTCTTTTCCTAGATATGGGAGAAGATGTGTATTATCTTTCTTATCCTACCCACTTCTTGTGAGGAGCATTTTACATACACTAATGTCTTTCTTGCATGAACTCATGTGAGTATGTAGTACATTTTGCTTATGTCTAAATCTCTCCCTAGAAGATTGTGTAAGTCCTTCTCATTGTCCTTATCCTTGGGAGGCAATGATCTTTCCTTATTCTTATCTAAGGATCCGCTTTTTCCTATTTCGTGGATGGTGTGAACTTTATTACTTGATGTTATTCCTTGTATGCATTTGTTGTTGTTTGTTCAAGGATTCTCTCTTATAAGAGGTGTAAGTCCTTGACTACAACCTCTTTTGCACTTGGTAAAATACATCCATAATGAATTCACTCTCCCAATTGGGTTAAAAAGAGCGTCATCCTTCATTAAGAATCACTTTCACCTCACAAAAGAAGGAAGTATTGCATTCTTATTCTCTTCTTTGTCTTATTCTAGAAGATGTTATATTTTTCTAAGACAATTCCTCTCGGGGATAGGTGTCTTTTGTACAAAGATCTCTTCTCCTCTAAGGATCTCCTTTACACATACTACAAGATATCCCTTTTCAACTATCTTATCCTTGCTTAAAGAGTGCAAAAATCTCTTGCTTGGGTCTATGACATTGTTGCATTTTTGGGGTATCTTCTTTTGTGATGAAGGTAGGTATCCTTGTTCTACTTTGCTTATGACATAAACATTACACTTTTTTAGCAATGGGTCATTCTCGGAACTAGAGCACAGACTCTTAGAGCGAGATGTCTCCATTTTTCTTTTATGCAAGGTGATTATTCTCGGAACTAGAGCACATACTCTTAGAGTGAGATGTCACGCTTTTGTACTATACATATACAGGTTGTAGCATACTCGGGCATAGACTCCTATGAGGTTCTTCTAACCTCACTTACACACACATGCACGAGGTTGAGTGGAACTAGCGGCATAAGGCTAGACTTTCTCACTCTCCTCCCTTACATGGATCACCTAGACAGACTCTAGGGGCTAGTTTTCCATGTACTTTTTCCCATGGATCACCTAGATAAGATCTAGGGGCGAGAAGTCCATGTTTTGTCTCTCACTATTCTTCTCATGGATCACCAATGTGTGTATTCATGCTTTTTTCCTTTCTTTTCTTCTCTTTGCATTTTGTTTCCATTTACATCCTTCATCTTGTGTTAGAGAACTCCCAAATCCTCACACTCTTTGTTGTGTTGGAATTGAGATTTAGTCCTCTTTCTTACCAAATGATTCTCCATTAGTTTTTGATCTCATATCAAATCTTCTTGTGAACATTTGTCATCAATATTCTTTAACAATTCAAAGTGGTAAACATGATACCCTGTTTCAACTCACTAAAATTAGCAAGCCGAAACAGGGGGGGCATATAGCTACCCTCCAATTTTCATCACCTTCCTTAGTAAGCATTAGGTGATTTTATGATCTAACATGTGGTTTTGTAGGTTGTGGTTCCTAACTAAGTACTATAGATGCCGTTGGGGACTTCATCCGACAACTTATGGATATATCCATTTTCAAATAATGTTTACTTTTCTGTACTTCAGCTTGCATATGCACGTAGTACTCATATGACCGCTAAAGTGGGGGCTAAATGTAGCGTCGTAAATTGTACGCACTTGCTAGGGTGGTACAATTTCACACCTAGTTTAACACCCGCCTTGGCGCATTTTGCATTTTGCATTGCATTTCCCCTTTAGCACTTAATTAATTAAATTAATTAGGTCTAAGGTTCTATTTCAACATCTTCCACATCATAAAGTTGGGCCCTTTCATTAAAGTGTGCCCCTTTCATCTTATTCCTCCAATACATCATTTAATCAAAAACCCTAATTAGGTCCTATTTTGAACATGGGGGCTTGATTTCGGGGGTCAAAACATCTCGAAGTCACCTGTAACTTTGAGATTCTCTCTAAAATCATCATATCCGACGGCCCTAAAAATTTGGTGAGAAGTTGCTGGGACCATGGCACCCGGAGTGCACACGGTCCGGAACATTTTTCTCAAAATTTTAGGAGTGCGATCCAATCATAAAATAAAGCTTAACCCTAAGAAATTGGCGGGAGATTCAATCTCTAGGTTGGCCAAAAGTTGAAATTAAGACCTAGGGTTTCATATATAAGAGCTCTTTTTCTTCATTTGAAAGGATCCGAATTTTGGTTTCAGGGACCTTCTATGCAGCGAAAGAGCAGATCTTTGAAGACTTCAATAACATTCAACATCCATCCATCAAGAATTCATCAATTTCATTCATCCATTTAGGGCTTTGAAGGCATTAAAGAGCAATAGGGGATCACCGACGAAAAATTGGCTTGTACCCCTCCCTTGGGGTTGGGTATGATTTCTTGTTGTTTTCATGTCTTTGCATAAGCCTCATTATATCATTTGTATTCATGCTTTAGATCACTTTGCATCTTGATTTGGAGCATTTACATTATCATTTACAAGCAATTAGGGTTTACTTTCTAGGTTGCTCTAGTTTGCTTACTTGCATTTTAGGATCTTGCACACACACAAGGTTTGCACACACACTACTTTTACAATACAACTTGGCTATTCATGGAGGTGGAAATCACCAAAGCGGGGGTTTGACTAAGGCAAAACCCTATATAGCCGCCCACCATACCTTTTCAGATATAAGTGCAGATTTCGGGATTCAGAAGATGCTGCAAGTTGCAGATCTGATGGAAGCAGACCGAGACAGAACTTCACACCAAGTTTCAAAGCAAAAGACTAGGACAGGGGCATGGGGTGCCCTGGTCCTGCCAGGACAGGGGTACTGGGTGCCGTGGTCCCTGGGACAGTGGCGTTGGGCGCTCTGGTCCCTCTGTCAGACAGCAAGTTTCTGACAGCTTTTCAGGTTGCAAAACAACAGTTTCAGGGGCAAAATTAGGATAGTGGCACCTGCACCCCCGTCCTGAACATTTTCACTCAGATTTTAACTCCGGGTACGCATCTGCATTCTTGTCTTGTCCTTGTGTTTACAGCTTTCCATTGTTTAAACTCAATTCTGCAATCTTGTTATTAGTTCATACTTGCACTTTGGGGTTAGAAATTGAACTTGCATCATTTTATCTTTCAATTACAACAAAGGAATAGAAACCCTAATAGGTAGCCCGTGGCTCTCTCTTCCACAAAAAGAAGTAGCGAATTGTGTGATACCTCTAGGCTCTTTCGTATTCCACAATGTGTGTCAAAAGGTAGGATTAGGGCATGTTAGCCTAGTCTTGCGTTTTCCCCTACACACAGGGGAAACATGAACTGGCAAAGACCCCACAACAACCAGTTTAGTCCATTTGAGATTGAAAAGGTAACAAATTTGATATGCACTATCTGTAACAAATTTGATCATGTGCCTATGAATTGCAGAAGAAGAACTAGGAGAGGTAATGTAGGACCTTCAAGATCAACTGGTATGGCTTTCTATCACTGTCATAAACTGAGACATATGGCAAAATTATGTAGATCCAGGAAGAGAAAACCGGTCAGCCCTTCTAAAGAATAGAAAGTCAAGAAGAAGGTCAATATTGAAGAAACAAGAGAAAAAATGAATCGAACTTGGAAGAAGAAGAGTGATGATTCACCTGTAGAACAAACTATTCCTTCACCCAATGTGGAGAATCCTACACCGGTGAATTAAGCCTTTTTCATATGGCTAAGGGGAGCATAACGGTAAATCCAATTCTAGACCCCTTGAAGTGAATATGTGGTAAAATAATTTGAAAGCATGAAATTTTGATAACTTTCTGTCATTTAGTTATCAACCATTTTTTCCTTGAGCGATGTAATTATGGTTTATAACCCTAACAAGCGAGCATTTATTGAAGTTGGTAAAAAGAATAAAAGAAAGTTTTCACTTTTTTATTTTTACCCTAACGCTTTCAAGAAAGAATTATTGAGGGCTTGCAGAGCTAAGTAAGGATTGTTAGCTGATTTCAGTCAAAGTTACAATGAGATTTGAGTAATCAAGTTGATTTCAAGGTTGGAGAAGACAAAACTGGTGTGCACTTGGGCATTCAACCGGTAAACGAGGTATCGTATGAAATAAGGTATTTCTTGATAATCTTGCTTCGAAATCTAGTTTATCTGGAATGGCATCGCCTTCCTAGTTAGTAGAGAAATTGATGATCACGTTAGAACCTATGGAAGTTGTAAAAGTAGAAAAGATTTGTGTCTTACAATGCTTTGTCACAAGTTCCTAGTGGTGTTGTAGTGAAAGGAGATTTGTCTAGCTACATTGACTGCAAAATTAAGGATTTATGATCATTGTCAATATATTCTCAGTTGAAATCCCTTTTTGATGAAAATGGGAAAATTTAAACAGAATATATTAGGGTTTATGAGAAAGGATTTCATAACGCGGCTTACTTTCTTGAATATTTTGAAGAAGAGCATATCTGAATTATCTTGAGTCGAGTTCAAGGTGAAAACATGTATTTAGAGAGGAATCATACTATAACCAAGGAAGCCATATAACCTGTAACTGGTTTTTACTCAATCGGTGAAGTACCTCAGTTGAGATGCATTTTAAAAGAGATAGTAAATACTCTAACCGGTTCTACCTCGGATGGTCAGGCCTTTTTTGTCAACAATATCAAAGACCCAGCTGTAAAATTGGTAGCTATGGTTATAGGCTGCCACGTATTTTACTCTAGCAGATTAAATAGTGTTCCATCAATAGCAGTGCATACTACTTACAAGATGATAGCTGAAAATGCAGATTATGACCTATGTGAGGGCATAAGGAGCCAATTATTGTTAAATCTATAATCTATCAAGAAGGACAATAGTCTAAAGTTTAAATTTGGGTAGTTATCGATCAGTCTATTCTTTTATTTTCATAATTTCCTATCGAGAATCAGTGATCTTGAATGGTCTAAGGATCTACCGGTATCTGCTTAGATCAAGAACAGTATGAAGGTTGTGAGGAATAATTTTTTTGCTGCAATGAACAAATACTTCAATGAATTTCAGAAGAAGATGAGTATGAGAGTAAGATTTCCCCAGGATGTGGTAAAACATTTTGCTAAAGACATTGTTTTTATAGTTACCACTAATTTTTGTTTAATGGAGGCAATTGAGCCTAGAGAAGAAGAAATGGAGGATATGAGTTATGAGGCTAACTATGACTTAGTGAATGGTTATGCCAATAACCTATTGGCATCTCCAGTAGATAAAAAGAGGGAAAACTCAAGTTCAATTAAAGATCAGACTGCAGAAGCTAGAACTAGTATTGCTCCAACTACAAGTGGTAAAGGTAAGAAGAAGAAGGTTGGGGAAGCACCTCCAAACCAAAAAGGAACCGGAACCTAAGGTGTATATGAAAAAGGAGACAAAGAAAAGAGGTTGGAAGTTAATTCTTCAAGAAGAATCTGAAGGAACTGACACTAAGGAAGAACCTAAGAAGATGAAAGCAACTGGTAGAACAGTCAAGTCAGTGAAAAATATGCCAAAGGAAACTGTGCCTGTTGATATTTCAACTTGCAAACCTGAGACTACATTTGAGAGGACAATGAAGACATTAGGGAGAAACATATTTGATAATGTCAAAGAACATTTTGATTCTTTCACTAAAGATGAAAAGGAGCAAATCATTCAACAGGTAATCAATTATTTGTGCCATTACATTAGGTTACCTCATGATATTAAAAAGGATATCTCTAATTCTTTGTATACTATTCTTTTGAATAAATGGGGGGAAGATGTAAAGAAGGAAAAATAAATTATAGATGAGATATTTGTGTAATATATTCCTAAATTTTCCAAGGATGAAATAAGTGTGTTGCTTGATAAGTACAACATTCAATTTGATTTCAAGGAAAGAAGATTGAAGCTGCTTAATGGGAAGAGGCAAATTATTAAGACCGAGACTCATCAGATAGCCTATCACATCCAATAGATGGAAGAGCTCATACGTTCTTCTTAGGATGAGCAAGATGATGATGATATACCTAAAATGGATAAAAATGTGCAAGTTGATGTTGTCTATCCTGTCAAGAAGAAGGATGACACTATTATCCATGATATCAATGATATTTAGGATACAATTAATCTATCTGGAGACATCATTGCACCTAGATATGCAACCACCTATGATCACTTTCTTACATGTTACTTCAGTTGAGAAACTGGCAACTCAACTAGGAGTGGATAATCCACTAGAAAAGGAACAACCTAAGAAACCACAATCCCCACCGGTTTTATAAATCATTCAAAAGGAATCTGATACAAACATTGGTACTCAGATATCTGAGTAGGAAACGAAGAAAGGACAAGAAAAAGAAATTGTTAAGGTAACATCTTCTGAACTGACAAAAACATTAGTCATTCAGTAGACTGATGAAGATGAAGATGACTCATTAGGCATCTCAGGGGCTATAAATGTTGATAATATGAGTGCATCTGAAATGATGAAGATTGCAAATGTCATGCAATATAGAGAACACAAGAAGAGACTTAAAGAACAAAGGATAGAAGAAGAAACCATTCAAAAAGTAGGAGATATTCTGACAAATATGCTACTAGAAACTGCTACAGGGCACCTGACAACACCCATTAGCAAACTTGGTCAATTAGTTGCTGATGCATTTGACAAAATTTCGTCACTTGAAGAAACAACCCAAACATATGCTAATAAGAGTTATAGGAAGAAGCAAGGAGAGCGACTTATGAAGAAGATTGATACAAGAAAACTAGCTCTATCACTTAATAAAGATTTATCAAGGCAGGCTATTGAGATAGGAGGGAAATATCTTGCATCTACTTCTAACATTTCATTCTTTTTTGCTAATATCAATAGCAGGTGAATTGAAATTGAGCAGGAGCTAGAGAAGATATGCAATACATATGCACCACTTCAAGACTTTGTTTTTGCTTTTAGAAAATCTATGGATGATTTGCACAATAGGTTAGACACCTATTATCTTGAGAAAGCAAAAAGACTCCAGTCAATAAAGGAATTGAAGAGTCAACTCACATCCCAAGTGAACATACTACAAAGAGCCTACATGGATGCATAAGCTATTTTAGCTACTCCAGAAACCTGTTCAATTGATTCCATTAAAGAGTTTCATACTCAGATTATGTCTACACTTGAGTTCACTGAGAATTTGCTGGAAACATGGGAACATGCTTTATCGCAGTTGAAGAGGAATTTTAGTGTAATTTTTTTAAGGATTGCTAATATTTGAATCTTGATTCACTTTTTCAAGTTATTGTATATGAAAAACACTTTGATACAAATTTTATATATATATATATACTCTTTTTCAATTTGGCATTGTTGTCAAAGGGGGAGTAGAAATATGTATGCGTATTTTGAAAATTTTGTATGTGTATATGTGTATAATTCTTTTTTTGTGTAGTAAGCACACTTAGCGGTACTGTTGTAAAATTTTCTAAGTGTTGCCATCAATGCCAAAGGGGGATATTGTTGGCTTGATGATGATTGTAATGAATTCATCATATGTTGTCATTGATGAAACACATACATACAGATGTTTATATTGTCTACCAGTGTGACTTCAAGTTATTTATACTACAACCGGTATACTAGAGGTTAATTTCTAACCAATACTTGGTGACAACCGGTATATACATGGAGATAACGACTTGGTTATACATGTCTTAGCATCAACATGAAGATCCAGCAGAGACTATCTTAGAAGCATCTAGGATGAGTGGTTTAACTCTAATCGGTATTAGTGTTCCAACCGACATTCAATGATTATGTGATGAGTTATCACAAGTAATGATGAGTTACCCTTACCGACAATTTTTGGTAGTATTTTTGTGATGAGTTATGATCATTTGACCAGATACACTACACCTAGGAAATTGTATTAGGATTTCTTGTGGCCAACATGAAATCTAAATATCTATATATTGACAACACAAATGAATTATTATGATGATGATGAGAAGTGAAGGCAAATTTTTTTAAGTTGCAGAGTATGTTGGAAAAGCAGTGTTGAGTACACTTAGAAGGATCTGATCAAGCAAGTGTTGTTCTATTTAGATATATCAAACAAATCATGTTGTCTTCTAACAATTACAACAGAATTAAAATACCCTAACCGAGTAAGCTCTAACAAGCTTCATTGTTCAAATCCTCTAACAAGGTGATCCATTAGTTTAGATTCAGAAATCCTCTACCAAGGTTACTCCTAATAGGGTACTACCTTTTACAGGGTATAGATTTTAATCAAGCTTTGGGATCTTTAACAAGATTCACTCCTAACAGAGCACTTTGTAGACCTTAACCGGTCAGTTATCTATTTCTGCAGATAGTTAACTTGTGAGTTCCATCTCATAGTGGTTTTTACCTATTTGGGTTTTCCACGTACAAACACTTTTGTTATGGTGGATGTTGTTATATCATTTTGGATTGCATGCATTGTGTTTAAAAGTTTTCTTAAGTATATCTATCGGTCAGTGTTTGAAGTAGTTTTATTTTTGGTGTCACTGATTCACCCCCCCCCTCTCAATGATTTTCAATTCCATCATACTTTTCTTTTCATTTTAATATTTCAATTGTTTGCTACTATGATTGATGGTTAGGGTTCCTAGACTATAAGTTCTATCTCTACTTTCCTACATACACCCCTAATGTGCCTTTGGCCCTAGTCAGGGAGTGTATGCTACAAACAATGGAAAAGGGTACGAACCCCCTATCAAACCTAAATAAAGCTTTGATAAAGTAAAAGTAACCCTACTAGTAAAACATTCAAAGAGATTTCCCCTAGACGCAAACCTCAAATGCATCCAAACATAACGTTTATAGTCCTAAACCATTGAAAGGAAGGTGAAGAAGAAGATGGAGTAATCATCAAAGGGTAACGTAAGAACTCCTCCAACACCTCTAAATCTCTCCCTATTTCACCTAATATGGAAATGTGTCAATCCATATAATTAAAATAAAAAACAATAGGTTAAATTTTGTTTCTATTTTCATAGTGGCAGTGGATATTTCTACATTACCTAACCTAAATTTTTTTATGACTAGATTCCTAATGTCTAGAAAAATAAATGAGGCATTCAAGTTTCATTTTGTCACATGGTCTAAAAAGGGTTTTTTTCTACTATTTCTTAGGTACCATGAGATACAAAATGCACTTTTCATGCCCTAGCTTGGACACTAGAAGCTATAAGTGAAGAAATTTTAGCTCTATTATACCCTAGATGAATCCTGATTAAGAAAGTGCCTTCTTTTTTTAAAGGTGTTTCTTCCATAGTTGATGGAATCTATCAATAATTTGTTTGCAGTGGATAAGGTTATACCAACCATCCTACATATGAATTCTATAATACTAGTATCCCTCTTGCTAGGAGTACTAGAGTTGATTGAGGCTAAACTAAATGAAGGCATCCACACTTCTAAGATTGAAGTGTTGGGTGGGATTAAATCTTATTATTTATGTCAAAGAGAGAGAAATATCAGAAGAAATCATCCTCTAATAAACAATCAAAGGAACCAAACTAAAGGAAATACCAATAATGAGCCCTCAATTAAGAGAAACAATTATGAATCTATAAATAATAATATCCCTTGTGGGTCTAAAACTTATAAAAATACCCTAACTATTTATCAAATAACCCTAGACTAAACAAGCATCATTATCTAAAAAATGTTTCTAATTCTACTAATAATAATGTGAATAGTAAGTCTCAAAATGATGTACAATACAGTGTTTGTGGTTCCAATAAAGAAAATTATCTTAGTAGCAATAGTGCTAAGCATACCAGTAATGTCCTTGAAAATAATAGTAATAATGTCTCCTTTCCTAAAGAGCATATTAATCCTAAAGACCCGAGTAAGAATCTTAGGGAGCTAGAGGATAATACACCTACTAGTCTAGTGCTTCAGAACAAATTTAATATCCTTGTTGAGAAATCCAATGACCTTGAAACTAGTTAAACTCTCAAAGATCGGGGTATGAGTGCTTCCCTTGGTAATATTGTGAATGAACATAATATCCACACCCCTATTAGGGCTCCGATAAAAAGAAATGCTCAATAGATTGTTTTAGAACAAATTAAACTAAACATTGCTAAGCACAACAATCAGACTCATAGTAATTATTCTGGTGCTTTTTGAAGGAGATGTCTCTAATTTCATCATTAAAGGCTTTAATGATCTTGATGTAGAAATAAAGATTTGAATGATGGTAAAAAAATTTGAACATAACTAATGCAAGATCCAAAATGGAAATGGAACAACATCTAATCAAAACAATAACCCTAAGGACATTTTAAATGGGAACCTCCAAGATGAGGCTAACAATGGCAACAAAAAAGGAATCAAATCTCTTGTCAAATATATGGTGTAAGAGATTGAAGCTAAGCATTAGATTTTTAGCAATATTATTGGTAATATTAGGAATTTTTGTCCTCCATCCCTTAAATTGGAAGATGAAACAAATGAAGGCAATGTTAGAACATCCTTCCACATATATCTTAAGTTAGGGCTAAGGAAGTTAAATGGAAAAAAAATATATAATTAAGAAATGATGAGTATTTAACTTCCTTTGAACAAGACGGGAGGTTGGACCAAAATACTAATAGTTCCATTGAGAATGCTAATAATTTCATGAGTGGTTAAACCTCTCAAACATCCTCTATGTTTGAACCCCCTCAAGGTGACATACAATATAGCTATTCAAGTAAGGAAAAAAAATGGCTATTCCTCAAAGTATGGGACTAGATTTTAGATCACCAGAACTTAGACAAAGCAATAAGTCACCTCTGAATGACTCAGATAATGTTGGTAGGAAAAATATTTCATGTGATCTCGAGGTAGGTTCAGACATAGAGAAACAAGACAAGACCCTGCCTGGTGCTGACAAGGTAAGTTTAAATTATCCTGTGGAGATAAATGGGAAATAGACTGGTTAAAAGGATCTTAATACTACTCACCTTGTAGGTTTAAATAGATTCCCAACCAATGAGATGAACATATAAGAGAAAGAGACTTGTAGGCTCTTTTTGCCTTCTATCCCCACAAGGTAAAAGAAAGGAAAGGTGATTCCCTTAGGTAGAGAAAGACTAATTTTTAGGGAAAAAAAGAAAACTAGTTTAGTTCTTGTTGAGCCTGTAGCTAAAAGACTATAAGTTGAAGATAAAATTCCTAAATACTATGATAGATTTAGGAACCATATAAAGGATCAAACAAAAAATGAATTCCATGAATTTTGAATGTATTTCATGAAATATTAGAGGGCTAGAAACCCTTCACAAGAAATATGTAATCATAACATTTCTCAATGTGAAAAATAACAAAGATGTTGCATTTAGTTTAGGATGCTAAAGCTACATTATTTACCCTTGAGATGAACTTAAAAATCATTTGGAAAGATTTAGTACAAATTTGTTACCAAGCATGAGAAAGGAAAAGGTGGGACTACACTCCTTTCTAAAAATTGGGCATAGTATGTCTCTAATCATTGTATATCACCATGTAACAAAGTGGTATGGATTACCATAGAGAAATATGACTATAATTTTTCAATATGTTCTATATAGAGACTAAATGGCTATAGAGTCAAATAAAATTTATGAAACTAGATTTGTAATCTAAAACATACTTGAGGTCCTAGGCCTAGGTGACTTAAACATGATTGAGAATCTAGAAGATTAAAAAAGAGGTATTAACATGGAGTGTAAGGGAAATAAAAGAACTTTTAGAATAGAATGAAACATTAATTGAATATGTTTTACCCTTGGAATGAATGAAAAAATAGAACACCAACATCTAGCACACCTGGTGCAATGCCCAGAAAGGTGGTAAAAAGATACATAGTTTTTCCTTGGCAAGTTTTATACTAATAGAGATGCATTCAAATTTCAACCAAGAAATGATACATATGTAAAGTAGATGTATACCCATACTCCTTCTCTGACAACCACCCAATTAGATTAAGAATAATAACTAGTAATGGTTCAAAGAAATTAAAAGGAGAGGAGGGATTCATCCTAAATGCCAACCTGCTGAAGGATGAAGATTAATAAGATGTAGTCCTTACACTAATGGAAATAAAAAAAATGGATGCTCAAAAATAGGGATGTTATTGAAAGATAGAACTACAATGTGAATGGTTGGAAGATCTTATTCAATACCATTGGAAAAAAATGCAATGGATAGGAGAAAAGAGAAAAACACACTACAAGAAGGACTACTTGTTATTGACTATCATAGCTAATAGGATCTTTATAGTGAGGCTTTGAATGAGAGTCTTGTTATGTTAAAAGACTCCTTAATAAAACTATAGGTTCATAAGATTTAGGGTCTCAAAATTAGATCAAAACTTAACTACCTAAACAATGGAGATAAAGGTACAATTTTTTTCTTTTGTTATTTAAAATAAAAAGGGGACAAGGAACAAATAGACAAGATTTATCATGAAGATTAATTTCACATTAAGCAAAATGACATTAAAAATATGTTCTACCTATTCTATAAGGACCTTTTTACATCTCAAGGTAACACAACAAAAAGTGACACAGATATAAAAATCTCAAATCATTCCTAAGAAAATCAAAGATGAGGATCCCCATAAATTAACTAATGTCATATCTATCGATGAAATCAGGAAAGCAATAATGAACCTTAATAATGATAAAACCCCAAGGGTGGATAGATTGGCCATTGAATTTTATAAAACTAGTTTCCATTGGATATGTGATGATTTGTTACATGTATACAAAGAATCTATCAAAAATGGACCTTTGGGGTGCAATATCAATAAAGGAATCATTAAATTACTCCCCAAAGAAGGATATAAAAAACTCATTAAAAATTTGAGACCAATAAAATATTATATGTCTCATTTAAGATCCTTGCCAAAATCTTAGCTACAAGGCTAATTGATGTCTTGCAAGAAATTATTAAAAACACATAGACTGTAATCATGAAAATTAGATACATCTTGGAAACCTTGATCGGGTGACCCATAATATTGGGTTACACTTTTTGGCCAAACTTCACACTGAAATCAACATTTTGTGCCAGATCTTTATTTTCCAACACTTATAGTATCTAAACGATTAAGAATTTGAAGATGAAGTAAACTGCTAATTTGTGAGATTTTTCATATAAATTCTAAATATATGTTTTTTTAAATAATTAAAAATGAATTGTCCATATTGTTTTTTATTATGGAAAAATAAGGTTTTGAAGGGACCCCAAAACCCTTTACATCAGATTACATAAGATAGATCCAATAAAGTCCATTCATAACAAAACCAATAAACAAAACCCCATAGGGCTGAGAGATAGAAAAAATAAAGCAAAAAGACCGCACAACCCACAAAAACAACAAAAAACTAGCAAACTAACAACAATTACCTAGCAGCAGAAATAGATCAACCCAAATTTTTAAGATTCTCCACAACATCAACACTCAGAGGATGCATATTCTTAGCAACATTATTCAAATATAGGATATTCTGGGGTAAGTCAATAGCCTTCTTCTTCATGCTAGCCCGAGTACGCTTTTTTGGAGGACCCGAATATTCCGCATTAGCAGCCATCTCCTCGTCCATGTCCACCACAATCCTATCCATATGAGCTTTCTATAGATTTCTAACCATGGTAAACATAGTATCAACATAAGCCTTGATAATATTCTAATTGGTTTCCATAATACCCAAGAGGGTAGCTTGATATTTAGAAATTATGGCCTCCATATCCATAATTTTTTTGTCAAATATCTCCTTCACTCTTTGGGTGGCTTCCATGTTATTAGCCAGACAATCAATCATAACCTAGTTTTCGCTTTCTATCCACTGAACACCTACCAAAGCCCCCTCAACTACCTCCTTACCAATATCACCAGGGTGACTACTAACAACAACATGTGGCATATCTCCAATATTAGCTTGCATAAGTTCCATATTGGAAGATAAATATTGCTGCTTGAGATTGATATTCTTAATCTCATAAAACACCCACTTGAAAAGATGGAAAACCTCCTGAAATATGTTCTTGGCAATGTTGAGCACATCAAACAGGATTTCCTATTTAGGATGAAAATGCTGTGGGGTAAAATCCATCGATTCTTGGGAATTATGTTCAGAGCCATGGGAGGAAGAGGACACCTCAACATTATGAGTTTGGTCCAGGGAATCCTGATCATCACAGCTGTTCAAAACCTTCAAAGTGGCCTTTCAAGTTTTACCCTTAGGGCGTTTGCTCCAACCCTCACCACCAGCACCAGGGGACCCCTTACTAACACCCTAAGCAACCACCTTAATCCTAGTTTTTGCCTTTTTTCTAGTGTGAGGGACAAAATCCCCTTCATTACTATCAGTTTCCCATCCTTCCGACTCTGAATTCTCACTATCATCAATCTCTTTAGCAGTAACAGGAGAGGGGAATTGTCCATATTGTTATGTAACTTTTAATAACTTAATATTTACATCAATTAGCATTTTTTAGAAGTTACATTTATTTGGTAATGCATAACATTTTTAATAGCATGAAGGAAAATCTAATTTTTAAAATATAGATTTGTCACACCAATATCTAGTGGATGGATATTTTTCCATAATTTTTTATCACATATATATCTTTTTTAAGTTAGAGTAATTGTAATTTGGATAGAGGTGTATTCCATAATGCATAACTTTTTGTGTATGCATTTGAATTAATTTCTTATTTTTGTGTTGAAATAAGGAGATAAATACCTAGGGAGAATATATTTTTTATAATTTTTATTCTTTATTTTTCAAATTTTCCACAAGTGTGAAACACAATCCTTAATGTTTGATGAAAAACCTACATTCATAAGAAATAAAACATAAATATATTAGTGAAATTAAATATATTAAAAATTATACTATTTGTAAAGCTTATAATAAGGACTTACATACTTAAAAACTAAATTTTTTAAATGAATTCGTTTGACTCCTCAAAAGTTAATGTAAAAGTGGATTTTTATCAACATTTTGATAGGTGCAAAGGAGACTTCATTGCAGGTATGATTTAAGAGTCGAGAGGTTCTATCCAAGGGATTTTGATCTAAGAGACTTTGATCTAACTCTCTTCAATTAGTTACTTCAAATGGGACCTCTCAATGCTTAAATCGTTATATTTTCTAAAAAATGTATGATTTCAACAAAAATCAGGATGTCCCAAAAAGTGTAACACAGTATTGTGGGATCACCCGATCTTCAACTAGGAGGCTATGAATTGGGCCAAATGGTCCAACCAAAACTTGGTGATGCCCCTAGTAAATTTTGAAAAGGCTTATGATATGGTGGAATGGTCATTGGTAAGAATAACCCCGAATTCCTTCAAATTCTTGTTAACCTTCCATAAGATGGTCAATATACTATTGGATGATGTTATGGCCCAAGTAGATGTGAATGGACAATGATGAAATTTTAAAGATAGGACATGGTAAACTACCTACAAATAATGTTTCACCCCTTAGAAATAAATAAAGTTTTGATTAGGGTAAATGGGTTTTATAGGGACTTGAAACCCAAAGTTAAAGCGAGATACAAAAAATTAAATAGTTGCTAATTGGTCCATAAACAAGAACAAAAAACCATAGAAATAGGGGCCACACCCACACAAAAAAATACTAACACAGAAAACTAGAAACCACTAAACTAGAGATTGCATCAGCTCCAAATTCTTTTAGATCATGTTCTTGTTGATTTCCTTGAGCTCTTCCATGATGAACCTGGAGGTACTCTTCTCCTAGTTTTTTCTCCTTGTCCTCGTATAGGGGCCCATAGTGACCTGTGATCCCGTACCTTGTAAGTTTGTTTCTTGGATTTTCTTCTTCTATTCAGTGTCTGAGGGTGGGCTACTGGTGATGGCTTGGGCTCTTTGGTCCGCAATCATCGCATTAACCTTTTTAAGACCCCCAGCACTGCTATTCATGGTATTAACAAAGTTACTATTAATTATAGAAGCAATTCTTATAAATTGGATGAATATGAAAACCAAATCCAAATGACATGTTCCTCTAAAAATTTCTCAAATATCCTCATGTCAAAATAAGATGATGTAATAAAAAAAGCCTATAAAAACTAATGTAGAACAAGAAACAAAGATAATGATGGACTAATAGTAATCATTTGGCTATCAAAATAGAGGAGATTAATTTAACCAAAACAATCCTTCAAATCTACAATTTGAGACTTTGGAAACAAGGATGATATGTCTGAAAGATATAAATCCCAACTAGCTAGGACTGAAAGAAGATGAATGTCCTATGGAATTGAACCAATAGGGGCCATAGATTTGGATATGCCAAGATTCAACCAAGAACAAATAGAAGATGGAGAATAGGTCTCAATGTTAGGAGTATAAACTAGGAGGCAGACCTTTGAACCATCAAAACATATAAAAATTGTAATATACTCAAGCTCCTCTAAAGCATCTTCATCAAAGGATACTTGCATATGGAAGGGGAATGAGATAATTTACAAAATTTCCTGTAAGAATGGATAAATATGATGGTCTTCATGGATCTCCAAAATTTTATTCCAAAGTGTGTGGGAGAAACCAATGTTTGATACAACACACATATTGTTAGAATCAATACTAGAGCTAAAAATTCATACAATATGGTCATTGATAATGCCTCGAGCTAATCTAATTCTTGTTGTGGCTAGTGAATTTTTACTCCATATAAATAAGGCAAAAATATCGAGCTACATAAGATGCATAAGTATATCATTTTTCAATATCCATAATTATATTTTTCTAGGGTAACAATAGAAGGATGAAAAAAAATGATACCTCCTCAAATGAAAAATCAAAGATTAATAACCTCAATTCATGTAAAGTAGATAAAATGAAGTAATATTTTTCAAACATATTCTTTTCAAGTGCCAAAGCATCCAAGTAACTAATATGAAATTGAAATCACAAAAATATAAATAAAATGTACCTAGGGTATATTCTAGAAAACTACATGAATAGATATGAATATCTCTAAAATACCTTTCCAATGTCACATGAATTGCAAAAAATGGAGATACTACTAAAAATTTATTAGCTCGAAAGTATAAAATGATAATACAACTTTAATTTGTAATAAAACGTACTATAAAAATTTGATGATAAGACACACATCAATATAAATTACTCAAAACTAGTTTTTTGATGATATCTTGGTTGCTTGAATTTAGTTACATATGTCCAAGTTATGGTGAAAAGGATAAAATTTCTCCTTTATCCAAATGGGGGCTAGGAGGGAGGCAAAGTTCTAATTGTATGAATGAAATCAAGTTGAGGCTAGCATGACATCAACATACATTCAAGTAATATTCTCCTTCACCATAATTTCATCCATCAAGAAAAGTAGATCTTGCTAAAAACATTCATTTTTTATGCTTAAGATATTCTAGTCGCTATTGTTGTCAAAATATTATTGATTGCAACAAAATATTCTATCACCAAAGATTTGATATAGAATATTTCAAATTCATTACAATATGCACTGACCTAATTTTTGGATTACCAAGAATTTATTTGTTGGTTGAGAAAAAGTTTTTTAGTTAGAAACAAAAAGTATTGTAGTTCAATTAAGGTCTAGCTCTTGTCATCTTTGATGTGGAATTGACAAATAGATGGTATTTAAAGAGAAGTGAGAAAAAATATGCTAATTTTTCAAAGTATTGGTGGAGACAAAAAGACACTTCATTATGGAGTGCTCACTATAGAGTGACATATGTACCAACTATAAAGAAACCTCTTAAATCTATAATTGAAGAACCTTGTTTGAAGAGGCAAAATTGAACAAAACTACAAAATACGTCATCAAAATTCACTATAGAAGATCTAATATAAATATGATATTATAAATTTTATAAGACTTTGGTGTTGGGGGTTCCTACATGCTACTCTTGGATCTCATAAGTTGCTCTAGCCATGTGAACATTTTTAAAAATATTTCATCCTTACACACCCCTTAGCTTATCATTCCAACTCAATATGCCATGCATCCAGACTAAATAGACACTAGACTAGTTATTGTTCAATCCTTCCATAGACAACATAACACTATATATTTTAAAACTAAAAGATATTAAATATAGTTTTATAACCATTAAATTTAAAGAATTTCCTAAATTAGATAAAATTTTATGTCAAAAATATTATATAGATGTGTACATGGACTCGAAGATCTTTCTATGAATCTACAAATTACATGTTTGGAAACTACAACTTTTTCATTAATGCATTTCTAAATTTAATAACTTCTTAAAGGTGAATGTTTTTCTCTTATACACAAGTTTCCATTATAAAAATTCTTATGTTTTAATTGTAGAGGCAGGTTCATTCCAACACAACTCCATGTTCCTTATGGTTCCTTAAATATGTTTTTGCTTAAATTAAGTAGTTGGAGTATTCTCATACAAATTTTTAACTATGGGAAAAAGGATAATTTGGAATATTTTTCATATTTTAATAAATAACTACTATTTAGAAATTCAAAGTAAGCTATGGAAAAAAAAGGAGGGGCTAGAAATAAGTATCAACTCCATATTGTCGAAAATGCTATGTGGCTTCACAATTTTTTTCCACTTTTTTAACTTATGTCTCCAAATTTTATTTCAAATTTTAATTGTACAAATTGGTATTAATACTATTAATAAAAATGTAATATAATTTCTTAAAAGTAAGTAGGAAATTACCTAATCGTGGGACCATTATTTCTACAAATAATTTCTAAATAAGTTGAGTAGTAGTTGCTAGCCAAAATAAGCTAGCCATTATGGTCGCATGGGGACTTGCCCTAACACTTTCGTGATGGATGAAATTTGCCAAAAAAAAATCTTATGCCCTTATTTTTTTCAACCGAAAAGTAATGACTTATTTAGAATAATTACTTGTAATCTAAATTAATTTATGTTGTGTGTGCATTTTATTTTATTAATCTAAATCAATATTAGGAAAAAGCTATTTTCATTTATAACATTATCACTTTTACGAATGCATTAGCTTACAATATGAAATATAAATTTGATAGTCAATTTTATTTTTCAAACAATTTTTTTTGTTTTTTAATGTTCATCCCTTTAGAAAATTTTACCAACACACAATTTACTTGAATTTTTAATTATGATGCATTAAAAATATCTATGGCCATCAAATTTATGCACCATGGTATACAAAGTTTCTTTTGTAAATTATTTAAGCCATGTCAAACAACAGTGGTAGTCACATGAAATGGATACGATTACTCAAGAGTCGTGAAACGTGGAAGACTTGGTGCGAATTAGACAAAGGCCATGCTAAAAGTCTTGTGCATATATATGTCTGGACTTGTCTATCGTGCAACGTTTCCCTGAAACAGATGCGATTACTTGGAAGACTCGGTTCGAATTAGACAAAGACCATGCCAAAAACTCCTCCTATTTTGATTCCCCCCTCATTCTCTTTGGGTTTGTAATAAAAAACATGGTTGTTAACACCTATTGCAAGATAAACTTTCCTCCTTCCATGTAACACTAATTTTCTTATGGTTTATATTTTGTAATAAAAAACATTCTCTTTGGGTTTGTAGGTGGGAGCTCTTTGCTAGATACAAGGGATTTCTTTGAGATAGGCTTCAGGAAGTTGTTGCAATACTTGAATAACCGCTGTTAATATTGATGTGTATTGAGCATTAGATATAAGTTTTTTTGTTGTAAAATTGCAATTTTATCTTCATAATGTTTTATGAAACCTTGTATTAATTCATATGTAACAGATTTTATCCTTTGTGTATGAATTTTCATTGTTAAATGCAAAAAAACATATTTTTTTCATAGCAATTATGGTGTAAAGAATCTTGTGTTATATGTATTGATGTTTTGAATCAATCAATATATGTTTTATTGATGTAGCAGTAAGGTATTATGTTCTTGTAACTTCTAGAGTGTTTTTTTCTATTTGAATCTTTGTATTTTTCAACTAGGTTTTCCTTTAAAACCAACAAGTGGCGTCAGAGCCACTAGGGATTAAAAAAAATTGTTTATTCCTTGAATAGCAACACGTTAGAAAGTGGGTTAGCTCTTAGTAGAGAAGTTAGGTGTGGTAGGTTTAGTTGCAGAATTACAAAGATATAACTTTTATTTTTAGTGATATTAGTGAGAGGAGATCATTTGTGTAAACGAAATATGGCAACAAATGGTTATTCTAATGTTTTGTAGGTACCTTCTTTAGCACATATTTTGTTGAGTGTAGGATAGCTAGTTGAAAAGGGTTATTCTACATTTTTTGAAAACAATGAATGTGTCATTTATGATAAAAATAGAAATGATCAAATATTAACGAAATTTGGAATGTTGTGGAATAAGATTTTCTCTTTAAGTCTTCATATAGACACCTTTCTACTTTATGGCCTGTCCATTTTTTGTGGCCTCTTCATATCATTATTTCCATTATTGTTGCTCTGGTGGTCACGATTTTGGTGCTCAATATTAGTTTGATGGTGTCTTGGTATGTATTTGCAGAGTATTAGTTTGGGATTATAGTTTAAAATGTATTTTTTGGAAGGTGTTGTTGAATGCTTTGACTCTTTCTAACCTTATTCTATTTTAGGACTTTAACCCACGTAGGTGATGGGTTTTTCATTTGTCATGTTCATAATTATAGGCCCATGTAGTGGTTCTTTCCAATGGGGTAGTTTATGAGCATAATTTGTTTCTAATAACATCAAATAGTGAATGAAGAAGTTTGTCTTTTTCATTCAAAGTGGTACTTTTTGGTATATCATTCATATGCCCTTGTTCTTTGTTGTTTAGCATAAGAGGGTGGTTGTTTAATGACATATTTGGTTATCATTAGATCTCATATCTAATATTCTTGATTCCTTCTTGTTGGGACCATGTTATTCCTTTGTGCTTCTTGCTCATATACTTTCACGTGTATATTTTTTATTATATTAATATATATTCAGGCTTAATGCTTTTTACTGAAAAAAAAATGACAAAGTCCTTCAACCCAATTACAAGGATCAATAATGGCTATGAAACACTAGATATGGGTATTTGAATTTCAGATCATTAAAAGTTCTCTCTCAAAAAATATTGTAAGAGGACTACCACTCATTTGTCATGATGATCAGGTGTTTTAAGGTTGGGTTGTTGGTAAGTAGCACTCAAATTCATTCTAATTAGGAGATCTCTGAGAGAAAAGGTACCATATGAATTGGTACATACTAATATTTGTGGTCCAATGAAAACATTATATCTTAATAAAAATAGACATTTTTCAATCTTTGTGGAAGATCTTAGTAGAAGGACTTGGGTCTATTTTTTCAAAGAAAAATTAGAAGTCTTTAGCAAATTTAAATAATTCAAAGGCAGTATGGAAAAGAGAATTAGTTATCCTATCAAAATATTATGTTTATATAGAGGGGGAGAATTCACCTCAATTGAGTTTCAATAGTATTTCAAAACCTATGGAATACCAAGACAATTAACTGGAAGTTTCACTCCTCAAAAAAATGGAGTAGTTGAACACAAAAATTCTACCATTGTTGAACACAAGAACAATGGAGAAGTTGAAGCATTCTTAAAGCTAAGGGCCTACCAAACATTTTCTAGGTTGAAGCTATTATTACAAGTGTATATTTGTTGAATAGGTGTCCAACAAAAATTGTTAAGAATATGTCACCTTATGAGGCATGGTGTGGAAGAAAACCTAGTGTTGCACACTTGAGATTTTTTGGATGTATAGTTTATGCTCACATAGTTGATCAAGTAAGACAAATATTTAATGTCCAAAGTGTCAAATGTACTTTCATTAGATATAGTGAGCGACAAAGGGCAATCATTTGCTTAATCCAATTAGTGAAAATTGATTGTTAGTAAAGATGTTATCTTTGCTAAAAATGAAGCTTGTCATTGGAATAATAATGTGGACAAGGAAATGTAAATAATTATTGATTTTGAGCTAGATTTTCTACAACATAATTCCTATTGCATCTCCTTCACCAATCTCACAACCATTTCCATCTAGTTCTTCAAGCTCATGTCATCCTCCAAGAAAGCTAAAAAGTCTTAAGAAAATTTATGAAGACACTACTTGTATTGATACAAATGTAAATTTGGTCTATTATCTCATGTTCAAGTTGAACCAAGACTATTTGAGGATGCATCAAAACAAGAAGTGTGGATTATGAATGAGAAAAATTCTTTCATTGAAATAAATGAAACATGGGAGTTAGTTGATCTTCCTATTGAAAGAGCTATTACTGGATTGAAATAGATTTACAAAATAAAAAACAAAGTTGATGGATCCATTGAAAGATATGAAGCAGCACTAGTAGCAAAGGATATTTCTTAGCAACTAGGTGTTGATTATACTAAAACATATTCTCACATTGCTATATTAAAGACACCATTAGAATCATTTTAGCATTAGCATCCCAATATAGGTGGAAAGTTTATTAGGTTGATGTGAAAATGAACATTTTAAAATGGTTATCTAAATGTGGAAGCATTGGTGGAACAACAACTTGGTTATCAGATTATAGGACAAGAACATAAGGTTTATCTATTAAAAAGGCACTTTACAGAATCTAATGGGCACCTAGAGCCTCGTATAAAAAAATAGATAGTTACTTTCAGAAAATGGTTTTTAAAAGAAGTGAGAGTGATCCCAATTTATATGTCAAATTTTGAAGTATATGTAGTACAATTATAGTTTGTATATATGTTGATGATTTAATTTATACAGGAAATGATGAAAAGTTAATGCATGAATTTAGACATATCATGAAAAATGAGTTTGAAATGTAGACTTGGGCTTAATGCATTCTTTTACGTGAATAGAGGTAAGACAATTAAGTGGTGGGTATTTTCATTTCACAAAGTAAATACATTAATGGTTTTCTTAATAAGTTTAAGATTTAAAAATGGAAAGCACATGAATACACCTTTGAACATGAATGAAAAATTAACCAAAGATGACAATTCTGAAAAAGTGGATGCAAAATTGTATAGAAGTCTAGTTGGCCGGCTTATGTATTTAATTACTACTAGACTAGACATCATGTATGTTGTTAGTTTGTTGTAAAGGTTTATGAAAGATGCAAGTAAGTTTCATTTTGTTGCAATGAAAAGAGTTGTAAGATATGTTCAGGGTACATGTAAATTTGGTATTTTATATCCACCTACAAATGATTTTGGTTTAGTTGGGTATAGAGATAGTGACTTGGCTGGTTCTATAGATGATAGAAAAATTACATTTAGTTGTGTTTTCAATTTGGGTTCAGAGAGCATTTCTTGATCATCAAAGAAATAAATATCAGTATCTTTATCCTCAACTAAAGCTGAATATATCATTGCAACATCAACTTCCTATGAAGGAATATGGTTGAGAAGAATAATGGTAGGCTTAGGACAAAAGAAAAATACACCAATTTTTATATACTATGACAACAATTCAGCAATTGCCATTACAAAAGATCTAGCGTTCCATAATCGAACAAAATATATTGATATCCATTATCATTTTGTCAAAAATCTTGTGGGTGAGGAAAAAAATTGAATTTAAGTTTTAGAAAACTAGTGATCAACTTGTTGATATACTCACCAAAATAGTTTCAAAAGAAAGTTTTAAAAGTTAAGGCAAAACATGGGTATAAGATCATAAAGAATTAAGGGGGAGACTGAAGATGTTAATTCTTAATTCCACATAAACAACACTTGAGCAATACATGTTTCTCTTTTTAGTTCTACCATCAATACCACTTTTGGATGCTAGTTGTTAAATACATCTCCCTTCTTAAAGAATTTCCAATTTTGATTTTTCTTTGTTTAATAGTTGTTTCCCTAAATGTTAACACATATTGCGAGCTAATCTTTCCTCCTTCCATGCAACACTAATTATCTTATAGTTTATACTTTGTAAATAAAAGATATTCTCTTTGGGTCTATAGGAGGGAGCTCTTTTATGGATATATGGTATTTCTCTGAGAGAGTCTTTAGGAAGTTGTTGCAACAGTGGAAAAGCCTTTCGTTGAAAGATATTTTTTTGTTATAAAATTATACTTTTATCCTCATAATGTGAAACCCTATATTAGTTCATATGTAACCGATTTTATCCTTTGTATATGAATTTTTAAGGTTAAATGCAAAGAACATTTTTTATGCTATAGTTATGATCTAAATTATCTTGTCAGTTGTATTGATGTTTTGAATGAATCAATGGATGTTCTATTGATGTATAGCATTATATTATTATGTTATGGTAACTTCTAGAATGTTTTTTATGTTTTGTTTGAATCTTTGTATTTTGCAACTAGGTTTTCCTTTGAAATCAATAGATCCTCAGGTTTGTTGAGGTTTTGAACAATATTTGTTACAAATTTAACTCTATCTTTGTTTGTTACATTTGAGAATGCTACACTTTAATTCCAAAGAACTGATATGCTCATGGGTAAAGTGACAGTTTATGATGTTATCACTACCAATTGTAACACTACTATGGTATTTATCAACTATCGTCATCTTCTCATATCTCATCCTCATTGTGATATTCATTTAGAATTTTATTGACAACACTTCAATAAAAGAGCACTTAAGTTCCTTATGATTTTATATATTCTAATATAGAGCTATATGGAAGTGAAAGAAGCCTATATTCTTTCTTCCTTATGCTTGCTATAGCTTTGTGGTCATTAGTTACAAAAAATTTATGATTTTTGAAATAAATATTAAGGGATATGAAATTCAAGCTTTCTATAAAACAAATGTATGAGATATTTTTGTAGAGTTTGATAAAAACCCCTCATCTCTTCAATATAATAAATTTATTTGTTCTTGCCAAGGCAGAATAGTATTGCATCCATTCAATCTAATTTTTTTATTAGTTTAGCCAATCAACATAAAGTATTAAAATGTTTGAACCAACACTTTATAGACTAAATTTAACGTTTATTTTAAATAATTGTAAAAATAATATTTTTCTTTATTTTTATTCATAGCAATAAGTATGAAATTCAACTTTTTTTTGAAAAAAAATACTAATTTTTATATAATCAATTCAATAAATAAAGTGTTAGTTTACACGTCACACACCGTAGTTTTTTTAAATGGCTCCAAATAAATTCTCCAAGTCTTGTCCTCTAAAGTCAGCTTTTGTGCTTCACAATTTTGATTAAAACAAGATACGTATTAAAACTACAATGGCTATTCTCCCTAATTATAGGTGCATTTTCTTTTATATCTAATTCACCTTTTTGTGTGGGTGGGTACCCATACAATTGTTACATGAGAAAGCTAACCGTTGATGTACAAAATGAAGGCTAATAATGGATGTACAAAATAGGCTAACCGTTTGTGTGGGTGGGTACCCATACAATTGTTGCATAATGAAGGCTAATAATGGATGTACAAAATAGGTGTCTTCCATGAGAAATGGACATTTTCTGATGCTCAATTATTCACGTAATAGGTTTTCTTGATATTTTATACTTAGATTTTCTACTTTACTAGGTATTATTGCAATTTGAAATTGGAAATAGGATTTTCTTTCAAAATAATAAAATAATATGGTTTAAATTTTAAATTAGATCTATATCTTAAAAAATATTTTTCATTTCTTAAATATCTAGAGTAAATATATAGAAAAGTAAGTATTCACATATCTTAGCTAATTAGATAAAAAATAGTAAATGGTAAAAGTGTGAGTATAAATATGTTATATAAATAAAAGATAAATAAATTAATAATTAATAAGATATTTAGTTCAAAATTTGATGGAGATATTATTATTTCTTTTCATACAATTATTGATCAAGGTTGTTTGTAAAGGAGATTTTTTCATATTAAAGTTCATTTAAAAATTCATTTGTTTTAAATATATTTAATATAAATTATTTTCTAATAATAAAAATTTGGACCTTAAAATTTAGTCTATAAAACATAATTTAAAGTACTAACGACTTGATTTATTTTATAAATTAGGCTCCCTACTTCATAAAAAGATGTATTTAAAATAAATTTCTCTTATAAAAATGTTTATTTATTAATTTTACTTCCAAGGAAAAGTAAAATTAATAAATTTTTACAAGTAATTAAACATTAAATTTAAATATTAAGATTTTTTTTATCAAATCTTATATTTTGTATTCCCCTCCCAAGTTTAATTCTATTCTTGTGGATTTGACCAATCCGTTTTCATACCTACAATTTCAACCCTTAAAGATTCAAATTTAAAAACAAAAATAGGCTCAACCCAAACCCTTTCAAGCCAATCATCATCTATTTATTGCATCAAACTATTAAAATATGTGTTAAGTTAGTTATAAAAAAATATTGTCTCCCCCTTATTTAAGATTATTTATCATTGAGGATCTATAGTCCATCATTCATCTATCATCCAAACTTATAGAGGGGTCCAAGTATCTAGTTGAGTTACTCTCAAAATTGATCTTTCCTCTATCATAATATCATTCTATATTTGCATACATTGATTGTATTACCCCTTTGACAAACAATTTCCAAAAATCCTAGTTTCATACTAGGTCTTTGTAGTGTCCTTTCATATTTCTTTATCTATATCTCTCTATTTTTTATGGCTCACTCTACCTCACTCTATCTCCCCATCTATTTCTTTCCCTCTTCCTCTCCACCTCTATCTTTATCTCTACTTTTATCTACTCTGAAGTAACCATACTAATGGCACAAACTTGACACTTTGCATCTCTTGTTAGATTTGCATCTTAGGATATCATGAAATTTTGCATATGATCTTTATGGAATTAAAAACTATTCAAGTCATTTTTAATCTTGTAATTAAGTTGTGAGATGAATATTTCACTATAATCATGTCTTGTTTTTATTATTTCATAGCAATCAAGTTAAGAAGGTAGATGTGAACATCAAAATCTATAAATGTAGATTTGACCCAAATTCATGTATGTATGCACTAAAAATTTGAGTCAAAACATTGTAAAAGATGAAATTAAGAAATCATCAACTTAAACTATCACAAATTATCGAATACAAAAAAATAAAAGTATACTAATAATTCAACAATGAAAACAATCAAATCAAACAAACAAAGAAAACTCCATGTTGAACGTGGGCATGCGGCTTCTATTGTTCTTCTCCTTCTTATTGCATGAGATGGTGGTATTGGCTCTCATAGTTGTATGATACCTAAAAAGTTTAAGCACAAGAATTAGAAGAATGTGATCCTAATGGTTGAGGATTGATACTGATTTTTGGAATTTGAATTGAAAGTTGACATTGATTTGAGAGCATAGTTGATCAATAATTTCAAGGATTCATGAGATAATTTGGTGGGAGATGGGTACTTGACTTGAATGAATTTGATTGACTTGATGCCTAATTTGATTTACCAATTAAGAGGACTAATTGATTAGTGAGAAAAAGGTGATTTCAAAAAGAGTCAACTGATTAGTTAGTTAGAAAAAGGTGATTGTTGGCTCACTAATGGAAGCTGAGAGTTAGTGGTAGTAAAGTACTTTTGACATGTGATCGTAGGAGATTGAGTAAAATTGAATACAAGTGACCTTGCATGCGAGTTTAATATGCATTTTTCGATTTTTATTTAATATTCATATTAAACATTAAGAATATGGAGATTTGAATAAATCATTGAAGATAACAAAAGTAATTTGGATCGAGGAAACAATTACATCATTCCACATTTAACTATTACTTAGATATCTAAGTTAAACTCACGCCAACAGTCGTTTGTATTTTTAACTCTTTGTCGCTCTTTCTTCTGGCTCAACGACGACCGACTTGTGCCGTGCAATGTTTTCTCAACTCTCACACGCGCCGCACAAGGAACGAAATTTCTATGCGCTTGGAATAACCCTAGGATTTTAAACGTCAACTTAGGTTTGTCAATGGCTGTTAACTTCAAATTTTATTTGAGGTGCAACGTTAATGTGAACATTCTGGTAATACGCTCTTTCGGCATTGCGTAACTTGTACAGGACGGTGTGCATGCACTCGAATCTTTTTAGTATGAATTTGCACCTTTAATAGTCTCTTGGGAATCAGACTTGTCTTTCGGCAGGGGTTTCCGCCTAAGCATTTCTGTTGTACGTCAGCGCTAGAGGGAGGTTAGTTCCATCTCTAAAACTTCAGCGATGGGGGAAATCAGGGAAAAATTCTGCTTAAGCCTGCTTTTTGTTTTCAAACTGTTTATTCAACTGCAGTCGATGGTGGAGATACTCTCTCCTTGGGCGCCTCGATTACAGGAAATCAGACATTGATTTCAAAGAATGGTACATTTGAACTGGGATTCTTCAGCCCAAATCGAAGCAATAACTGCTATATTGGCATCTGGTATGCCAATATAACAGAGAAGACAGTCGTTTGGGTGGCTAACAGGGAGAAAACCAGTATATCATTCAAAATTGTAGAATGCAAAAAATACCCCATCCTATTTCGGTTTCCTCTGGGAACATATACTTCTGAAATGACCCCTGTCTGTTCATTCAACCGTCTGTTCGTTCATAAATTTGTGAGAACGTATTATCCCACATTCACTAGGAGGTGAGTCGATTCGTATTCTTATACATCGGTGCAACCACATTAACTATCCGCATGATAAAACTTTTGACCATTGACCCATGTGGACACTTGTGGTAAGTAACCGCTCATCGGGAGAACTCCCTCTATCGGCAAGAGCAGTTTTGACTTACTCCAATACCCGATGAGCAAGCAATGCAGCTCCATCGACAAAAGATCCTCAATGGTTACTCCGATCGCCGATAGGCGACTTCATTGGCATAATGCCCGCTATCGGACACACCTCCATCGTGCTACTCCGATCCCTGATGAACAACCAATGCGGCTTCATTGGTAGAGGTTACACCGATCTACGTGAACAAAGGGTCAAGTGAATTCGAGGCACTTTTCCAACAATCTCCCACTTGATGAGGAATTCACTGGACTGCTAAACCTTTTCAGATATAACTGAGAACCATGGGTACTAAGACCCATAGAGCTAGAACACCACTTGTACTTGTAAGTGCTTACTGGTTTCGTTAAGGCATCTGCAACATTTTCGAGAGTGTCTACCTTGTTCAGATTTACTTTTTCATGTTCCACCATATCACGAACAAAATGATATTGGACATCAATATGTTTAGACTTGGCATGGAATGTAGGATTCTTTGCCAAACAAATGTCACTCTGACTATCACAACAAATCTCAATTTGCCTTGCATCAAAACCAATATGAGAACTCAAACATCTAAGCCAAACAACTTCTTTACAAGCATGTGTGGCAGCCATGTATTATGCCTCTATAGTGGACAAAGTGACTACAATTTGTCGCTTGCTCATCCAACTGATAGCACCACCATTCAACATTAATATATATCCACTGGTGGATCTCGTTCTATCAATGTCCCTTGCCCAATCAGAATCCACATATCCTTGAATGGTGATAGTCCTCTTTGATCCAACCAAATGTCCATGGTAACATAGAGCATACTAAGAAGTACCTCTCAAGTATCTAAACACTCTCTTCACATCATCCCAATGCGGCCTTCCTGGATTTGCCATAAATCTACTAAGTACTTCCACTGGTTGGGCAATGTCTAGTCTGGTACAAACCATCGCATACATAAGACTGCCAATAGCACTTGCATACGGTACATCCTTCATGTCATCAATCTCCTTTTGAGATTTGGGACTGTCATGCATAGATAACTTTGTTCCCTGGGGGATCGGAACAACTTGTTGTTTACAATCAAACATATTAAACCTATTGAGAACATTTTTAATATGTTTTCTCTAACTGAGTCATAGCTTTCTCTTAGATCTATCCCTTTTAATTTCCATTCCTAAAATGTACTTTGTTGCTCCCAAGTCTTTCATTGTAAATTTCAAGGACAACTGAGATTTCAAATCTGAGATCATACTTTTACCATTTCCAATGAATAACATGTCATCTATGTACAAAGCAATGATAAGAATCCTATCACCTTCAATTTTGTAGTACACACAATGATCAACTTTAAATGTCACAAATCCTAAAGATAATACATAAGTATCATATTTCTGATACCACATTCTAGGAGATTGTTTCAAACCATAAAGAGACTTTTTGAGTATACATACCAATTGTTCTTTACCTTTTTCCACAAAGTGCTCTGGCTAGGACATATAAATTTCTTCTTCAAGATCACCATGAAGAATAGTTGTCTTGACATCCATCTGCTTAACTTCCCAATCATACGTTGCTGCGAGTGACAAAAGAAATCTAATAGATGTCAGCTTAGCTATAGGAGAGAATATTTCTCCATAGTCAATACCTTCCTTTTGAGAGTACCCCTTCGCAACCAGTCTTGCCTTGTACTTATCAATGCTGCCATCTAGACCATACTTCCTCTTAAATACCCACGTATAGCCCACAGGCTTACTACCTTTAGGCAATGGTACCAGATCCCAGGTTCCATTCTTTTCCAATGATGACATTTCATCATTCATGGCTTCCAACCAAGAATTTGAATTAGACATGTTGATAGCCTCTTTCACAGTCCTAGGCTCATCAACATCCATAAGCAAAGCATATGCACAATTAACATTCAACATTGAGTAGTTAAACCTTTCTCGTGAATAACCGTACCTATTAGGTTGTCGTCTCTCCTGTGGGGGTCTTCTTTCTACCTATGGTGAGACTTCACGAGATTCAACAGGAGGTTCATCATCATGTTCTTCTGAATTTTCAGAGCTGCTTGAACTCTCTACATTTTCAGGTACATTTGGAGTTTTTACTTCCTCTCCTAGTGGAATTTCAACCACATCTTTTTCTCTCTCTCTTTTTTCTTTAATTTTTTTTATTTTTATTTTTTATTTTCTGTTTATCAATCTATTGACATAGGTTTTAGCTCATGGAAGATTACACTTCTATTGTACACAACCTTTCTAGTCACAGGATTCCAAAGCTTGTATCCTTTCACACCAATGCCATAGCCAATAAAAATACCTTTGACTACTTTGTTATCCAACTTAGATCTATTTACTTCAGACACATGTGCATATGCCTCAGACCCAAAAACACAAATGTGTCTTAAAGAAGGCTTCCTACCAGACCATGCTCCCATAGGTGTCTTGTCTACCAATGCTGAAGTAGGGGAACAATTCAGCAGGTAACATGTTGTAGCAACCGCTTCAACCCATAATTTTTGTTCCAAAATAGCACTACTCAAAATGCTTCTTGCTTTCTCCATCAAAGACCGATTCAACCTTTCAGCAACTCCATTTTGTTGTAGAGTGTAAGGTGTAGTCATATGCCTCTTTATTCCATGATCTTTGCAATACTATTCAAATTCTGCTGAACAGAACTCACCACCATTATCAGTCCTTAAGCATTTAATTTTCCTGTCTATCTGATTTTCAACCAAGTTTTTAAACTCCTTAAACTGTCTGAACACTTCTGATTTACTTTTCAAAAAATACACAAATGCCCTTATCGAATAATCATCTGTGAAAGAAACATAATATCTAGACTTCAATAATGAAGGAACATTTATTGGACCAAATACATTAGAGTGAATATAATCTAGCAAACCAGAAGATCTATTAGGACTAGAACAAAAAAGTGACATGGTGTTGCTTTCCATATATGCAGTGTTCACAAAATTCAAACTCAAAATTACAATCATCAAGTCCCTCTACTAGATTCTTATTTTTCAGAGCTTTTAAACCCTTCTCTCCAATGTGACCAAGCCTATGATGCCATAAAATTATTTTTTCTGCGGGAAGTTTAACTTCCTTAGAATTTGCATCATGTGTTAACACGATAGTTTTTTTAGATTTTATAAAGACATTATAACAGCACACTGGTTTAGCATTTAACTTATACAAAGTTCCAATGCATTCACCCTTAGCCAATACAATATATTCTCTAGTCATCTTACAACCACCAGACACAAAAGTTACCTAAACTCCAACATCATTCAACTTACTAACAGAGAGTAGATTTTTAGCCAGACCAGGTATATGAAGAACTCCATCGATTCCCTTTACCCTATCATCAGGGAACTGAATTATTACTCTATGTCTCCCTATGATCTCTAGTGTTGAATCACTTGCTAGGAAAACCTTTCCACCAGCATACGGTTCATACTTTGAGAACCACTCTTTGTGAGATGTCATATGGAATGATGCCCCTGAATCAACCAACCATACATCATCAGATGCAGGCACTGCTAGAGCTACTACAAAGGCATCTCCATCTCTCTGAGAAGATTTAGTATCAGAAGTATTCTTCTTCTTCTTCTTCTTCTCCTCTTTGCAATCTTTTTCGGATATGGCCTTTATGTCCACAACTCCATCACTTCATCTTGGACTTCTTTCCAGGAGACTTTGACCTCTCTTGTGACTTGGATTCTTTCTTTTTGCCTTTCTCCTTTGACCTGCCTTGAACAGAGAGTGCCTCTTTAGCCACCTCAGAAGATTTCCTTCTCATTTCTTCTGACAAAAGAGAAGCAACCACCTCATCCATTTAAAACTTGGTAGTAGTACTCCCAATGGCTATTATCAAGTGGTCCCACGTGTTAGGCAAGGAACACAACAACAACATACAATGGTATTCGTCAGTAATTGTATCTCCCACATAAGTTAACTGTGCAAGAACCATGTTGAAAGCATTCAAATGATCTGCTAGAGACGTCCCTCCATCCATCTTCAAAGAGTATAAATTCTTTCTCAAGAATAGTTTATTCACCAAGAATTTGCCCTGATAGATATCTCCCAATTTCTTCCATAGAAAACAAGCAATATTTTTCTCATGGACATTCAATAAAACAAAATCTGCAAGGCTTAATCTTATCAGTCCTCTTGCCTTTCGGTATGCTAAGTCCCAATCCTCTTGATTCATGCATGAAGGTTTTTGTCCAGACACAGCTACCCGAAGATCATGGTCAACTAGAAAATCTTCAACTTTGATTTTCCACAACTTTAAATTTGAGCCATTGAACTTCTCAATGTCCATTCGCCTAGAAGTGCTCACCATCTCAAACTGCAACTAGAACAAGTAGACTCTCTGCTAGACTCTCACTGAAACAAAATTGACACAAAAAACCAACCCTACCCAACAAGGATAACACAACTGGCCAGGCTCTGATACCACTTGTAAGGAAAGAACAGTGCGGAAGACACTCTCCTAATGTCAATTTGCAGGGAAATAAAGCAAGTATGTATTAATTTCAATTTACAAAACTTAAAAATGTGCACAAACAAATAGATAAAAAACCAAACAAAAAAAACATGACAGAGAAAGAACACAAGAGTTATGTGGGAAAACCCTTATGGGAAAAATCCCACCACCTAAAGGAGATCGCTTTATTTCAGTAAACATATGATTACAATAATGTTTCAGATCTTTCCTTCCAGACATTCTTTCTACAAAACTCTTTTCACATACTCATAGAACAAAACCAGTATATCATTCAAAATTGCAAAATGCAAAAAATAGCCCATCCTATTTTGGTTCCCTCTAGGAACATATACTTCTGAAACGGCCCCTGTCTGTTCAACTGTTTTTTCGTTCAACTGTCAGAAAGCTCAACCGTCTGTTCATTCATAAATTCATGAGAACATATTATCCCACATTCACTAGGAGGTGAGTCAATTCGTATTCTTATACACTGGTGCAACCACATTAACTATCTGCATGATAAAACTTTTGGCCATTGACCCATGTGGACACTTGTGGTAAGTAACCGCTCATCAGGAGAACTCCCTCTATCGGCAAGAGGAGTTTCGACTTACTTCGATACCTGATGAACAAGCAATGCAGCTCCATCGATAGAAGACCCTCAAAGGTTACTCCGATCGTTGATAGGCAACTTCATCGGCATAACACCCACTATCGGAAAAACCTCTATCGTGCTACTCCGATCCCCGATGAACAAGCAATGTGGCTCCATCGATAGAGGTTATGTCTATCAGTACGAACAAAGGGTCAAGTGAATTCGAGCCACTTTTACAACATTTGGTTGGTCAATGTGACCAAGAAGCCTTCCCGGCTATGATATTAGATTCTAGTAATTTGGTAATGCAAAGTGATGACAATAAATCTGAAACTATTTTTTGTTTTATTTTAATTCATTCTTTATGCTTTAGTGTGAAACAGAAGTTCATAAAACTACTACGAAGACAAGTTTTAATTTTAATTTGTAAAAATAGTCTTGTTACTATTTTTTTGGGTTTTTTAAGTTTTGTTTTATTGTTTTTTTGCTTTGATCAATGTAGGAGATCAAGGTGTATAAAACAATGCTATTGTAATGTAGTTAAGGTTTTATGAGTTTAGTTTTTTTTCAATATCAGTAATTTATCTTTGCAGTCCTTCAGTAGAATATATGTTTTGTGAGTGTTTCTCAATTTTATCATAATCTTTCATTTGGTATTAGAGAAGGTTGTAAGAGTTCTGTTTGTGCAGGTTGCAAGTTAGAACAACAGTTATTTTCAGATGGCTAATGGAAAAGATTTAGCATTTCAACTTCTATTGTTTATTGGAGAAAACTATGATTATTGGAGTATCAAGATGAAGACCCTGCTTTTATCCCAAAATCTCTCAAAATTTATGTAGGTGGATATGCAGAACCTATTGATCAGAATACATTCAATACATGGACACCACAACAGAAAAATCAGCTGAAAGAAGATACAAAGAAGGATAACAAAGCTCTTTTCACCATTCAATCTGCCTTGGATGTCTCAATTTTTCCTCGAATTGCCAGTTTGACAAAATCAAAGGATGCATGGGAGGCTCTACAAAATGCATACCAAGGTACATATAAAATTAAATTGGTAAGACTTCAAAATTTTTGAAGAGAATTTAAAAATTTGAGGATGAAAGAATCTGAGTCTATTCATGAATTTATTAGGACTCAAGGTATAGTGAATAATCTTAGGACTCAAGGAGAAACTATATCAGAGCAAAAAATTGTAGAAATTTTTTTGAGGTCTCTTCCTCCTAAATTTGATCCAGTAGTAATTGCTATTGAAGAAAGTAAAGATCTAACTACTTTCAAAGTTGCAGAATTAATTAGTTCTTTGCAATCTCATGAAGAGCGCATGCAACATTCTATGGAAAGTTTTGTTCAAGCTTTCCAGTCTTCTATGAATATTAAGGACAAATCCAAATCTCCTCCCTCTCATATTGCTAAATTTCAAGGTGAATCTTCTGGAAATAATAGAGGAAGAGGTAGAGGAAGAGGAAGATGACGAAGTTCTGTGGATAGAATGAGTATTCAATCCAGATATTGTGAAAGATATGGGCACTATGAATTTGAGTGGAGGAAGAAGAAATCTAACTTGAATAAGTCAAGAGATAGTTATGCAGAAGAATCTTCTTATGCAAAGAATTCTACATTCTTTGCAGGCAATTCGGCAAAAGAACCCTAAGAGAATGTCTAGTTCTTGGACAGCAGTTGTTCAAATCACATGACAGGTAAATCTGATTTCTTTGTCAAATTAGATGATTCAATGAGGAGTAAAGTTAAATTTGGAGATGATAAGGAGGTTGATGTAATGGGAAAAGGTACCCTTGTAGTCAAGACTAAGCAAGGAGACACTACAAATATCCATAATACTTTCTTTGTGCCAAAATTACAGCATAGTCTTTTGAGTATAGGACAACTTCTAGAAAAGAACTATAAAGTTGTATGTGAAGATAGTTGCAGCAAAATTTTTGATAAATCTAATAATCATCATCTTGTAGCAAAGACTTATATGACAAAGAATAGATTGTTTCATCTCAAATTGGTTTCTAGTAAGTTGCATGCACTAAAATCAACCATAGATGATTCATGGTTATGGCATCAATGATATGGTCATCTGAATTTTCAAGGGATAACTTTGTTGAATAAGAAAAATATTGTGTGAGGTCTTCCTCCAATCAAGGCAAAAGAAGAAGTTTGTTCAGGGTGTGCCCTTGGGCAAGCATCACCGAGACAGTTTTCTGGTGGGAAAATCTTGGAGAGCCAAATCTCCTCTAGAGCTTGTGCATGCTGACATCTGTGGTGATATGCAAGAGTCATCATTGAGTAAGAACCTTTATTTTTTGACATTCATTGATGATTACTCTCGCCACACTTGGGTTTATTTTTTGAAGCAAAAATATGAAGCCTTTGCATGCTTCAATAATTTTAAAGCACTAGCTAAAAAACAAAGTAGGTATCCTATCAAGATACTTAGAACAAATAGAGGAGGGGAGTTTAGTTCTAATGAGTTTGTGATTTTTGTACTAATAATGGCATCCAGAGACAACTTACTGTCGCATATACACCTCAGCAAAATGGTATTGCTGAAAGAAAGAACCGTACCATTATGGAAATGGCACAAAGCATGTTGTAGACAAAAAATCTTCCAAATAGTTTTTGGGGAGAAGCAGTTGCCACTATAGTGTATATTCTCAACCGTAGTCCCACAAAAGCAGTTCAAAATTTGACTCCTAAGGAAGCCTGGAGTGGTCACAAGCCTTCAGTGGCTCATCTTCGCATCTTTGGATGTTTGACATATGTGCATATTCCAGTTCAAAAGCAGAAGAAGTTGGATGCCAAATCCCAACTTATTATCTTTGTGGGCTACTCTGTACTACAACTAAAGGCTACATATTCTATAATCTCGAGACAAAGAAATGGATAGTTAGCCGGGATGTGATTTTTGATGAAGGGGGAGTATGGCAGTGGAAAGATGATGTGCAGAAAAATCCATCAAAAATCTTAAACATAGAAGATAACAGTGTTCCTCCTCCTCTTCGCACAAGCTCAAGTAGAAGTTTTAGCTCCAGTTCCAGTCCTCCAAGCTCACCTAGTTCTTCAAGTAGAACAAACTCAAGTGAAGATTCACCTCCACCATCACCTCTAGTATCTGTTCCATGAAAGGTACAAAGTTTAGTTGATGCTTATGAGAGGAGTACAAATATAAATCCAGTTGCTAATTTTGCATTGTTTAGTACAATTAAAGTTGAACCCTCTGTGTATGAAGAAGCAGTGAAAGAACCCGTATGGGTTAATGCTATGAATGATGAAATGAATTCCATTCATAAGAATAATACTTGGGAATTAGTTCCACTTCCCAAAGGTAAGCAGGTGATTGGTGTGAAATGGATTTACAAAGTAAAATATCATGCAGATGGTTCGGTAGAACACCATAAAGCAAGACTAGTTGTGAAAGGGTTTGCACAAACTCCTAGAGTGGATTATGCAGAAACTGTTGCTCCTGTGGTTTGATTTGACACAGTCAAGATTATATTGGCTATTGCAGCACAATACAAGTGGCCAATATTTCAGATGGATGTGAAATCAACATTTCTTAATGATTACATAGATGAGGAAGTTTATGTAGAACAACCTATGGGTTATGAAGTTCCAGAAAAAGATCACGTAGTCTACAAGTTGAAGAAAGCCCTTTATGGGTTGAAGCAAGCTCCTCGTGCCTGGTATTCTAGAATTGACAGTTATTTCATGGAAAAAGGATTCAACAGAAGCCACTCAAAACCTACCTTGTATGTCCAACATATTGGTAATGATATTCTTATAGTTTGCCTCTATGTTGATGATTTGATTTATACAGGTAATAGCAAAGCTCTCATGGAGAAGTTTCAAGCATATATGAAACAAGAGTTTGAAATGTCAGATCTTGGACTTATGCACTATTTTCTTGGTGTGGAAGTACAACAAACATCAAAAGGTATATTTATTTCTCAATCCAAGTATATAGCTAATTTATTGAAGAAGTTTAACATGGCTGCATGCAAAGCATTTGCAACCCCCATAGCCCTTGGTGAAAAACTAACCAAGGAAGATGCTAGTCCCAAGGTTGATGCAACTCAGTATAGGAGTTTGGTTGGTAGCCTCATGTACCTCACAACAAGTAGGCCTGATATTATGTATACTATGAGCCTCGTCTCTCGGTTCATGCATGATCCACATGAGTCACATTGGCAGGCTGCTAAAATAATTTTGAGGTATGTGAGTGGTACACAGAATTTTGGGATTCGGTATTCTCCCACTGACAAGTTTGAACTAGTTGGTTACACAGATTCAGATTGGGCTGGTTCAGTGGATGATAGGAAATCTACAGTTGGTTATGTTTTTTCATTTGGTTCTGGAGTTGTATCCTGTACTAGTAAGAAACAGGCAACAGTGGCTCTTTCTTCAGTAGAAGTGGAATACATGGCAGCTTCATCGGCAAGTTCTCAAGTGGTATGGATAAGAAGTATATAGACAGATCTATATTTTATTCCTAAGCATCCAACCACCATCTATTGTGATAACAATAGCACTATTCCCATGACAAAGAATCCAGTGTTTCATGCTAGAACGAAGCACATAGAGATCCATCATCATTACATTCGTGACTTAGTTCAAGATGGACAAGTGGAGTTGCAGTTTTGTCCTTCATCTGAACAAATTGCTGATATCTTCACCAAAGCTCTTCCAGTATCAACTTTTGTTACTTTTAGAAATCAGTTGGGACTCACCTCCATTCATCATTTAGGGGGAGATTGAAGATATGATTGCTGAGCGCAGTCAGCTTTAGATTTTTTGTTTTGTTTTAATTCATGCTTTATGCTTTAGTGTGAAACAATGGTTCATAAAACTGCTACGAAAACAAGTTTTAATTTTAGTTTGTAAAAATAGTCCTGTTACTGTTTTTTGTGGTTTTTAAAATTTTGTTTTATTGTTTTTCTGCTTTGATCAATGTAGGAGATCAAGGTGTATAGAACAATGCTATTGTAATGTAGTTAAGGTTTTATGAGTTCAGTTTTTTTTCAATATCAGTAATTTATCTTTGCAGTCCTTCAGCAGAATATCTGTTTTGTGAGTGTTTCTCAATTTTATCATAATCTTTCATGGAACAATGCAACTATATGGTCTGCTTGATGACGGTAAGTGGAGCTTGTTCTGGTCTCGACCAAGAGATCAATGTGCTGTATATGGTCAGTACGGCGCTTACGGAAGCTGCAACTCCAACAATATTCAATTCTGCAGCTGCGTGGAAGGCTTCACCGCGCTGGACGATTACACCTGGGCTTCGCAGGAGTGGTGGTCCGGTGGCTGTGTTCGGCAGAGCCAATTAAACTGTGATGCCAAAAATAGCATCACCGACGGATTCGTGGAGTCGAGCGTCACGTTGCCTGATGTTGATTCCGCTTCCTCATTCCCTGCAACCTCAAAGAAAGATTGCCAGAAAGCCTGCTTCGTCAACTGCTCGTGCCCAGCGTTTTCTTTCAGTCCACCTTCAGGGCGGTGCCACATCTGGTCAAGGGATTTGTTAAACATGCATCAAAGTGAATCCAAGACCAATTCAAATGTTTTCATTCGGGTAGCTGCCTCTGCACTTCCGCAGACCGATAAATCGCCCTCCTCCAAACGCATAACCACAAGTGTTGTGCTAGGTATTGTTGGTGCTGTCACCGTTACTCTGGGTATATTTTCAATTTTAATGTGGCGGTGGCATTGGCAGAGACATTGGCTAGGGTCAATTGAGAGGTGTACAGATTCCTCAGACCCTTTTCTAAGAATGTTTAGTTACATGGAGTTGAAGATCGCAACTAGGAATTTCAGGTATAAGCTGGGGAGTGGAGGATTCAGCACGGTGTTCAAAGGATACCTAATAGACGGTACGGTTGTCACCGTGAAGAAAATAAAGGGTTCCAGACAAGATGAGAAGCAATTCCGAGCGGAAATCAGTTCCCTTGGAAACATACAACATGCGAATTTGGTCAGACTTCGAGGGTTTTGCTGAGAAGGATCGAGAAGGTTTCTGATTTATGATTACATGCCCAACGGCTCTCTGGATTCCTTACTCTTCTCAAGTAATTCCAAAGGTAAACAAAAGGTACTCGACTGGAAGAATCGATTTGAGATCGCTTTAGGCACCGCAAGAGGATTACTTTATCTCCAAGAAGAATGCACAGATTGCATCATTCACTGCGATGTTAAGCCAGAAAATATTCTGCTCGACGCTAATTTGTCACCGAAGTTGGCGGATTTCGGGTTGGCAAAGCTTTTGGGTAGAGATTTCAGCCGCGTCCTGACCACAACGAGAGGAACAAGAGGGTACTTGGCTCCAGAGTGGATCTCCGGTCTTCCCATCACTCCCAAGGTTGATGTATACAGTTTTGGTATGATGCTCTTGGAAATCATTTCCGGGCGAAGGAATATTGATTTAACAGCGCAAGATTTCAGTGAGTATTACTTTCCAGCGTGGGCTGCAACACAAATTTATAATGGGAACGTGATTAATATTGTGGAGGAGGGTATTGCAGAGGAGAGAGATCTGGAGGAGGTGAGAAGAGCAAGTATTGTAGCGTTGTTATGCATTGAACAGGATGAGGAGGTGAGGCCAAGCATGGGGCAAGTGGTGCTGATGCTGGAAGGGAAGATCCAGCCGCAAATTCCGCAGATCCAGTGCTCTACGCTCATCGACAACCAAGCAGACCGTAGGGTCACTGACAGCAGTAGCGAGAGTTGATTTAGTTTTATGATTTTTAATTTTTATGGTTCAGAGATATTAGTTTAGTTTTATGATTTATTATAGTACCTTAATATGATTTATGTATCGTCTATCTTCACTTAATCTTATTATATCTTCTTCACTTAATCTTATTATAATAAGATTAAGTGAAGATAGTGTGTCTAGACCATACATAAATCATATTAAGGTACTATAATAAATCATAAAACTAAACTAATATCTCTGAACCATAGACACGCTATCTTCACTTAATCTTCTTTATATATATATATGCAACGTTTTTAAGTAAACTGTATAACAGTAATAAAGACTTTAAACTTAATGAGCAGTACTCTCTCAAATTTCTTGTATTTAGATATAGGTTTGAAGATTGGCCATTCATTTTTGAGCAGTTTTAAAACAAATAAGATAACTGACAAGGAAATGCATAGGCTACAATCTTGATAGATTCTATTTTACCCCACACTACAAGACTTTGTCAATAATTTAATTTTTCATCTCAACTCCTAATCCTTAGACCACGAGATCGGCGATTTGTCTCTAATGCTTTGGTCTAATATCAAGCCAACTTTTGATACACTGCTATTAATTAATAAGGATGAGGAATGGATGGATCATTAACAATGAGGTTCCAAATTCTTTAAGAAGAGTCATAATTTCAAGTTACACCAATTTTTAACAACCAAGTGGATGTTAATGATGGGCCACTATTATTTTTGGATAACTTTTAATTTAATTTTGTGAAAATCCCATATTTCAAAGAAAGAATTTTTTTATTTTTATCATTATAGGAGTAGATGTCATTTTTTATTTTTCTATTGTGAAAACATTATTTTTTTTATCAATAAAAAATATACACATGTAAATGACATATTGGTAGATGTTACAAATATTATTAAAACATTTTTATAAATAATCAAATAATTAGTGATGTTTTAAATTTAAAATTTTGAAGAAATTAACAAGCTATTTTCTATCAAGCATAATTTATTAACAAATTCTTGAAATTATTATTTTTAAGCATGTTACATGAAGTGACCAAAATATTGTGAAATTTTCATCTTTTAAAATTCTATTATAGATTGAAAAATGTATAATTTTATAATGATAATTTACATATCATATTTTTAGAATCATCATAACATTGAAATAAGCTAATAAGGACTACCCTTAATAACATCATAATTATAATATCATATTAAGCTATTAAGGACTGCCCTTAATAATATCATAATAACATCGTAATTATATTTCTCGATTAAGGACTATCCTTTGGCTGCTCCCAAGGTGAAGGCTCCTCTAAAGGAGCCTAAACAATCTTAACCTTTCGAGCCCTCCAAATCTACAAGGGTTGGACTAGTGGTGGTTGCAAAGGTAAAAATAATGTAGAATCTCAAAGATGACCGACTGTAGTTGCTTCTCAACCTCAGTCATAGGCACATTTGCAATCACCTGCATAGCCTTAGCCCCAACCATCCTCTCAGTCTACCATTTCAAACCCCGTTTCTAAGGGGAAGGATTTTGTTGGTATTAGTTGTGCTCACCCTGCATGGGTCCACACCCCTCTCCTAGTGGCGACAGTTTCAGGACAACCCACAACTCTCCATCACTCTTGCAACCCTTTTGGGCATGATGTGGATGGTGGTTCTACTCTTGAAAAATACAAAATTTCACACCCTACTCTTCAGAATGATTCAGAGTTCTTGCATAATAGTTTCTCCTCTCTTGAGGATGAGGATAACATGCAGGAAATTCATTCATGAATTTCTTATCATGGAATCTTTGTAGTCTTATAGACCCTGCCAGGAATTATGCTATGAGGAATGTTTGGTAGAGATTTGTTGGTTTAGATAATCTTTGTCTTCAAAAAATTAAAATCTCTTCATGTTTCTTCTCAATGTTGCATGACATGTTATTTGGCTAGCTAGCTTGTTTTTCACTTCTAGCCATGAAGCAGACTAAGTAGGTGTTGTTACTTTTCTTGTGCCATATTAGAAGTCTTGCATCGTGGTGCATGGTTATGATCCTATTCAATGCATATTTTAGGTTCTTTTGTCTATTGAAAATCATTCTTTTGGTATCATTAATGTTTATTTCCAATGATGTTGTGGAGAGATGTTGTCTACGATGGTGGCTTACAGATTCTCTACCACTTGCTAATTGGTTTTGTGTGGTGATTTCAATATGATAGAAGTTTCTTCTAATAAGGAAGGTATTATTCATGTTTTCTAGACAAATGGCAAGTGTGAGGTGTGGATTTGCATGCAAAATAAATCTGGCCTTTATGAACCCAATACAAATTGTTGTCGCCCTAACTGTATTTTTCATACATGGAGTAATTTTGGGGTTGGCTCTGACATAATTTTAGAATGGCTTGATCATGCCATGATTATGACTCAATATTTATTTTCTTTTGAAAGCTGTCATGATCTCATAGTTACACCTATCCTTGACATCAGCTTGTGATGCTGAGGCAGGGGTTAAAATCACAATGGGAAACCCAATATATGGACTGTTTCTCCAACAAAATCCTTTATGCAACTCACTTGATCATGTTATTAGTTTTCTACCATGGGTCATTACAAAAGGCTTAGGTTTCTTACTCATGTTGATTGGGAAGAGGGCAGGCTTGACATGGGATTATTGTCATGGCTTATAGATCCATGTGATATTTACACTTGGTGGTCTTACAATATAAATTTCCATAAACTTAAGACTGCACTATTGAGATTCATAATAAGGAGTCTTCCAACACTTGGCAATGGGGTAACAACAAAAGATGAAGGTTCCTGGCCTTGATGGTGGTGTGGAGTTATTCACAATTATCACCTAGGTGTCTTAGGGAGAATTCAACAAACTCTCAATATAACACTCCAAAGAGTGACTATTCATTGGATTATAAACCAAATGGCAAACACTGTCTTAAAGGGTAGTCACAAAAAAAGACCAAAAAATTTGTTTTAGGATTCAAACTCTAAAGGGAATAAGTCCCTAGGAACCTCATAGACTACTTGTAGGTCCTTGAAGAAACAGTGGTTACTTCTGCAACTCTGATTGCCACATGCCTATGACTGTACATTATGTATCTGATAGTCAAGGTATCTAGGACAGTCACCCCTAAGTGATTTGGTTGTTATTTCTATGTCTCTGAACCATTTGAGAAGGTTTTATATGGTCCCCCACACCCCTCACTCAACCACCAATCACATTTATAGACAATTCACTTGGCCTATCAACAAATTCTTCACTTCACTGCCTTATGTGCCATATTCAATTTGGAGTCCTACAAACAATAAGGTATGAAAGGAAACATCAAAATACTCCTTCCCACCATTTGGGGTGATCTCTCGCCGGCAGGAATAAGAGATTTACATTTACTTTTTGTGACTGGATACCCTTACTAGGGTTTATAACAATTTTTACTAAACTGATTATAACTCAATGAAATTTAAATGTATTTTGATGAGATAAAAGGTAAAATAAAGTGGAATCACTATTCTTTCATTCTCGATGGACTTTAGATTCATATATGAAAGATTTCAATGAAAACAAAAGTCAAAGACAGTCTACAACATTTTGTATGCATAAAAATCTCCAAATTTATTTAGCAAAACTTTTAAAAATCCAATAAGCAACCTTTGGATGGCGTGCCAATGGCCTATTTATGCCCATCCAATTGGATGGATCATTAACAATGAGGTTCAAAATTCTTTCAGAAGAGATAATTTTAAGTTACACCAATTTTTAAGTAGAAAAATTATTTTAACCAAGTGGATGTTGATGATGGGCCAAATATGTAGCAATAATGAAAATGTTGAAAAGGGAAGATAATGTAACTTCTAACAAGGACTTGAATCCAAAAAACCCTTAAACATATATATAGTAATAGAAATTCTAGCATTTCAACTATAGTTTATGGGCTGCTATTGTTTTTGGATAACATTTAATTTAATTTTATGAAAATCAAATATTTCAAACAAAGAATTTTATTTTTTTTATCATTATGAGAGTGGATGTCATTTTATTATTTTTCTATTGTGAAAACATTATTTTTTATAAATAAAAATTATACACATGTAAACGATACATTGGTAGATGTTACAAATAATTTTAAAACATTTTTATAAATAATCAAATAATTAGTGATGTTTTAAATTTAAATTTTTGTAGAAATTAACAAAGAATTTTCTATCAAGCATTACTTATTAACAAATTCTTGAAATTATTATTTTTAAGCATGTTACAGGAAGTGACACAATTTTGTGAAATTTTCATCTTTTAAAATTTTATTATAGATTGAAAAATATATAATTTTATGATGATGATTTACATATTATATTTTTAGAATCATCGTAACATTGAAATAAGCTAATAAGGACTGCCCTTAATAACATCATAATTATAGTATCATATTAAACTATTAAGGACTGCCCTTAGTAAAATCAAATAACATCATAATTATATTTTTAGATTAAGGACTATCCTCTGGCTTCTCCCAAGGCATAGTCTCCTCTAAAGGAGCCTAAGTAATTTCAACCTTTTGAGCCCTCCAAATCTACGAGGGTTGGACTACCAATGGTTGCAAAGGTAAAAATAATGTAGAATCTCAAAAATAACAAGTTGTGGTTGCTTCTCAGCCTGAGTCATAGCCACATTTGCAGTCCCATGCACAGCCTTAGCTCCAACCATCATCTCAGTCTACCGTTTCAAACCCCATTTCTAAGGGGAGGAATTTGGCTGGTGTTAGTGGTGCTTGCCCTGCATGGGTTCACACCCCTCTCCCGGTGGTGACAATTTTAGGATAGTGCATAACTCTCCATCACTCTTTCACATGGGGGATTCACTAACTAGGCAATATTATATCACGTGCATTCATATTGGGGGGTTTAATATCCAAAAAATGAGGGTACAATATATTGTGTATCGGTGAAAATAGGTTTTTTTTTAATTTGGGTTATGAAAAAATACAATATTTGGTGAAAATAGGGGAGCTTTTAATTCAGGCTTTGCATTGGGAGGGGGTGACAAAAAAGGAGTTTAGGTCAATATTTTTTGAAAATAGTGGGATTCTTTAGTATGCCATGAATGCACGTCCTATAAACAAGGTTCAAAAAGTGAAGCCCCTGTGCTCTTGCAACCCTTTTAGGAATGATGTGGATGGTGGTCGTACTCTTGAAAAATACAAATTTTCACTCCCTAGTCTTCAAAATGATTCAAAATTCTTGTAGAATAGTTTCTCCTCTCTTGAGGATAAGGATAACATGCAAGAAATTTATTCATGAATTTCTTAGCATGTAATGGTTGCGTTCTTACAGACCCCACTAGGAATTATGCTTTGAGGAATGTTTAGTAGAGATTTCCCAGTTTAGATGTTCTTTCTCTTCAAAAAATTAAAATTTCTTCATTTCTTCTCAATGTTGCATAACATGTTATTTGGCTAGCTAGCCTATTTTTTGCTTCTAGCCACAAAGCGAGCTAAGGAGGTTTTCTTACTTTTCTTGTGCCGTATTAGAAGTATTGCATCTTTGTACATGAATTTGATCCTACTCAACCATATTTGGGGTCCTTTTGTCTTTCGATAATCGTTCTTTTGGTATCATTAATATTGATTTCCAATGATGTTGTTGAGAGACCTTGTCTGTGGCGATGGCTTGTGAATTCTCTACCACCTGCTACTTGGTTTTTGGTGGTGATTTCAGTATAGTGGAAGTTGCTTCTGATAAGGAGGGTATTATTACTTTTTGCTAGACAAATGGCAAGTGGAAGCTGTGGGTTTGCATGTAGAATAAATTGGGCGTTTAATACCCCAATACATATTATCAGCACCCTAATTGTATTTGGCATACATGAAGTACATTTTGGACTGACTCAATCTTTCTTTTATTTTGAAAGTTGTCATGATCTCCTCATCAGATCATTTTCCCATTCAATTTAATATTGTTTGGCAAGTTGGTACTTTTCACTTCCCTAAGACTTTATTTGTTTTAACACTTCTTTGTTGAGTCACTCTTGCACATTGGCTCACATTTAGAAAGTCTAGAATCTTGAAAGTCCTCCAAATTAGTCTCATGGGTGGACTGACTGGTAGAATGGGGCTATCTAGCACATGGCTCATTTCCTTACAATTTATGGCCAACACCTTGCCATTTTCTAGCGACAGTCATATGAAGCCACTATTTTTTATCTTCATTGTGCCATAGAGGATTTGTCTGCCAACCCTTTCTCTCTCTTTCTCTTCAGGTTTAAGTGGTAGAGCTTCGCCATCCGAAGCAAGTTGCTAACAACTAGCTTAAGGTGGGGGATCTGACCTCAACAAAAAAAATTTGCTCTTTAACCTCATCACTCCTCACCTGGCATTAAGTGGATTAAGGAAGGTTACACAGTGCTCTTTGAGCTACCAGATATTTTGCAGACTTTTGTTTGCCATTATGAGAAAGTTTTTACTGCTCAAGCCCCTTTTTTGGAAAGTGATAGAGCTCTTCAAGATTGCCTCTCTATTGTGCCTTTTTGGATTTCAAAGGCCCAAAGAGATTTCTATGATAAAATGCTTACCTTTGATGATATCAAGACATATATTTTTTCCATGGTTGATGACAAATCTCGTGGTTGTGATGGCTTTCCTTGTGAATTTTACAAAGCCTTGTATTCTATCATGGCTCTGAACTTGTTTAAAGTCTATCAAGAAGATTTTTGCAATCAATCTTTAGGAAAATTAATTAACAAGGGTAACATCAAATTCATACCTAAGGAAGCATATCCAAAAGAAATTTGAAATTGGTGGCCTATTAATCTCCTCAATGTCTCATATAAAATAATTTCCAAAGCCTTGGCCTTGAAAATTAGGCACTTGCTTCCTCAAATTGTGCATCCCAAGGAAACTAGTTTTATTAACTTTTGCTTTATCCTTGACAACATTATTCTTGTCTGTGATAGTATGGAATGGGCCAAGAAATTGAAACAAAATGCTATTTTTGTCAAGATTGATTTTGCCAAGCCTACGACAAAATTGAGTGGCCTTTCATCCTTGCCTTGTTGCAAGCCCTTAGCTTTGGACCTCATTTTATTCAATCGGTCAACATGTTCACTGGTGATGCTTCTATGTGCATCACCTTTAAAGGTTGATAGTATTTTCTTTTGGCCTTGATAGATCCATTCACCAAGGTTGCTCCTTGGTTGCTTCATTATATGTTCTGGCAGTGAAAGTTTTTGGGTATCTCTTGGCCAATGCTATTTTGATAGGAAGGGTGAGGGGGATTTCCCTTCTCAATTCCCCTTCTTATCTCATTAATGTTCACTTTTTTCATGACTTTTTCGATGCTTACTGAAGATGAATAGAATGTGTAAGAGGCTCTTTACTACCTTGAAGTTTTTTGTTTGGCCTCTAGGTTTGGTATTTAGTGTCACAAGACCCAATGCTACCATCAATCCTTTCTTCCAGCTCCCCTCTAGATTATCCAGTATGGATGGAAGTGGATTGTTCATGGAGAAGATTTTATATTCCTTGGAATCCCCTTTTCTTTTTAGGGGTGCCTTGTGGATCTCTAAAATGAAATTCTTGCTAGAATTGAGAAAAATCTCTCATATTGGATCAATAATTCACTTTCGCTGGCTAGGAAGTTTCAAATTTGTTCTAAGATCCTCACTGCTACTCATGTGTACTACTCCTCATGTTGTTCTCCTTCACAAGCCTCTTCCCAGAAACTTGATAATCTTGTATGAGACTTTTTATAGGCCTCTTTGGTCTCTCACACTAGGTTTCAAATTCTTGCTCTTTGTGCTAAATGGGTCATATCTGTGAATTCAATCACAAATGCCTAGAAAGTTCATCTTAGGAACTATATTTCTTTAGGGCATCCTATGAAGCATCTTGCTTGGAAGGGAATAGGATTTCAAATCCTTTTGGTTGTGAAAGAAGTCATTCAAATTGAAGGTACTTTTGTTGCCAAAAGTATCTAGCATGCTTGGTAAGTTGTTAAGCCCTAGCTTCAATGGAATATTTTTGGGTTTAGAGATGGGCTCTCTTTCAATCAATAAAACATATGGTGGATGCCCTTGATGTAGATTCAAGGGCTTCCTTAGCCAGGGTCCTTGGGGTTTGTGCTCTACATTTTCACAAGTGTGGCATTCACAACCCCTAAAATATCTTTACTAATATTATTATGAGCATTCATTCTTTGAAAGACATGCAATCTTGGTACCAACTCTATGGCCAGATCAACAGACATTTGATTTGGTTGTATCAATTTTGTCTTTGAATATACTACACAAATTGTGTGTTCATTTTATGAAACCCTAGTGGAAGGATTGGCAATGGTATGGACCATGACTACTTTTTCTAGTTACAAGCCTCATCTAGGGTACCGATGTCTCCCTCCACACCTTCCCATGGTGTTGATTCTGAATCAATGTTTGCATCTCCAGTCTTCCACCATTTGGGGATGCAGGTTCCTTTAGATTTGGTCTATTATCACTAACCCAAGCTTGCCCATTTTGCCTAGTGTATTGTTTTCCAAGGCTTGCATTCGGGTTCTCTACTTAAGAATTTGGGAATTCTTGACCTATGGTGCCCTTTCTTTAAAAAAACCTAAATCTTTCATATGCCTATTCTGGTTCTATAGATGCACTCAAGATTTCTAGAATTGGATTCATGACTTTTTCAAGCCTTTCAGGCCCAAGCCTTTTTCTTAGCACATGGTCCTTCTAGGGGAGCCCCCTATCTTCACCTTCAAATTTTCTCAGATTTGGCATTCTTTTAGGTTAGATATTTTTTGTTCTCTTTGGAAAGATAAAACGTTGTTATTTTTTCTCACATCTCTCTTGATGTTAATGTGTCACTTTTTGATAAAGGCTATATTTATAACAATGATTTTCTCTAGATCAAAGTACAAATAGATAAGGCTATGATGGAGGTGGTCCACTTGTAGGGACTTATAGAGAATTGGGGAAATGCTCCATGTATGGCTGCTAGATTTTCTCTTGACAACTCAACTTCTTGGGACCAGTCTATGCCCATGGTTGTTGATGTGGCTTAAGCTCCTCTATGCATCATTCTCATACCCTATAGTCATAGGCCAACCATCACTCTAGTGGTGACTGATATTTTAATAGGCTTTACTCCTCCTCCCCTTCCCTAGGGATTCTTCCTCGGGCTGGGGTTGGGGTGGCATGTCTCAACCTTCTAGAGATGTAGGTGGTTGACCTTCTGGAGGAGATGGTGGTTGGCCTAGTTCTACTAAGGAATTCTCGTGCCTTAATCTGGTCATTTCTCCACCTCATAGGGATGAAGATAAGGAGGATACTACTGTTGATGAGGGTTGGACCCTTCTAAATGTCACTCCTCATCTTATTGATTTATGGGGTCCCAAAGAGGATATAGATTAACCTCTGATGCCCTTGGTTGTTGCTCTAGCTTCTTAGTGGCTTTTATTGTTGTTATTATTTATTTTTTTCTGGCCTCTACCAATGATTTCTAGGATATTTAGGCTCTACCTGTATGGATCATGTGGAGTGATCTTGTATCCCCCTACATTTTTTTATGAATAGTGTAATTTAATCTATAACTAATGGAAATGACTGTTATTCATAAAAAATTAAACTATTATTAAATTATCAAAATTAGACAAATTATAAGCTAAATAAATTTAAAAATAAACTTAGAGAGACTTTCATTGATCACATTATGTCTATAAATTGAAAACTAAATAAATATGCAATGAGAGTGATAAAATGTGTGTAGGATCACAAAGCCTCCTAGAATCATAAATTGGGGAGGCCACTCATTTATAGATATTTCATAGAGCTTCAAAGTGTTGTCCTTAACAACTATTGTTAGATGCTTTCCACACCTCTCCTCGTAGGATGTAAGAAAGAATTTAAAATTATTTTGTTGGAATGTGATACAATGTCTATCTATGTCTAGATATAAATCTGCCAAGTGCTTTAAAGACACTAGAATTGTTCATTTCATTAAAAGCTCCTTTCG